>NW_012117121.1:862463-873844 GCF_000951035.1 Colobus angolensis palliatus
GCCAGGATGGTATCGATCTCCTGACCTCGTGATCCGCCCACCTTGGCCTCCCAAAGTGCTGGGATTACAGGCGTGAGCCACCGCACCTGGCCCAGGAATCTTCTTAGAGTGATCCTAGAGCTAGAGATCCATTTGTTCAACAATATATATAGAAATTCTCTATGCCAGGCCCTGAGCTAGGCTCAGAGGATGCAGCAGATATCAGGACTAAAGCAGAGTCCATTCATGGTCCACATTACAGAGGCAAGGGGTCAGGTGGAGAGAGGGATTCTCAGGGAGGTGAGTGTAGATACTCTCAACACCTTTTTTCCTCCCATCCTTTCCCTGAATTCAGAGATGCTCCCCATGTCATCATCCTCCCAGGTTGTGTTTGTGGGTTTGCTGGCAGGGGGTTGAATGTTGGACGAGAAGTCAGAGGAAATTGCTCTTCGCTGGCAGATCAAAGCCGCGAAGCTCAGAAACAAAGCCTCTCCTCTCTCCCTATCCCTGTCCCTCTGCTTCTGCCCACCGACAGCCCAGACAGCCTGCAATCAGGCACCTTCATTATGAAGACTGATGTTACCAGACAGGGGCCTGCGCAAGCTTTTGCTGTGTCTGATTTTGACGGTAGGAATTTAGAGCTCTTGGTAACCAGATCAACACAGCCCTGTTACTCCCCACCAATCCCCAGGCTGCAGCAAAAGGTTTCTGGGAGAGCCTGGAATTCATTGGTCCTGGGGACCTGGGACTGCCAGCCGAATGAGATGGCCAGAGTCCAGGAGTGGGTTCTCCAGCCAACATGGGGACACGGAGAAGCAGACCCAGAAATGAGGCCAGGTCCAGGGTGGCAGGGAGGCTGAGGAGGCAGTGCCGGACCAGTCCACAAGTGATGAATGCTTATTGGTACAAGAAGGTAGGGGACCTGGGAACTGCCCAAACACTGACACTGGCTGTGGAGATGGCGAGGAACCAGAAAGAACTTCCAGAGACCCTCCAGCCTTGGAGGGTGGGGGACTCCAAGACACAGCCTCCAAAATACGAATTTCAGAGTGTGATGATTGGCCTGATCCCCCACATCTCTGTGACATAACCAATCCCACAAACACCCACTTGAGCCAATTCAAATCTGCTCTCAAACTGGGGTTCTGGAAGGGAGGCACGAGGGAACTTTTCCTCTATATTCCAGGGCCACCCCATTCCTGTCAGTCGGGACCTCAGCCGTAGGAGTTAGTGATGCCCATGGTCCTGGGGTCCTCCTCGGTTTCCCTCTTCACCCCAAGCAGCTCCTGGAGTTCAGGAGAGGGCCTCTCTCTGCCTGGAAAATCAGCCCCAGGCCCTGAAGTGCCAGAGCTAGGAGGGGCCTTGAGCTCTGTGGTCCAACTCCCTTATTAACAGAGAGAAACTGAGGCCTGGAGAGGCCAGAGACCAGGCCAGGGTTGGGTGCTGGAATCTGTTATCTCATTCCACAGTTCTTTCTATTTGACAAGCTGCCCAGCACAGAGGAGGCGCTCTGTATATATGGGTTGAATAACTGAATGACCCAACGGATGAATGGATACATGGCTGGGTGGCCTGGCGGATGGGTGGATGGATAGGTTGCCTCCTATCTTTAGAAGAGGAACAAGTACCGCCTCCTGATTTCCTGTGGTGTGGTTAGCTCTGCAGACCATATCTTGGAAATTTATGAATAAACCAAATGATCAATTAGATGCCACCCAGAAGTATATAACACACTACACAGTGGCGACCAAATTGGCTTTAGGAACAGCAGACTCTGCCAGACCAGTTTAATTTTCTCTCCCGTGATAGAGTGACGGGCCTCATCAGCAAGGGACGAGAAGTGAGCTGTCATCGATCTTGATTTTGGGGCGGCTGTGGGTTCTGTCCTACATGACATTCTCATCAACTTGCCAAGGAAACACTGTCTGTTCCAGTCTCCCCTGGGGATGAATGGCCCCAAGGCTTTATGCCTGAGGCCCTGTCCCCATGTCAACTCCTCATGGGCACCGGGCTCCCATTCAGACACCGCCTGTGCACACCTTCCAGCAGGGGCTCACCCGAGCGTGCTCACACACAGAGAACAGGATAACATCTGGATGCAGATGTGCGCACATGAGCATGTGGACAGAGACAGGTGTGCACATGACACACAGATACACACATGTAATTTGCAAACGTGTGTGTTATACAAAAGTCAGCACCCAGGTATCAGCCATACATGAGCCCAAGGGGGCCGGCGATTGAGCCTGAGGAAGTGGTGGAGGTGGGAAAGGGTTAGCCAGGGACAGCGCAGGGCTGAATTGTTGACAGAGTACAGATCCATGGTCTAGAAAAGTGCTGTCTGATAGAGACAGAACTCCAGCCATGTATATAACTTTAAATTTTTTAGTAGTCACATTAAAAAGTAAACAGAAAACAGATGAAATTAATTTAAACACATATTTTTGTTCATTATATTAGCGCGATAGATCCTAAATATGATCATTTCAACATGTAATCAACAAAATTAATGAGAATGTTATTCTTTTTTTACTATCTTTTATACATACAGCACATCTCAATGTGTCACTAATTCAGACACAAGGATTTCATTGGATAAGCTAGATCCGCAGTTAGATTTTGTTAAATTTACAGTCGTGAAGGTAGGTTCACATACCCATGTTGTTCCAAACATATTTAAAAGGGTTTTTGTTGTGGTTGTTTGAGACAGGTTCTTGCTCTTCACACAGGCTAGAGTGCAGTGGCAAAATCAGGGCTCACTGCAGCCTCAAACTCTTGGTCTCGAGATCCTCCCACCTCAGCCTCCCAAGTAACTGGGACTACATGCATGCACCACCATGCCTGGCTCTTTTTTTATTTTTATTTTTTGTAGGAACGAGATCATGCTATGTTGCCCAGGCTGGTCTGAAACTCCTGGCCTCAAGCAATCCTCCCAACTTTTAGGCTACCACACCCAGCCTAAAAGTTTTTCAGTAACTGAATTAATTATCAGTTTTAAAATTTAGATTAATGCAAATCAAATTAAAAGTGTAATCCCCCAGTGGCACCAGCCCCATTCCCAGTGCCCCCAGCCATGGTGGCAGCTGGCTCCCACAGTGGGCAGCGGGTCGGCAGCCTTGAGGGGAAGGTGGGAAGAGAAAGGGTCAAATGGGTGTGGGGATAGTGGGACACTGGGTTTAGGGGAGGTGGGGGTGGGTGATGGCTGGAGTGGAAGGGGAAGGAGGGGAATGAGGGCCCCACAGAGCTGGAAGCTGCAGTGTTTCCTGATGGCTGCTCCAGGAGCAAAAGGGGGTGGCAAAGAGGCAGAGAGGATGCTGAGGTTGGATGAGCTATTGGTAGCCTCCTGTGGGCATCTCCAGCCTCCAGGACACAGCCCAAAGCCCCTCACCTCTCCAGGAGGAATCCTAAGACTGCGTATGACCTTGGCCAGGCTCTTCCCACTTCAGTCCCTACCCACAGGTCCCCCCACCTCCACCTGCCACATGGGCAAGCTCTTGCTGCTCCAGCTCCACTGGAGGGTTGGCTGCCCACACCTGGATGGGCCCTGGTGACTTCGGCACCCTGGGCAGAAATAGGGAATGACAGGGAATTGCCTTGGGGGTGGGTTTAGAGAAGGCTCTGGTTTGGGATGTGCTGGATTTGGGGGACCTGTGGGAGGTTCTGAGGAGAGTCTAGCAAGCGGCTGGAAACGCTGGACCTGAGTTCTGGAAGCGAGGCATGAGGGAGCTCTTCCATGGAGGAAGGCACACAGCCACGAGCACACAGCTCACTCCTTCCCACGTCCATGCACACATGGCTCACTCCTTCCCCCGTGCAGCCACTTCCTTGCCCTGGCCAGTCTCCCCACACCTGCCCCAGAGGTGGTCACCCAGAATCTTTGCCCCATCCCGGGGTTCCCCTAGTTCCCCCCTACCTCAGCAGCGAATCTGCTTTCAAATTGGAGTTCAAAGGGGAAGTGCACAGGCATTGGGATTGGTCCCAGGGATGGGAGTGTCAGCACTTAGGGAGGCCATGGTGGAGGAGTCTGGGGCTAGAGAGGGTAGGTGTGGTCTCAAGGAGAAAGCATTGGGTCCACAGAGTCCCTGACCCTGGCATATGTCCCCCGACCCAGTTCTGGTTATCTGTGGATGTATGGCGCACACAACCCCAATCTCAGTGCCTTAAAACAATACTTTGTTTTTATCATGTCTCATGATTCTGTGGGTCAGGAACCTGGACAGGGCACAGAGGGAATGGCTCCTCTCTGCCCCTGATGTTTATGGCTGAAGCTCAGATGGCTCAAATGGCTGGGAACTGGAACGGAGGGCCAGACAGGTGTCCAACCTCTTCCCTCTATGGTCTCTCCTCGTGACAGTCCTGGGCTTCCTCACTGCATGGAGGTCTCTGGGTGCCAAGAGTCTCTAGTGTTCCAGGCAGAAGCTGCAAGGTTCTTAGGACATTGCCTTAGAAATCCTGAACATCACTTCCGCCACATTTTATAGGTCGAGCAAATCACTAGGGAGAAGCCCGATTCAAGCAGAGGGGAGGCACAGATTCCAGCCCTTAACGGGAGGAGTGAGAAGTGACACTGAAAAGGAGAGAATGGCAGGCAGCCATGCTGGGGTCATGCCACCCCCTGCCACCTGCCACTCACCTGAGGGCAGCAGCTGTGTGTTTTATCCCCTCTCCCATGTTAGTCAACCTGACAACCTTCCTGTCACTGTCACGGCCTTCTGCATGGAGGCCATAGCCTAAGTAATATGTCAAAATGCTTGTCTCACCTACTTAGCTGGAAATATAAACCCCTCAAGGTTGAGACGGTCTCTTTTACGCCTTGCTGTCCTGGCTTTGACATTCTGGGTGTTTTGTTTCCTGAATCAGCTCTCCTCGACTGGTCTCATCGATCTTCTGCACCAGATACCCTCAGCTCCCCAAAACATCCTTATTGAGTATCCTTGTCCCCGATCCTCTGGAGTGGAAAGAGGTCTTAGCACCTCACCACCAGAGCCCAGGTGCTGGCCCAGATGGAGATGGAAGATGGAGACGAGCACACCCCAGGGGCTGCGGCCATGGCAGGCCTTGGAGCCCTCGGTGCTGCTGGCCACCTGGATTTATGCCTCTCTCGGGAATATGTGCCCTCTCTGTTTACCGGGCCCCCACCGCTGCATTTCAGCATTGTGCTGGCCTTACAATGCAAACTGTGTTAGAGGATTACACTGTTTCCGGGAGAAAATTTAAAAGAAAAGATAAACAGCAAAAAGCAGGGAGGAGACTCATAGTACCTTTAAATAAACTACTTTGCGAAAATATTTCTAAATAATGATGACTAGGATAGATCTATATTCAAGTCCTGGCACAGAAATCCAGGCAGTCGTGTGCTGAGAAGGCAAAGCATCCCGGTGTATTCTTGCCCCCGGCGGAATGCTGCAGAACAATGAGGCTGGGCGGTGCAGAGCAGAAACTGCTGATGGAAAAGACGATTTCTGCTCGGGAGGGCAGGGGCTTGCCTCTATCTGGATCCTTTTCATAGCTCTACAAAGAATTCTTTCTTCCTCCCAGGCCGCACTAAATAATAACAACTGGGGACTTTTCTCACACCAACTTCTGAGCCGCTTCAAATGTCACCTGGTTACCCATAAAATTCATACCTGGAATAGTGTCTTTGACCTTGGGCAAGTCTGCCCGTTGCCTGGCCCTTTCGCGGGATTCTGGGAGAAATCTCTTGGAGAGATGATGTTGAAATGTTGGCATCTCATGTGCATACTGTGGATTTTGTAGAGTACATAGTTTTTCCTTTTGGCCACTATTAGATTGGGGAAACTGTGTGTTTTTCAGAAGGAAGAGCACAGGCCTCCCTCCCTCTGCATTCCCGGGCACGCTGGCCTGGCTTCTCCAGCATTTCCCTGCACTACAGTGAGCACCGTGTCCTGCGGGTGCTGCTGTACCTGGGTCTCCACCCACCAGTCTTCCATCCCTGTAGGTCTAGGTTCCCTGCGGTCATTTGCCTAGTGCCCCTCTGGGTTTCTGTGTTCATCTGAGCATGCTTTGCTGCCCTACCTTTGACAATTTGAAGACTTTGCCTCCAGAATAGGTGCTCTTCACCTGGTCTGGGTGGCCTTTGGCCACCCAGCCCTTGAGTGTCACTGTGTCTTACTGAGTGGGACAGTGGCAAGGGCCCAGCGGGCTTGGGAATTGGGGCTGGATCTGAATTCAGTCTGCAGCACTCACTAGCTATGGGACCCAGGAAGGGTATTCAAGAAGCCTGGGCTTCTGTTTGCTCATCTCTAAAAAGGGGCT
Organism: Colobus angolensis palliatus; assembly: GCF_000951035.1. Classification (NCBI taxonomy): domain Eukaryota; kingdom Metazoa; phylum Chordata; class Mammalia; order Primates; family Cercopithecidae; genus Colobus; species Colobus angolensis. The sequence goes on from NW_012117121.1 coordinate 868,719, forward strand.
CATAAAACCCTCCTTACAGGGTTGGTGTGAGGATGATGATGCCTGCATGCCAATGGTCTGGCTCTCTGAAAGTGTCCAATAAATGACAGCTCTTGTTCCTCCCCTCACCTTTACTGCTGAAGGTGGCAGTGGGCAGTCACTCCACATACCCTAACTACGAAGTGCCTGACCCGGGCGTCTGGAAACAAGCACAACCCAAAGAGGCTAATTGAGAGGAGTGAGGAAGAAGTGATCTAACAATCATGGAACCCCTATGTCTGGGTATTTTGCTGGGAGCTCCAGTTATCTCATTTAATCCTCAAAGATCCATAAGAGAGAAGCACTACTACCATAATCATTTTTTAAAAAAGGGGGGACTTGGGGTTCATGGCAGAAGGTAGGTGTAGACGTAGATGGCTACAGAGCTGGGATCCAAACCCAAGACTGGAATTGGGACCAAGGTGAAGGTTGGGTTTCAAAGGAACTAAGAAGATAACAGGTGACTGGATACAGAATCTACCAACCCCCAGAAATGCCCTCGATCTGGAAACAGGATTGAGGTGGGAAGCAGATCGGCCCCCACTGTCGGGTGGGCAGGGAGGCAGGCAGGCCTCTGGAGGCCTGTGGGATCTACGGCACTGTGGCTGGCACAAGTTCTACACATAAAGACTTGTTCAGCCACCTGCTATCTCTGCACGGTCTCTCAGAGCAGGGCATCTGTACCAGGAGGCAGGAGCAGAAGGCAGGAGCAGGAGGCAGTGGGGCCAATGGAGAGAGGCCCTTCACCCTCCGGGATAGCACACTCCGGCCTGTTCAGTCCTCGCCTGCTGACTGCTTCCCAGTTTCCTGTCCTTCTCCCTTCCATCTCGCAGATACCCCCCCAGCGTCTCTTCTCTCACCAACTCTCTGTACTTCTGACATCATTCCCTCCTTCTTCCCACTGGGATCTGAGGCTCAGAGAGGTGCCTCACTGGCCTGGGCACACAGCGAGTCTATTGCCTTGACCTGCCTTTGGACATGATGAGATTCCATCCCCTGCCCTGTGTCCTAGCTGGGCTGCTGCCGCATCCTCCCCCAGAGGCGAAATGGCACAGCCCCTTCAATGACAATGTCTGTCTTCCCATTACTGGAAACGGCCTCACTGACTGGCTCTCACAGAAGCTTTGCAGCCTCAGGGGAACATGAGCTATCTCCTATCTCCCCAAGCCGTGAAACTGAAATAACAGAAATAAAAGCCTTTCCTCAGGGACCCTTCATCTCTTGGCAAATCATAGTCAAGGAGCCCTCTTCCCTTGTCACACCGTCCCGGCTCAGGTTTAAAGCTGAGGGCACAGCAGACAAAGAGGGCAGGACGGGCACAGACCAAGCCACCATGGTGCCTGCTGAGTCCTGCAGTTCCAGCCTGACCTGTGATAAGAATAGGGAGGCAGGCAGGCGTTTGGAGGCCTGCGGAGTCTATGGCACTGTGGCTGGCACAAGTTCTATATATGAAGACTTGTTCACCTGCCTGCCAGCTCAGCATAGGGCTCCTGGGCTAGAGGCACCCATGCTAAGAGGCTGGATTGAGAGATGGTGGCAGAGAGAATGAAATGTAACAGAGGGATAAACACTGGGCTTTAACATCAGGTAATACTCTCCCCATCAGATCCTGGTGGAGCTAGGGGATGGAGAGGACAGCCACTTCAGCCTGGACTCCCTTAGAGAGCAGACCCCAAGCCCTGGCTGTCCCACCCCACTGTCCCATGACTGGGCCAGCTGCTCCTAGTCCCCTGGGAGTTCCCAAGCGAGCACCCGGGCCTCCTGCTTTGGGATTAGGCATTCCACTCGTTGCATTTGCTCTTAAGAAGGAAGTCACATCCAGAGACCCATCTCTGATGCTGAGTAGCTCTCAGACTTGATGACAGTCATTCGCCACTCTCATTAACAGGGCGAGGCTGCCCAGTCATGCAGCTGTATGTGATGAACAGGGCTGGGCACACCCACCCCAAACCCTGGACCAGGAGCTTCCCACAAGGCTGGAGGAGAAGCTCCAGGAGAAGTCTTGGAGTTTGAAGAGGCAAGACTTTCAGCTGGACGAGTTCCATCCAGTCCTGCTCTTAGCTAGCAACTGCTCTTAGAGGATATGTAGGGAGCCAATATGACTGAGGGGTTAACACTGGGCTTTGGTATCAAGTGACTTTGGGTTCAAATCCTGGCTCTGCTACTTCCTGTAGGTAACCTGACTTTTCTGAGCTGCTTCATCCTTATCGGTATGGAGGTGAGAATAAGAGCAGTTTCACAGTTTCCATGCAGATCACGTGAGGTCCAGCTGTAAAGTCCCCGGTGCACAGGCCATCAGTGCACAAAACTGGGCATTTATTACTAAGATGTTGCACAGGGCAGAGCACAGGATGTGTCGGACAAATTTGCCTCATGAGGGTGAGAAAAATCTGGGCTCAGGCTTCTCCACAACCAGGGCAGCTTCTCCCTCCATCATCGTCCTTGGGAAGACCCCCAGGGCATCTTTGGAATTCAGAGGTGCCTCATCTCCCAGCAGATAAAAGACAGGAATTGCACCTGGGAACTTAGGCCCCCCACAGACTCCCCCAGCAGTAGCACGGGCAGGCCCCTCACATGCCCAGGGCAGGACCCAGAGCCATGGACAGACGCTCCTTGGAGGAGCTGGAAACTGCCGGGTTCCTCTCTCACAGACTCTGCAATGATGTCTGGAGCAGATGGCAGGGGCGGGTGTTCCTGGCTGGGTTGACAGAGTCTCATTTGCCTGGAAATTCCCCCAGTTCCGGGGGATCCCTTCCAGATGTTCCCACCCACAGCCTGGCTGAGGAGGAACAGTGGGGAGCTAAGAAGCCAGGGCTGGAAAGCAGAGCCAGCCTTCTCCATAGACAGGCAGGCAGCCACCCAGGAGGCCAGTCCAGAGTCCCCAGTGTCCTCAACACTCACCCACCTCCACCAACACCTCCCTAGGGCTCCATATTAGAGAGCCATTCCTTCGAATATGTCATTGCTCTCTCAGGGAGCTCTCTTTAAGACTTTAATCCCCCTGGGAGGGATATCACATAAGAGCCCTTGCCACTCAAACTGTTGCCCAGCGACATTACGCATCACTTGTTGGAATCTCAGTCCCATCCCTGATCTCCTGAATGAGAATGTGCATTTTAACAAGATGCCCAAGTGATCCCATATACAGCTCTAGGTTGGAGAAGTGCTGCGCTAAGCCACTATTGTCCACTCACTTTCTGAAATGCAAGCTCCACAAGGATATGGATTCTTCTTTGTTTTGTTTACTACATCACACCCAAAGAGTCCCTTAAACAGAACTCATTAAATGTATGTTGAGTCCAGGTGTGATGGTTCACACCTGTAATCCCAGCACTTTGGAAAACCAAGGTGGGAGGAGTGGTTGAGGCCAAAACTTTGAGACTAGCCTGGTCAACAGGTCCTATAAAATTTTTTTTTTTTAAATTAGCTGGGCATGGTGGCACTTGCCTGTAGTTTCAGCTACTTGGGGGTCCGAGGAAGGAGGATTGCTTGAGCTTAGGAGTTGGAGGTTGCAGTGACCTATGATGGTGCCACTTCACTCCAGCCTGGGTGACAGAGACCCTGTCTCTAAGAAAAAAAAAAGCTTTTTGAATAAAATGAATTATATAGATTATTTAGGGTTGAGTTTCCCATAACACAGACAGGCAGGTACACAGCATAGATAAGTTTTTTTGTTTTTGTTGTTGTTTTGTTTTGGTTTGGTTTGGTTTTGGTTTTTTTTGGAGACAGAGTCTTACTCTGTCACCCAGGCTGGAGTGTAGTGGCACAATCTTGGCTCAGTGCAACCTCCACCTCCCAGATTCAAGCAATTCTCCTGCCTCAGCCCCCTGAGTAGCTGGGATTACAGGTGCCCACCACTACGCTGAGCTAACTTTTGTATTTTTAGTAGAGACGAGGTTTTGCCATATTGGCCAGGCTGGTCTCGAACTCCTGACTTCAGGTGATCTGCCCACCTCGGCCTCTCAAAGTGCTGGGATTGCAGGTGTGAGCCACCGCACCCAGCCAGCAAAGGTAAGTTTTAATACGAGAGGAAGGAGAAGAAATTAGAAGGGGTCATCCCAGGGTCCAAAGCACTCCTGGGGTGAGGGGTAGGAAAGGAGGAGAAGGGCAAGGAAAGTGTGGTGGCCCCAAATCAGCTGTATAATGAATGACTCCCAGCGTTAGAAGTGCAAATGGCACTTCGGAGGAAATAGGACAAACCCCTTCTTCTAGACATCTTCATCCTCTGTCTCCAGCTTCATCAGGCCCCTTGGAGCCCTGTTCCTAGTGGCCCCTCTTACAACCCCTCAGAACCCCCGATATCTGCTGAGATCCTGAGTACACTGCACGCTTCTCCTCAGAAGGCATGTTCAGCGGCTGTGCCCTCTGCCTCCCCATGAGGAGGTTTGGCGGATGTGGGAGGGTCCTTGGAGGTGGCAGGCCCCAGTACTGACCCTGGCCCATTTCCGAGACGTGGGCTTCTTCCCATCCCACTCCCAGCAGAGCCTTTGGGCCAGGCAGGTCAGCTGTCTCTGAGGCTCAGGTCACCTGGAGCTACAGATGATCCCTCCACAGTTGTGCCCCAGCCTCAGCCCAGGAGCTCAGCAAGAGAATCACCTAGTGGTTGGCAAGCCGAGTCCTCCATCTGCAGTGGGGAAAGCTGAGGCCCAGGGCGATAAAACCACAAGGCCGAGTTCACACAGCTGGAACGGCAGGAATGCCCAGGGCCCTGCCTCTTGGATGGGTGCACTCTCTGGCTCACCTTTGGATAGCTCAGGTGTTCCTCCTCCGGGTACCCTAGCATCTAGAGCCTGACAATGAGTAGGTGCTCAGTTATTGTGGAATGAATGAGAGAGAAGCAAAGAACCCCACTGGGAGCCAAGAGAACGACAATGGCAGTAAAGGCCACTGTTTATCTGTGCTCACCACTTCACACAGGCTGTTTCTTTGAAGCTTTATAACAACCCTCTGGGAGAGGCGCTGTTATCATTCCCGTCTACATATAAAGAAACCAAAGCTCACAGCGATTAAGACATGAACCTCGATCGTGCCTGAGCTGGGATTTCAACATGTTTCTGCCTAGAACTCTAAAGCCCTGGTCCTCATCAGGATGCCATACCGCTTTCTTG
>NW_012117121.1:874649-884120 GCF_000951035.1 Colobus angolensis palliatus
TGGATTCCAGGTGTGCACCACCACACCCGGCTAATTTTTGTATTTTTTGTGGTGACAGGGTTTCAGCATGTTGGCCAGGCTGATTTCAAACTTTTGACCTCAGGTTATCCACCCACCTTAGCCTCCCAAAGTGCTGGATTACAGCCATGAGCCACCACGCGTGGGCCAGGGGTTGACTTTGAATAAATCACAGTGGGGCCAGGCATGGTGGCTCACACCTGTAATCTCAACACTTTGGGAGGCCAAGGCAGGAGGAGCACTTGAGCCCAGGAGTTCAAGACCCGCCTAGGCTCTATCTCTACAAAAAGTCAAAAATTAGCTGGGCGTGGTGGCACACCCCTGTGGTCTTAGCTACCTGGGAGGCTGAGGTGGGAGACCATTTGAGCCCAGGAGGTTGGGGCTGCAGAGAGCCGTGATTGGGCCACTGCACTTCAGCCTGGGTGGCAGAGTGAGACCCTGTCTCAAAACATAAATAAATAAATAAATTTTAAAAAATAAATAAATCACAGCAGATCCATGTGCTCGCACATTGAATGTGTACTGAGCACCTGCATGTACCAGGCAGTGTGTTAGGCTCTGGGCATATTTCCGTGAACAAGTCATGCCCCCACACCACCCAAAGAGTTTATTTTAGTGGAGGAGATGGACATTCAATAATCCCCCCAAATAGATACTGATTCCGCATTGTGCTAGTGCTGGAGCTGAGCAGGGGCCTGCAGGAAGGGGACAGGTTTGAGGCTGGCCCCCTGACAAGGACACTGGCACCGAATGGCACTCATGTGTGTCTTCCTGAGTGGCAGTAAAGGGGCCAGGGCAGCAGCTGGCATGCCCAGAGCTGTGTTCACCCCAGAGTGTGGGTTTGGCAGAGGAGCAACATCCCTCATGCCAGCTGCCGGGAGAGAGGCTTGGTAAGTGCTGGGGGAAAGCTTTTCTCCAGGAAAGGCTGACCCCCACAGGGTTGCAGGGTCTGGGGCTCTGCCTCACCGCATTAGGGGGTCTCACAAGTTACCTACTGGAACCTCGTTCCACCCTCAGTCCGGGCTCCAGGAGCCTGCTTCTCTAGCTGGAAAACAAGATATGTAACAAGATCTGCTTCCCTACAGGCACTGAGAGTATTAGACAGATCTGAGGGGCCGAGCTCTGTGCCTGGCTGGCAGGAGTGACCCATGTGGGTGTCTAAATGCGGGAAAGGTGCAGATTCCTGGGACAGGCAGTGGGCAGAGGTCACAGGGAAGCGAAAGGCCAATGCAAGGGCATATTAAAGGGACTGGGGTTGTTCCATCTGGAGAGCAGATGGTTCTCAATGTGCCTTAGTTTCTGAGTCTATAAAATGGGTCACCAACCTATTGTTTTCATACAAAAGCAGAAAAAGAATGGACTTTAACTAATGAGAAAGATTTACAGTCAGATAAGAGGAGAAATTTCTTAAACCTCAGAGAAAATAAATGCCGGTGATATGGTGTGGCTGTGTCCCCAGCCATATCTCATCTTGAATTGTAACTCCCACAATTCCCACACGTCATGGGAGGAACCCGGTGGGAGGTGATTGAATTATGGAGGGTGGGTCTTTCCTGTGCTGTTCTCATGACAGTGAATGACGCTCACAAGATCTGACGGTTTTAAAAAACTGGAGTTTGCCTGCACAAGCTCACTCTGTTTGCCTGCCACCATCCAGGTAAGATGTGATTTGCTCCTCCTTGCCTTCCACCATGATTGTGAGGCTTCCCCAGCCACGTAGAACTGTAAGTCCAATTAAACATCTTTCTTATGTAAATTGCCCAGTCTCAAGTATTTCTTTATCAGCAGCATGAAAACAGACTAATACACTGGGATAAGCCAATGAGGAGAACAGGTGGAATTCCTTGGAAACAGAATTATAAAGCTGGAAGGAAAGTCATACCTCACCCCCGCCTTTAAATTTTAGAAGCGAGACTCTGAGGGGGAGACCGACCTGCCTTGGTAAGCAGGTGGCTAGTAGCTGAGAACCCAGCACTCCTGACTCTAGATTCATGTTTGCCCTCTACCTTTCCCCATTATATTTTCCTAGGAAAGAAACCAAAGTGCACAGAAAGGATATCTAACATCAGCCAAGACTATCAAGCACTGCGTGCCAGGAAAAGGGACTGGGTTCCTCAGTTTCTCCATAGTTTTAGGGTTAATCCTCTAAGCAATCCTGTGAAGAGAGCACGTTATCTCAATAAGGAAACTGAGGCACAGAGAAGCTAAGCAACAAACTCATGGTCATTCTGCTCATCAGGGACAGAGGGAGAATTTGCACCCTGGCCTTCTGAGTTACCTGCTGGCTCTGCAGCCTCTCCAGTCCTTAGTTCCCACCCTAGAGGGGACAAATCAGAGCTTCTCAACCTGTCTGGAACTGTAATGACATCCATGGTTCAGCTTGACTGCACTAAAAGATCCTGATGGCTTCCAAAATGACAGTTATTTCCCTTTGCAGAGCTTTGCACACTTTCTCCCATACCTTAACAGGACTCCCCTGGAGGACAGTTTCAGGCCAGATCAGCTTCATGGGAATGCCACATGTGCAGTCAGGCAGAGCCACATGCTTAGAAGGAGTCTGCCTTTGGCCTAATGCATTCTTAATATTTCTTGAACAAGTGCCCTGCATTTTTATTTGCACGGGGCTCTGCAAATTATGTAGCCCATCCTGATTTCAAAGTTTGCAACCTTCACCTGAAGGGAGGGGGGTTGGTGGTGGTGCTACTGCACTAGAAGGATGGACACCCAAGGTCTTCTTGGCAGCAGGGCACCCTGGGATGATGGGGATGCCACCCGCTTCTTCCCATTCCACTTTCCCCAGACAGAGGTGTGAGGTGAGCTTGGAGCAGACAGTGTTCTCATATTCACATTCATTTTCTCTCTCTCTCTCTCTTCCCCCCTCCCTCCTCTCTCTTCCTCTCCCTCTCTCCCTCCTCTCTCTTCCTCTCCCCTCTCTTCCTCTCCCCTCTCTTCCTCTCCCCTCTCTTCCTCTCTCCCTTTCCCCCTCTCCCCTTCCCCCTCTTCCTGCAGGCTGTAGATGAACCAGACAAGGCCAGGTGGAGGTGATGCTCCTTCTGGGCCCAGAGTTGAAGACCCACCTTCAGGTTTCCTTGACAGCCTCAGGTTTCTTTCTGACTCTTCTGGGCTTGCAACCAAAGGCAGCCCATCTGGCTGTGCCTGGGGTAAGAAAAGACATGATTTAGCGCCATAACAATTTTAACATCAGGCAAAACAGATGACATGTGAGAGAGACTCAAGGTAGAACAGTACATGGCACATAAAAGAAATGACCTAATTAGATTTCAAACATACAAACTGAGTTTTAAAAAAGCTTTTTGCTGTGTGATATGTAACTGCGCCACCCTCTGTGTAAAACAAGCCACACATACACACACACATGCTGACACACAATATATATTTCCCATGAGCCCACGCATATATGTGAAAAAAATTTTTTAAGTGTGAAAGGATCGCACCAAATTCTTATAGTACCTGTTGCCTCTGAAACTGAGGTGGGTTGTCAGAGGGAAGATTATCTGTGACCGTCTAACAATTTATAAAAGATAATCACTCGAGTGGTTTTCTTTTAAGCACAGATGCTCCAACTGTGGGACAAGGGAGGGTTGTCCATCCATTCCTTCTTCCCTGGGGTTCTGGTAGTGCTTAGCCCCAATGGACTGCACAGCACGCTGCAGGTGATGCAGCACTATCGCCTCCTTTGTCTTAGGTGATGCCCAGAGCAGTGCCTTGCGGGGGTAGGGCAGGTGTGATTATTATTCCCATTTGACAGAGGAGGCAACAGAGTCAGAAAGGTTGAGTGACTCGCTCACACACGCAAAGCCAGTAAGCAGCAGACGGGGACTCTTTTGTCCTCCAAGCTGAGTCAGACACAGAGGGGGTGGAATGGCCGGGGTCCAAGTGCTATTTATTCCCCATGGCTATTTAGGGTTTGCAGGATATGTTTTCCCTCTAGGCAGACATAGTTTCTCCTAGACCCACTTTGAGCCTCCAAACAGACAAAGGATGTGCTAATCCTTCTCCTGACCACAAAGGTGATGCCCTCTCTACCTGCCTTATGGTGCTGGGAGACACACTCAAACAGCAGCAGCCAAAGTAGAGACTTCTTTTCCTCCGATACCAGTCCAGCTCGCTGCCTGCCCAGACTAAAGCTTCAGTTTCCCTTGCAAGAAGAATCCCAGCCTGCTGCATCCTCTTTTCCTGATTGGTTCTCCCTCTCTGGCTCCTCTTCCTTCTTTCAGGCCACTGAGTGGCGCCTCCTCCCACCTTACTGGCCACTGATTGGCTCCCCTTCTCTGGCTCCTCCCACCTCCCTGGACCTGCCTTCTGTCTTCCACCAGAGGTTGCCCTGGGCTGCTGGACTTAGTGAACTTTTAGGTAAGCGGGTCTGGAGATATCAGTGACACGCTGGCCATACAAAAACCGGCTGGAGCCTGTTACACAGTCAGAAGCCAGGACCCCAGGCCCACAGATGCTGATTCAATAGGTTTGTGGTGGAGCCCAGGGATCTGTAGTTTATAAAAACAAGCCCCAAGTAATGTTGACATTCAATGCAATTGAGAAATCACCCAACTAGTCCAAAACTTTAAGTCAAAAACAGGCAAACCCAGGCCTAAAAAGGCTAAATTACTTGTCCAAGGACATACAGCTAATCAACTGAAACTCAATATTGGGCAGCTCCTGGTCCCCACATGACACCTCTCCCCACCCACAGACGTACACACATACCTCACGCACCTCCTCCTGATTTGACTGGCTCTGCTTCTGTCCTGAGGTCTGACTAAAATCTGGTGCCTTTACGTCTAGGCCACAGGACCCAAAGTCCAGGCCAGAGCAGTCCCTGTGGAACAGGAGTGGGACAGCAATTTCTTGGTGAAAGGTGTTATACCGCAGGGGCTAAGGCCTGGCATTATTCTGCTGCCTGGGTGGAGCCCAGGTCACACACCAAGCAGTGATGAAACCTGAGCTGCCTCTCTCTGTCCCCAGCTGTCCCAGGAGGCCCTAGGGGCCTGGTCCCACAGCCACTCTCCCCAAGATTCAGGTGTCACATAACTGGGCCCCAAGCCAGGCCTCTGGTTCTGAGGCCACTCTCTCCCTCCCTGGGGCCTGCAGGAATCTCAAGAGATTGCAGTTTGCTCTGTTAGAAATGGCTGGAAACCTTAGGAGGGCATAGGGACGGTGCTGAGGCAGCAGGGCCCCCTCCTGGGCCCCAAGTGATCCTTTCCCACTACCAACAAGCCCTGAGCAGATGAAGTCTTCCAGGTCCTGCCACTGTGGACTGCTGCCACCCAGACCCTTCACTGCCAACCCTATGCCCCCACTACTCCTTCTGCCTTAGCCCTTGTCCTAATTCTGCTCAACACACTTGTCACACCTTCCTAAAAACTGCAGTTCTGAAGTTCATAATATGCAGGGGAATTATGAGAGCCAGCCCTTCTGCTTCTGGAAAATTGCTATTGTGACGATACCCACTCTTCTCTGACACTCAGGGAGGGGAGACAGCAGAGATAGAAAGAAGGGCTCTGAAAGTCTAAGGCTTACACCAAATAGAACAGCTAAAATAACAACACTAACAATAATAACCTGACGATATCAAGTACTGGCTGAAAAGCTGGAACTCACACACATTGCTTGGTAATGCAAAATGACACACAGTTTTGAAAACAATTTGGCAGTTTCTTATAAAGTTAAACATGTACTCACCATACAACCTACCAATGCTACTCATAGGTACTTGAGTAGCATTTCGTTTCCCAAGGGAAACGAAAAGCATGTACATACAAAGACCTGTTTGTGAATGTTTATACAGACTTTATTTATAATCACCAAAAACTGGGAACTCCTCAAATGTTCTTCAGCTGGTAAACAGATAAACAAACTGGTACATCCATACAATGTATAAATGACTGTTCAGTTTGTTTATCCATTTACCAATTGTCCACCACATTAACATGATTATGTCAATTGATGCTGAAAAGTCAACACCCATTAAACAGCAATTCAATACTCATCCATTATAAAATTCAAAGAAAAACAGGAATAGAAGAGAACTTCCTCAACTTGATAAAAAGCATCAGTAAGAGCCCTACAGCTAACATTATACTTAATGGTAAAAGACTGAATGCTTTCCCCTTAGATGAAAACAAGGCAAGAATGTCTGCTGTCCCCACTTTTATACGACATAGTGCTGTGAAAGTTTTAGCCAGTGCAATAAGGCAAGAAATTAAAAGGCATATAGATTAAAAAGAAAGAAATAAAAACTGTTCCTATTTGAAAATAACATGATTGTTTTTGTAGAAGTTCCTAAGGGATATACAAAGTATTAGCACTAATAAGTGAATTCGGCAAGGTCACAGAATACGAGATAAACATACAAAAATCTATTGCATTCCTATGTACTAGAAATGAACACCTGGATACCAAAATTAAAAATACAATACCATGTGCAACTACAAAAAGAAAAAGAAGTGACACTTAAGTGTAAATCTACAGGATTTGTATGCTGAAAACTACAAAAAGAAGATGAAACAAGTCAAAGAACAGCTAAATAAATGGAGAGATGTACTATGTTCATGGATTGAAAGATTCAACATAGTAAAGATGTCAATTCTCCCCAAAAGGATATATGAGTTTAATGCAATTCCTTTGAAAATCTTGCAAAAATTTTTGTAGCTATAGACAATATTATTCTAAAATTTATGTGGAAAGACAAAGGAACTACAATAGCTATCTTAGTCTGTTTTGTGTTGCTATAAAGAAATACTAGAGGTTGGGTAATTTATAAAGAAAAATGGTTTATTTGGCTAATGATCCTCATGGCTAGAAGTTCAAGATTGGGCATCTGCATCTGATGAGGGCCTCAGGCTTCTTCTGCTCATAGCAGAAGGCAAAAGGGAGCCAGAGTGTACAGAGATGGCACTGTGAGAGAGAGGAGGAAAAGGAGGGTGTGCTAGGCTCTTTTAACAACCAGCTCTCACAGGAATTAATTAATAGAGTGAGAACTCACTCACTCCAGAGAAGGCCATTAATCTATTCATGAGAGGTCTACCCCTATGACCCAAACACCCATTAGGCCCCACCTCCAACATTAAGAATTAAATTTCTTTTTTTTTTTTTTTTGAGACGGAGTCTTGCTCTGTCGCCCAGGCTGGAGTGCAGTGGCGCGATCTTGGCTCACTGCAAGCTCCACCTCCCAGGGTTACACCATTCTCCTGCCTCAGCCTCCCGAGTAGCTGGGACTACAGGCACCCACCACCTCGACCGGCTAGTTTTTTGTATTTTTTAGTAGAGACGGGGTTTCACCGTATTAGCCAGGATGGTCTCAATCTCCTGACCTCGTGATCCGCCTGTCTCGGCCTCCCAAAGTGCTGGGATTACAGGCTTGAGCCACCACGCCCGGCCAAGAATTAAATTTCAACATGAGGTTTAGATGAGACAAACATCCAAACCATAAGAATAGCAATTTTGGGGAAAAAAGAGAATAAATTGGGAGGAATCAGTCCATCTCATATCAAGCTACAGTAATCACTGTATAGCTACAGTAAGACTGTATGTTATTGGCATACAAAATACAAGATAACATACAAGACTGTATGTTATTGGCAGAGAGACATACATCAATGGAACAGAATGGAGAAACCAGAAATAGACCCACACAAATATGCTCAACTAATTTTTGACAAAGGTACAAAACCAATTCAATGGAGGAAAATAGCCTTTTCAACAAATGGTGCTAAAAAAAAAAAAGGCTCTAAGTCTTACGTCTTATACTAAAATTAACTCAAAATGGATCATTAACTTAAATGCAGAACATAAAACTATAAAACGTCTAGAAAAAAACAGGAGGAAGTCTTCAGGATGTAGTCTATGCAAAGATTTCTTAGGTTCAGCACCCAAGGCATCACCCATAAAAGGAAAAACTAATAAATTGGACTTCATCACAATGTAAAACTTCTGTTTTGTGAAAGGCCTATTAAAAAGCATTAAAAAGATGAAAGAAAGCTACATACTGGGAAAAAATATTTTCAAACCATATATCCAACAAAGAACTAGTATGTAGAATATATAAAGAATGCTCAAAACTAAGCAGTCAGAAAACAAACAATCCAATTAGAAAACAGGAAAGAGACATAAAGAGATATTTCACCAAAGAAGACATCATATGGCAAATAGCATATGAAAAGATGCTCATTGTTCATTATTAAGGGAATGCAAGTTACAATCACATTGAGAATCACTGCATACCTATCATGGCTAAAATAAAACAGTGATAATGCTAAATGCTGACAAGGATTCAGAGAAACTGAGTCACTCATACATTGCTGGTGGGAGTGTAAAATGGCACAGGCACAGTGGAAAACAGTTTGGCAGTTTCTTTCAAAAACTAAACATACAGCTACTGTACAACCCAGCGATTGTACTTCTGGGCATTTATCTCAGATAAATGAAGACTTGTATATAAATGTTTATAGATGCTTTATTTATTTGTATTAGCCCCAGACTGAAAATGATCCACTTGTCCTTCAACAGGGAAATGATTAAATAAACTGGGGTATATCTTACCATGATCTATTACTCGGTGATACTGTTAGACTTTGTGTCCCCATCCAAATCTCATCTTAAATTGTAATCCCAAGGTATTGAGGAAGAGAACTGGTAGGAGGTGATTGAATCACAGGGATAGTTTCCCCTATGCTTCTCTCATGATAGTGAGTTCTCATGAGATCTGATGGTTTTATATGATAGTTTTTCCTGCTGTTGTCACTGTCTCTCACCTGCTGCCATGTAAGATGTGCCTGCTTCTTCTTCTGCCAAGAGTGTAAGTTTCCTGAGGCCTCCCCAGCCATGTGGAACTGTGAGTCAATTAAACCTCATTTGTTTATAAATTACCCAGTTTCGGGTAATAGCTTTATAGCAGTGTGAGAATGGACTAATACACTCAGAAAGAACTACTGATACACACAACAATCCGGATGAATCTCCGGAGAATTATGCTGAGTGAGAAAAGCCAATCCCCCAAAGTTACATAAATATGATTCCATTTATATAACATTCTGAAAATGACAACATTATGGAAATGGGTAACAGATTAGTAGTTGCCATCAGTTAAGGAGAAGATAGGGATGGGAGGGAAGTAGATATGGCTATAAAAGGGCAACATGAAGCTCCTCATGGTGATAGAAACATTCTGTAGCCTGACTGTGTTAACATCAATATCTTGGTTGTAATATTATAGTTTTGCAAGATGCCTCCATGGGAAACTGAGTAGAGGACACATGGGATTCCTAAATTATCTCAAAATTTAAAATTTTAGGTAAGAAAATTTAAACTTTGAAGAGAGAAAAAAGAGAAAACAGCTGCTGCTTCTCCAAGGTAAAATAAGAATGGCCATGGCTTCCAGACAATCACCTGGACTTACTTGAAACGGACTCATTGGATCAGGAGAATTGGCTTCCA
>NW_012117121.1:884515-886629 GCF_000951035.1 Colobus angolensis palliatus
TCTCAAAATTTAAAATTTTAGGTAAGAAAATTTAAACTTTGAAGAGAGAAAAAAGAGAAAACAGCTGCTGCTTCTCCAAGGTAAAATAAGAATGGAAGTAGATATGGCTATAAAAGGGCAACATGAAGCTCCTCATGGTGATAGAAACGTTCTGTAGCCTGACTGTGTTAACATCAATATCTTGGTTGTAATATTATAGTTTTGCAACATGCCTCCATGGGAAACTGAGTAGAGGACACATGGGATTCCTCAATTACCTCAAAATTTAAAATTTTAGGTAAGAAAATTTAAACTTTGAAGAGAGAAAAAAGAGAAAACAGCTGCTGCTTCTCCAAGGTAAAATAAGAATGGCCATGGCTTCCAGACAATCACCTGGACTTACTTGAAACGGACTCATTGGATCAGGAGAATTGGCTTCCATGTTCTACAGCCTCCCTTCCTCCCTCCAACACGAGTAAGCCTTCTGTAACCTCTCCTCCTTTCCCCTACCAAAATGTAAAAAAGCTGATAAAGCACTAATACTAAATCCTAAATAATTGTTCAGACAGTGAGTGCATGCTCACAAAGAGATGTGCATTTTAATGGGAACAAGTCCTGTTAAGCTAAAAAATGAACCACCAATAATGAAATTGCTGATACAGCAGGCAGAGGTAGGAAGACATTTAAGATAGTTGGAAAAGTAAGAACTTCCTTGAACTCTTAAAACCCATCAGACCTGCAAGCTGGGCTGATTGATCAGGCCAGCTGTGCCCAATAGGTAGAGAGGAGAGATTTAAGCACCAGGGTAGGGGACAGGATTGGATGGGAATGATTAGAAAGAAAGAGAATTGAGATTTGAAAGGTAAAAGATATTTATTCGTTTGCCCAGAACGTTTCGTCACTTTAAAAATTAATTAAATTTGTTAGAGATGGCATCTCAATATGCTGCTGTATTCGTCTGTTTTCATATGCTATAAAGAACTGCCCAAGACTGGGTAATTTATAAAAGAAAGAGGTTTAATTGACTCACGGTTCTGCACAACTGGGGAAGCCTCAGCAAACTTACAATCATGGTGGAAGGCAAAGGGGAAGCAAGGCACCTTCTTCACAAGCCAACAGGAAGGAGAAGTGCCAAGCGAAGGGGGAAGAGGCCCTTATATAACCATCAGATCTTGTTCAAGCTCACTCATTATCATGAGAACAGCATGGGGGAACTGCCCCCATGATTTAATTATCTCCACCTGGTCTCTCCCTCGACATGTGGGGATTATGGAGGTTATAATTCAAGATGAGATTTGGGTGGGGACACAAAGCCTAACCATATCAGTTGCCCAGGCTGGTCATGAACTTTCACTACTGTTTTCTACAAAGCACTGTACATTCCCATTCTAGCTAGGTGATCTGAATGTAAAGTGGCCATTTTTGAACAATTATTGGCCTAGGTGTGATCACCTAATTCAGCCCTGACCAATCATAGTACTTTTCTACCCTTGAATTTCAATAATTGGTTGAGAAAGTGATGGGTAATTCAAGCCTAGCCAATTGGAGCCTTCTCCTATTGGTTGGTTGATTGGTTGGTAACTGGAATTGGAGTTTTGTCTACAGTGATGAAACTGAGAGTATTAGGCCTTGGACCAGCAGCATGGGAGAAGCTATCTAAGCAGGGTGCTGACACCCAGAGAAGCAGATAGTAGGAGGGAGGCCTGGTGGCCCCACAGTCCCTGGTTTGAGTCACGCCTGAGGCTGGCTGCATTCTTGTCCAGCCAGTGGTTTGGATACTGGAGTCAATAAGTAATCCCCACACTCCCCTTTCCCAGAGCCCGAGCAAAGCTGGCTGTGTACAGAATGAGGGGAGGCTCGTGTGTGTGTATGTGTGTGCTGTGAGTTCCTGATCAGAAAGTTCTATCCTATCTGATGAGCCCTGGCAAAAAAGTCATCAGGGATGGTACTGAGGCTGTGAAAGCCTACGTGCTGGGGAAGAAGATCCTAAGGAAGCAATAAGGCAGGAACCATCTTTTCACTTATGGAGGACCTAGCTGCACTGGATAGCACACTCCAGTGTAGATGCTATTCGTCCATTTTTCAGAGGAAAAAATTGAGGCTCACACAAGTCAAGTCATTTGTTCGAGGTAACA
>NW_012117121.1:887484-903317 GCF_000951035.1 Colobus angolensis palliatus
TGCCCAGCCCAAGCTAGTTTCCTTCTAGTTGGCCACCCTGTTCTCCAGGAGCCTCCCATTCTCTTAGTAAGGCTCAGCTGCTTATTTAAAGATTACCCAAAGCTTTTGACCAGCTCAGACATCTCAGGACTCTGAATCTCATAACCACAGAGGTCCTGGGAGGCAAGTGCCAATCCAGTGAGCCTGAGAGGCTACTATTCAGAGCCAGATATGAGACAGTGTCCAGGCTGAATATGAGACCCTGGGAAATTACTTAACCTCCCTGAATCTCGGTTTCCCTATTTCCATCTGAGTTAATAATAGTAACTGCCCCCTATGGTTGTTGGTGAGACAGTGAATGAAAGGTGCTTAGCATGTACGAGCAGCCTCTGGCCCTTATGAAAGAGAAACCCAGAGCCCCCTTTCTCCAAGTCAACCCTCAGATGTTCCTAACCCCCTGCCTCTGACCTTCTCCCTCTTCCCAAGTTCAGCCCTGGCCAGGCCATTCTTGTCTAAACTTTTCCAAATGTCACTCTGATTTTTTTTTTTCTTTTTATGCTTTGTGTCTTTATCTAGGTGACATTTTTCTTTCCTTCCACAGGGATTGTTATAAGAACAGGAGTGAAAATAACAACAGAGTCTCTGGCCAGGCCCCTCCTGAATGGTGGGAGGATGTTTTGGTCTAGAGACAGCCACAGAGAGTCCCAAGGGGGTGGGGGTCAGAGGAGGGATTGAGCTTAAGGGAATGCTGGGGCAATTCTACAGCTAGGTCAAAGGGCAGGCCTCCCTCTCCAGAAAGAACTCCATTGACATAATCATAAGTATGATGAGTCAATAAAATTCAGCTCTGGAATTCTTGGCAAAGCTGAAGCCTTCCCTGTCCACATGAGACTGTGTTGGGTGGCTCAGTTTGGTCAGTCCTGATCATCTCCCATCTGGGTGGAGAGACCAAGAGGCAGAGCTGGCAGCAACAGACCCCCCACAGTCAGGCTTTCCCAGGGCTCCAGGCCCCTCCACCTTGTGTGGCTGTGCTTGGTGAACTCACTCATCTTCAAAGGGGTGTGAGGACTGTCTTCATCTCAGAATCCTTCACAGAGGCCGGTACCTGTGAGACATCAATTAGAGCCTCAGTGAGGGTTGAATCAAGTGACAGAAAACCCTGCTGTCTGAAAAAATGGAGAGGAGGACTTTCTGAGAGGAGATGTGAGTCACTGGTGGAAGACTCCATTCACAAACGTGACACCTCATTGTCTGCCCTGCACACAGTGCCCTCTCCCATTCTCCAGGAACTGGCCATCCTCAACCATGGGTCCCAGCTAAAACCCCGGGGCTTAGCTCACTGGAACCAAAGAGCATCTGACTGAAGCTTGCCAGTCAGATTCTTTTCTCCTAGGAATGTGAACTTTTAACGTGAGAGACATAGCAGGTGAGAGGCATAAATGGTGACCCTTGGAAGGAAGGTCCATGGGCACAGGGCGAAACCACCTTCACAAAAAGTGCATCAGTGAGAGAAATCTAACCTAACTGACTCCACCTTGCTTCCAACCTCACAAGCTAACTGCCGTTGTTAACTTGAAAACAGAGATGATAACAATCCCTTCCCAAAACTAACCCCTCATTGCTTGATGACCAAAACTGCCTTTGTAAGGCTGGGCATGGTGGCTCATGCCTGTAATCCCAGCACTTTGTGAGGCTGAGGCAGGTGGATTGCTTGAGGTCAGGAGTTCAAGGCTAGCCTGGCCAACATGGTGAAACCCTGTCTCTACTAAATATACAAAAATTAGCTGGACATGGTGGTGCATGCCTGTAATTCTAGCTACTCTGGAGGCTGAGGCAGAAGAATCACTTGAACCCAGGAGGCAGAGGTTGCAGTGAGCTGAGATCGTGCCACTGCACTCTAGCCTGGGCAACAGAGCAAGACGTCATCTCAAAAAACAAAATAAAACAAAACAAAACTGCCTTTTTAAGACTAATGAAAGGCCACAAGATTAGGATCATAGGAGAGGCCTGAATTCTGCTAAGACACAGGTGTAGTTAAATGATAACCAGTCATTGTTCCCTAGCTTGAATTTCTATAATCATTTACTGCTCCAGAGATCACAATATTTGTAACTTCCCCAATTGCTCTGATAGATGACATCACTATTGCAAAAATGAAAGATTGGTCTTTGAGATATTTTTCAGACTTTTGCATTCTGGTAACAGACTGACTTCACCTGGGCCCATAACTCATACCAAGGAACCAATTCAGCTGGTCCTGTGACCTCCACCCAGGAACTGACTCAACACAAGAAGGCAGCTTCAAACCTCTGTAATTTCATCCTTGACCCAACCAATCAGCATCCCCCATTCCCTAGTCCCTTGACAGCCAAATTGTCTTTGAAAAACCCTAACCTTTGAGCTTTTGGGAAGGCTGATTTGAGTAATAAACTCCCTTCCTTCCACTTAACTAGCCCTGTGATTATTAAACTCTTTCTCTACTGCAGTACTGCTGTCTCAGTGAATTGGTTTTTTTTTTTTGAGACGGAGTCTCGCTCTGTCGCCCGGGCTGGAGCGCAGTGGCCGGATCTCAGCTCACTGCAAGCTCAGTGAATTGGTTTTATCTGTGCAGTGGGCAAAGCAGCACCCATCAGGTGATTACAAGAGCACCACGGTTTCTGGAGCTGCTTCTGTTGCTCTTCCTCCCAAGGTCTATGTTATTAGCTAAACGCTACAGTATCTCCCTGATATAGTTTGAATATATGTCCCTGCCAAGTCTCATGTTGAATTGTAATTCCCAGTGTTGAAGGAGGGGTCTCATGAGAGGTGTTTGGGTCATGGGGGCAGATTGCTCATGGCTTGGTGTTGTCCCTGTGATAGTAAGTTCTCATTGGATCTGGTTGTTTAAATGTGTGGCACACCCTACAATCCACTCTCTCTCTTGCTCCTGCTTTTGCCCTATGACGTGCCTACTTCTGCTTTGCCTTCTGCCATGAATGAAAGCTCCCTGAGGCCTCCCCAGAAGCTGAGCAGATGCTGGGTCTATGCTTGTACAGCCAGAAGAAACACGAGTCAATCAAACCTCTTTTCTTTATAAATTACTCAACCTCAGGTATTTCTTTATAGCAACACAAAGAATGGCCTATAATACACTCTCCAGTTCATCCCCTCTTGTGGTTTGAGCTGACTAAAGTTTATCTATGCTGTTTTCAAGCAAGAAAAACCTTAACTTTCATTCCCATGTACCCTTCAGGGGCCAGCCTATAGCCCAGTGTGATGCAGATGTGTCCCTGTCATCCAGATGTGAGAACAGAGTGGTAGCTAGAGGCAATTAGGGTCCCAAGAACCACAGGCCATGTGCTTGCTTCTTTCTACAATCCCAGGGAGCTTGACAGAAAGGACATTCAGCCATGGGCCTTCTGAAGGAAGTGAGCTCAGAGGAAACAGCACTGGATTCCAAGTTGGGAAGCGCAAGTCCTAGCCTTAATTCAACCCCTAACTTGCTGTGTGACCTGGGATTCTTCTCACTGCATATCTAGGCCTCTTGCTCTTTTATCCTTTCTAACTCTCCTCTCCAGTGGGTTCTTGGGCACCTCTTTTCCTGGCCCAGTCTTCCCTTCAAATTTGTCCCTCTCTTCTCTTCCATTCTGCCCCAGTGTGCACACACACATGCACACACACATGCACACGTGCACACTCACAAATGTGCTCTGTCTCTTCCGTCTCCTTCCTTCCTTCTTTCCTTCCTTCCTTCCTTCCTTCCTTCCTTCCTTCCTTCCTTCCTTCCTTCCTTCCCTCCCTCCCTCCCATAAGATGCCTTAAATTAGATGCATCATTCTTGTGTTCGGTGAGAAGCCAGGGGCTGTGTCAGTCAGGGTGGTTGAGGTTAGGTTGTAGTAACAAGCAGCACCCAAATTTCAATGGGTTTCTGACTCATGCCACCTGCCCATGATGAGTCCACCAGCTTTTACTTATCCTTACCCCAAGGTCTGGAATGACAGAGTAGCCACCCCCAGGGAAATTGCCAGTTGGTTGGCCAATGGACTGTCATGACAGCAGGAAAGAGGAACATGGCTGATCCAGAAACAACGGTGTGAGTGCAATCGTTTATTTAGGAGTTACAGGAAACACTGGTATCAAGTAGAAAAGTGCAACTGGGAAGGGAACACAGCTAATAAAAGATGCATATAAAGCCAGCTACCTCTGTGGGTGAATGAATCCCATGGGAGACCCCAGGGAAAGAGTGAGGAGCACATACTGCAGGGTGATCCCACCTGCAGCATGGGGTGAGGGAACCTGGGTATTTATGTCTCAATTCCCCAGAGTCACTGACTGAGAGTTGATGAAGGTGATGATGTGTAATTCCCCTGCAATTCTGGCTGGCAGTGCATGTAGGCTGAACTGTCTTTTTTGGGCCTGGAGGAATCCCTCAGGCACAGAGATGCAGACACTGGCAGGTAGAATTCAGCAGGAAGGGTCCAAGGGACACTGACAGAGTCAGCCTCAAAGGTGAATCAGGCACTGGCTTTTCAAGCTTCCGCCCAGAAGTGACATGTACCACTTCCACTCGGGCAGGCAGAACTTCAAAGGCATGGAGGATGCAATCCTACCATGTACCTAGATGGAGATGCAACCAGAATGTTTGTACTTGGCCCACGGACAAGCACAAGGACCCAATCCACTTGCACACTGCAGGCATAGAAAGCAACTGGATTGCACCTGCCAGGAAACATCAACACTCCTGCCACCACCCACATTTGGTCTCCTGCTGGAACTGCTTCCAGCTCCTCCCCTCCCCCACCTCTCCATGTTGGCTTTCCTCCTGCTGTTTTCCCCCCCTCTCTTCTCAGCAATGGTCACTTCCAGTTGGCCCTTGGCCCTCCCAGCACACACTGAGAAATTCTAGGGGAATTTCTCAGCTCCTCCTGGCCACCCCTCAGTCATAACCGAACACACTGCGATGAGAAAATTGCATAGGCATCCACTCTTTGTTCTTCTTCTCCTCATCCTCATGTGAGGGGAACAATCATCAGTTTGACAGATAAGGCAACTAAGGCACAGAAAAAGTGATCACGCAACTGTGTGTCGCTTTCTCTGTGCCTCAGTTTCCTCACCTGTGTGTCATGCAGTGAAACACCTGAGCAGGATCATGGATACACTTGAGTTCAAGGATACATGGATCATGGTAGACCTGGGAGTGGAGTCAGGTCTCCTGGCTCCTAGCCCAGTGTTCACCCTTTCCCCACATGTGGCTTTTCTGGGGTCAAGTTGTGATTCCACCTACATCCTAAGGCCACCAGTACTACCTCCCTTCACCATTCTAACTGCCAAGCACTCATTTCACAACTCCATGCCTTTGCATGTGCCGTCCCCTCCTCCTTCAATCCCCTCCATCTCCAACAACTAGAGGGCACCCCAGAAGTTGTCCATCTCCCTCCAGGCCACAAGTACAGGTGCCCCTGGGTCCCCTCCCTGCAGGCTGGATGTGCCAGCAGATGAATTCCTTCCACTTTTGACTACAGCCACTTCAATACCAATTCCATGGCTCATCACCTCAATGCTGGGAACGCTCCCCTCCTCCTGGTCAGCTCACCCCATTAATTCAATTACTTGCCCCGGTGAAGTTCCATGTGGCTGTCAGCCTCAGCAGCTGGCAGCCAGCCCCAAGCTCCACAGCTGGCTCAGCCCCACTCCCTCTCTTGGGACAGCAGCAACAAGAAATTTTCTGCTTAAACCACCCTCCTGGACTCTGCTGCAGGCAGCCCAAGGACACTAGCCTAGACTTTCTTGTGGAGATATCCCTACATAAGACAGAATCTGCAGTTCCCAGGCATCTGTTGTGCCAGGATGTTCCACACTAACCTGCATTATCCCCTTTTGTCTTCAGCGCACAACACTCATCTTACAGAGGCGAAAAAGGAGGGAGAAATGGATAAAGACGCAGAGAAAAGAGTGATCATTGATTCACTCAAAGAATATTTATTGAGTACTTACTATGTGCCAGTCACTGTTCTAGACACCAGGATAGACAGACACAGGAAGGAGCTATATAATAAATATATTAACAAAGAAACATTTTTGATATAGTGGTAAGTCCTGGATAACTGCTCTGGAGAAAAATAGCACAGGGAAGGTGATGCCTGGTGAGGGTGGGCCTGCCTAAAAGGGGAATCAGGGTTTCTCCCTCTGAGGAGATAAAATTTGACCAGAAATCTGGCAAAACTGAGAAAGAACATCATGTAAAGCTTTGGGGAAGAGCATTCCAGGAGGAGGGAACATGGCCTGGCCAAGGCACTAGATGGGAATGAGGATGGAGTTTGAGGAGCTATGAGAAGGTGGTGTGGTGGGGCACAGTGAGGGACGGCGAGAGCAGGCATGGGTCTGGAGTGAGGATAACTGATATAGGGCCTTGTGTTAGTCAGGATAAGCCAACTGCTATAACAACAACAACAACAACAACAACAAAAATCCAAGTTTTAGTGACGTGACACAATAAAGAATCAATTTTTGCTTGTGTAGTAGTTCAGTTAGTGTTGTCACAAGATGGGTACAGGGGTTCTGTTTTACATGCTTGGGGATCCAGGCATCTTCAACTGTGTGGCTCTGCCATCTCCTCAGGGTCCTCGCTGGATGTCCATCCAGCTGGCATGTGGGGAAAGTATGGAGAAGGCACACTGCTCTCAACCACTTTGACCTGGGGTAATACATGTTACCTCCACTCACACTCCATTGGCAAGAACAAGGCACAGGTCTCCACACCCACCATCACCCCATCCATGCAAAGAGGCTGAGAAATGCAGCACAGCAGGGAGCCTAGGACAGATTGGAGAATGTAGAGTTTGGTGAGCATTGGCTGCCTCTGCTGCAGGCCTGGGAGACTTTGAGGAGGCACTTCGATTTTATTCTAGAAGTGATGAGAAGCTGTTGGAAAGTTGAGGCCAGAGGAGTGAAATGATTTGGTTGGTGTTTTACAGTCTCCATGGGCTGCGGGGGAGGAGAGGCTAGGAGTGGTGGTTGGAGTAAAGCATTGCCCAATGTTGCTCAGCTAGTTCAGTGGTACACTTGGAATTTGAACTTGGCCCATCTGGCTCTAGAGCCCTTGGGCTTCACCTTTGTGTCTGCTGCCTCCTGGAGTGTGATATACAGATGTCAGCTCTTACCTGGACAATTGCAGTAATTGGCCTTCCGACCCATCTTTTGGCATCCTGGAGAGGACTGGGCATGGTAGGTAGAGGACAAGTGTATTAGTCCATTTTCACACTGCTATAAAGAAATATCCAAGACTGGGTAATTTAAAAAGGAAAGAGGTTTAATTGACTCACAGTTCCACATGGCTGGGGAGGCCTCAGGAAACTTACAATCATGGCGAAAAGGGGAAGGGGAAGCAAAGACCTTCACATGGTGGCAGGAGAGAGAAGAAAGAGCATATAGGAGGGAGTGTCAAACACTTATAAAACCATATGATCTCATGAGAACTCATTATCGTGAGAACACCATGGGGGAAACTCCCCCATGATCCAATCACCTCCCTCCCTTGACACGTGGGGATAACAATTCAAGATGAGATTTGAGTGGGGACACAAAGCCTGACCATATCAACAGGTTTTCTCAAAGTCGGGCTTGGAGTCTAATTGAGGCTCAGCACTTAGCAAATACAGGACCTCTGTTGCCTTGCTCAGCCTGTTTCCCACAAAACGTGAGCCACATGATGTCAACAGGGTGGTTGTGAGTGTCAGATGGGACACCGCAGGTGAAGTGGGCTGGGGTCACAGTGCCTCTGCACTGGAGGATCCAGAGGCAACCATATAGTAGCCTTGGGAAGGAGGCCCCCAGTCCCCAGTGTTTGACTTTCCTTTTCCTTGTCCTTTTGGTTTAAGGTTTTGCCTCCTGTTACCAGGCAAAGTCTCTAAAAGAGGCAGCACATTTCAAAGTCCCTGTCAATCCTCTAGGGAAATCACTTTCAGTGAACCCTTCATAGAAGCCTGCTTAAATGGTCTTGGGGCCCAATCCAGGTGGGAAGAGAAATGCCAGCAAGAAGAAAAATGACCCTCAAATTAGAGCCAAAGAACTTCTTTCCCTCTTGGGTAATTCTGCTTGCTCTCTCATCCAGAATTCTCTCATATTGCTTGAGTCCATTTGGAGAATGAGAAGTTGGCCAAATTCTGGCCTCTCTGAGCACCTAATTGTGCCTCACAGTCTGAGGCTCAAAATCTAGAGTTTTTCTGATACATAATATTCACAATGATTCAAAGGAGGAAAGCTCCAAAGAGATTATTAAAAGCTCTGACCTAAACCTGTTCCCAGCTAAGCACGTTTTGACAAGTTGAATAGTGATGGAACGAAGAGCTCTGGATGAATAAAAAGGCATGCTGACAAGTTTGCACAGAAGATAAAACCCAAAGGCACAGATCTGGGGCAGTGGGGTGCCTGCTGGGGGTGTTTAGTGGCCATGTTAGGGGGCTGGAGCTAGAGAACCAAAGAGAAAAGCTGGAGAGGGTCAGCCAGGAGCCCTGAAAAACACCTGACAGAGTATCCCCTGAGAACACACAGCACCAGCAGCTGAGATCTGGCAGATAAAGGTGGAGAGAAGGAGCAAGAGACAGGGAAGGACAAGAGAGGAAAGGGGAAAAGTTTTAAAAAGGAATTAAAGAAGATGTGAAAGACAGTGAGATTTCAGAGTCTACTGGCCATCCTGAGAAGCCCTCCCACTGCACAACGCCTAGAAATACTGGACAAAATACAGCAAACACCCTTCTTGTGAGCGCTAAACTCACAGGAAAATGACAGCAATCTTCAGGGGTCCCAAATGAGAAGAGAACAGGAAGTAAAAATGCTAAGATGACACTGAAGGTGAAAGTTTCCCTCAAGGCATTAGCTCAATTACTTCACAGAGTCTTGAGTTTTAAAGTCCACATGGGGATTCAAGCAATGTGAGAAGGTGGAAGTGAGACCACAGCATCAAATCTAGATCCTTGAAGGGTTATATTTGGAGGGAAAAGTAGACTCATCAGCAAAGAGGGACTGAAGGAAATATGTCTGTCTTGATCTGGGCTCTGAGTTGAAAAAAACCAGCCTTCCCTGAGAATTTGGAATCATAGGCTTTCCTCTGAGGGTTAGAGTTTAAAAGTACACTGTATATGTGATTTGGAAAACTCCAAACCGAGAAATTTACTTAAAGTGGAATCAGGTTGGTAGCACTCAGGAGTGTTAATGTTAATCCTCTTTGAAGCTGACACTTTTTAAAAAATTTTTTACAGAGTCGCTCTGTCACCCAGGCTGGAGTGCACTGGCACGATCTCAGCTCACTGCAACCTCCTTCTCCCAGGCTCAAGCAGTCCTTCTGCCTCAGTCTCCCAAATAGCTGGGACTACAGGCATGTGCCACCACTCCTGGCTAATTTTTTTTTTTTTAGTAGAGATAGGGTTTCACTTACCTAGGCTGGTCTCAAACTCCTGACCTCAAGTGATCCGCCCACCTTGGCCTCCCAAAGTGCTGGGATTACAGGCATGGGCCACTACGCCCAGCCCTGAAGCTGACACTGTTGATTCGCACTTCACAGGATTCTCACAGAGAGGAAAGCCTACGTGAATATGAGCTCACAATCTACAATTACAAAGGTACACAATAAAATAAACCACCTTGAGTGAAAAATTAGCAGATAAAACAAACAGCAGAATTAGACCTTCAGAAGACCTCAGCTATTGAAATTATAAAATTCAGACTATAAAGCAAATATGCTTAAATTAAAGAAACATACTTGAAAATATAAAAAGCTCTTGCCAAACATTATCCTGCTTCAGCCTCATAAAAACTCTTTGGGGTTTGCAGGTGAAATTGCATTTACTCTATTTTTTCAATTAAGAGATACTCAGACCAGAAGTGAGGAGACCTACTCAGGACCACATAATTAGTAACTGGCAGGACATGAAATCTAGGTCTCCCACCTGCAAAACCAATGCATGCTTCTTGTTTTATCTTCCACCTGTTTTTCAAATGCATGCTCAAGGGCCATTTGGGCTGAAGATGGCTTAGCACGGATGAAGTGGTCATGGGCTAGTGTAGGCAAAGAAGGCAGGAATGTACACCATTGTCCTTATCCATAACCCAGTCTGGTATGTCCTGACCCATGGAACTTGGAAACTCCATCCTGTTTATCCTAGGGATTCTGTACTCAGTGAGGGAAGAGGTGAAACAGTGAGAGTTAGGGGTGTGCTGAGGGAAAGAAAGAAGCAGGGGAAAGAAGAGCGAGCGAGAGATGGTAAATAGTGGAGAAATGCTACTAAAAATGCATTATCACAAGAAGGAACTGGCAGAGGAAAAAAACAAACTTTTGGGTTGACATAGTTTTCAAAGCTACAGAGAGTCCTGGTAATCCATCAAATTATACATTCTCTTTCTTCCTCAGTAATAAAGTTGGATTTGAGCATGTGCGAACCTGGCTAAGAACCACATTAGCCAGCCTCCATGGCAGTTAGATGTGACCACAGCCCTAAGTTCTCATCAATAGAATGTGAGCAAAGAGGGTACTCACTTCCAGGCTGGAACCCTGGCCTGAATGTTCACGTCTGCCCAGAACTGTGTTGATACCTGATCCCCAATACAATAGTAGTAAGAGTTGGGGACTTTGGAAGATGATTAGGTGATGAGAGCTCCACCTTTTATAAGGAATTAGTGCCCTTATAAAAGAGGCCCAAGGGAGCTTGTTCCCTTCTTCCACCATTCCACCATGCAAAGCCAGTGAGAAGGTGCCATCTATGAGGCGGAGAGTGAGACCTTACCAGATGTCATATCTGCTGCCACCTTGATCTTGAACTTCCCAGCTTCCAGAACCGTGAGCAATACATTTCTGTTGTTTATAAGCTACCCAGTCTAAGGTATTTTTGTACAGCAGCATGAATGGACTAAGACAAGCCCAAAGACAGTGGGTATGCCTCCATGGACACCTAGACCAGGGCTCCACAGAGCCACACCACAGAAGGAATCTGGCTCCCTGTACTTCTGTGTGAGCAAAGTCACCCACTGACTTGGAATATCCACCTGGTTAGAGGAGACGGAATTCAACTTCTATCTTCTGAGTTTTTGTTGGGTGGGTTTGTGACAGCAGCCTGGCTTATACTAACTAATACGCCAAGGAAAATCCCCAGCTGATTACTGAGTGGGAGTCAGATGCAAAGCTCTACAACACGCTGGCATGAACCAAAATCCATGCAGGATAAGGGGTCTGTCACAGTTGATGCAATAGAAGTGTCACCGTCGCCTGTGTTATGCTGCTGCAGGGGTCACAGCTTTTCCTAATATGGTTTTTTCCTTTTTATTTTTTCATAAGACAGGTTTCACTCTGTCACCCAGGCTGGAGTGCAGTGACACAATCCAGGCTCAAGCAATTCTCCCACTTCAACCTCCTGAGCAGCTGGGACCACAGGTGCACGCCATCATGCCTGGCTAAGTTTTAAATTTTGCTGTAGAGACGGTGTCTCACTATGTTGCCCAGGCTGGTCTCGAACTCCTGGGTTCAAGCGATCCTCCTGCCTCTGCCTCCCAAAAGGCTGGGATTACAGGTGTGAGCCACCACGCCTGGCTGGTTTTTTCTTTTCTTTCTTTTCTTCTTTTTTTTTAAAATACTATTTCAACACATATAGAACTTGGACTTTCATTTCATGACTTATGTACTTCTGATCATTCTCACATTTCTAACAGTTGTGAAGTGTTGTATTTTTCCCTCTGAGGCACTTCGAAGGCATGTGTTTTTACTGGGGACTCCCCCACTACACGGATGACGGATGACGGAGGGCAGTGCTGGGGCAGGAAGAGTCCAGCTGGGCCAGCCTGGCGGTGAGGAGTGTTTTGCTCTCATGGCCGCTTCCATCTCTGGGCTGTCTCCCCCTGCTGGACAGTGGTCTCAAGCTGGGTCCCAGGGAGACTCTCTAAAGCTACTTTCCTTCTCAAGATGAGCTGTGCGTGAAGTGCCAGGAGAGTAGACTGTCAGCCCCACCCCAGGATGACCTGCTGAGCGGAAGGCACAGGAGTGGCCCCCCTGGGGAGGCCTGAGAGTGCTTCATACAAATCATGCCAACTCCATCCATGGGAAAAGACTTTGGAGGGTCTCACCGTGTCCCCACTGTGGTGCTGGGGACAATGTCAAGGGCCTTATAGCCCTTTCACAAAAGCAAAGCAAGTCAGAGCCAAAAGGGCCTTCAGACACTCCTCAATCCAGCCTTCTCCATCTACAGAATAGAAATTGAGGCCAAGAGTGGGGAAGGAACTTCCAGATAGAGCTTAAGTCTCAGGTCCCTGGCAAGAACATTTTCTGCTAAAGCCGGCCAGCTCCCTACAGAGTTGTATAGGCAGCTTCATTTCCACAGCCCACTTTTTATTAAAAAAGCAAACCACAAACAACATTCCATCCACTCTAACTGAAAATAAACACAGGCCCTCAAGATTCTGGCCCCTGAACTCATTAAGAGCAAGGTTTCCTGACTCTCTGGAAGGACAATGACCTCCACTCCCTGGTGGGAGGCTGAACGTGCCCTGTGGTACACAGGAGGAGACCCAGACTAGGTGACAGACCTATGGCTAGAAGCTAGTGACCTGGATTCTGGTGTTAAATAAAATATATGGGAGGGCATTGATTTGGACTAAGCTCCTGCACTAGGCCCTAATAGATCAACCCGAAATGGAGTCACTCATGCTAAGGTTACATGACCAAACTGAAACCTAACTTGTTAACTTATGAGATCTGACCTTCCAAAAAATCAGGAGAGAGATGGTAGCCAAATACCCAAACGGGCCGGTTTTAGTTGGCTGGAGAAGAAAGTCTCCTCTGCATTAACCCTTACAAGGAAAGTAACCTGAAGTAACCTAATGTTAACCAATCTTCCTTTTTGTACTATGCTGTTTTCTTGCTCCTGCTGAAGTTACCATACAAAAACCAACTGTCCTTGGCCACGTGCGGTGGCTCATGCCTGTAATCCCAGCACTTTGAGAAGCCAAGGCAGGAAGATTGCTTGAGGTCAGGAGTCTGAGACTAGCCTGGGTAATGTAGTGAGACCTTGTCTCTACGAGAGAAAAAATTTTTAAATTGGCTGGGCGTGGTGATGTGTGCCTACAGTCTCAGCTACTCAGGAGGCTGAGGTGGAAGGATCACTTGAGCCCAGGAGTTCCAGGCTGCTGTAGTGAGCCATAATTGTGCCACTGCACTTCATCCTGGGTGACAGAATGAGGCCCTGTCTCAAAACAAAGCAAAACAACCAACAACAACAAAATCTCAACCGACTGTTCTGCCAATGGGGTGGAACACCTGTCTGTACATTTCCTAGATGGAATACGGCCTGATTCACAAATCCCTAATAAAAGCCAATTAGATGACAGTGTTATTATTACACTTATTAAACTCAACTTGTTAAAATTTTGTTCTTCGACACAGGTCACATGTATAACTTCGTGTGGCTGTGGGACCCTCGTGTGCCCTTTCCGAGCTTTGATATTTCAGGGAGAAATTTCAGAGGAATTTGGACTTGGCAATATTCCATGATTCTAACTGCAGAGGAAGGAAACCTTTTAAGGCCAATAGGCAGGCAAGCAGGACCCTGTTTCCTGGCCAGCCCAGCCCAGAAAGGAGCAGAGAGAAGAGCCAGCTTCAGGGAGGGGAACAGGGAAGAGGTCATCCCAGCCACCCTGTATGGGGGCTCTGAAGCTGGGCACTGCAGCAGAGAAAAACTGTGGCACAGGGTCCGTTTGCAGTGCACGTGGGCCTGCTGGGGCCAGGAGTGCCTTCCCGCAGAGGTGTCTTCCTGGTGTGAGAAGTCATTTGCCAGGGGCTCTAGTTGGAAGTGAGTCAAGCTCTTGACAGAGAACCCGTAGGCCCGTTTTTGCCCATGCGCTCATCATCCACCCTTTCTTGCAACCCTGACAAGGCTGAACGTGGCCCACACTCGGGCTCCTGCAGGCCTAGCTTCCTTCCGCAGTGCCAGCATCTCCCCCATCCCGGGCATCCCCTGACTCTGTGCTCGCTGTTCCCAGGGCTGAGCTCCCTGCCACTCTCTTTGGTCTGGAAAATGATGACTCCTAATGAAACACAGCTACAACACCCTCGCACCAGGATATGCTTCTGTGGTAGCCCAGGATGTAAAACTACTTCATACACTCTCAAAATTAGCTTCTGACTCCTCTCTCTGAGTAAATGCACAGCAGTCTATTCAAAACCCCATACTGTGGTTTCCTGGGAGGTAGGGACCATTTGTAACCAGAAGGAAAATGAGACTGCACCTCTGGTGGCCAGCCTGAGAGGACAGTTGGTGTTTCTGGCTTTCATTCCATTTCTGTCTGTCTTCCACTCAGCCCGGGCAGCTTGCTGACTGAAGTCCTATGCGCATGACTCAGAGGCGGACTGCCTCCCTCTAACCACATCTTTCATCAGTTCCAGGCCACCCCCGACCTGCCTGGGCTCAAGCCTTCCAGCTGGCCTCCACCTCCTCTCCCACCCACCATTTTCCAGTCTCTGCAAGGAACTCTCCCTGCAGCCTTGATTTCTGATGCTTCATCTCACTCTGTCTCTTCTTCCCCAGAGAGTGTCTTCGGTCCTTTCTGCCAGGAAGCCTCTTTTCTTCCTTGCTTCAAAATTATCTTCTGCCTCTTTCTCTTGCTTATTCTTCCCCTCTCTGCCTTTTCCACCTCTTCTTCCTCCAGGAAGCCCTCCTTGATTAAGCAGGAGAGAAAGGAGGACATTCCTGAGCCACCTGTAACAGTCCAGTGCCACATCATCCTTTCTGCTGGACTCTGCATACCAGGACCAGAGGACTCAGGTGGCATCCCCTGCTCAACCACACCAGCTCTACCAGTTCTTCCTTTTTGGAATTAGTAAAGCCCATTCTAAAGTTTATAGAGAAAAATAACCAAGCAAGAATAGGCATACTCTAAAAAAAAAATAGTGAGGGGGCCCAGACCTACCAGATATTTAAAACAGTATAAAGCAATGGCAATTAAAACAACATGAGTAGACAGATCAATGGAACAGGAAAAAAAAAAGTATAGAATGAAACCAGAAAGAAACACCAGTCTGGCATGTAGTAAAGATTGTGTTTCAAATCGCTGGGGATAGGATGGATTATGTCTTTAAAAAATTGAGCAACTCAGTAGTTATCTGGAAAACAAAGTTGCTCTAAAAAAAGTCTCTCTTTACCCAAAAACTAGAGCAAATGCAATCTCATTTGCATGCCCCGAAGAATTTTTATGGGGCTGAATTTCGTAACTAATTGGCATTAAAGAAAAAATACTTGAAAACATACAAAGCACTTGCCCAAACATTATACCTTATCTAAATCTCAGATGCTTGAAAGTCTTAAATATATAAATGAGTCATAAAAGTACTACCGAGAGATTTTAAAACTTAAATGGAGATGGAAAGACCTTTAAAAAATAGGGTACAAAACCTAGAAGGCATAAAGAAAAAGCTGACAAATTTGACTATATAAAAGTCAAGATTTCCTCCAGGGAAAAAAAACATCATAAGCAAACAACAAACTGGCATCTCTTAGAACAGGGAAAGGGTTTGGTTTATATATATATAAAGATTCCTCCAGAGCCATAAGAACAGTTCACAGTGGGGTATGGTAGCTCATCCCAGCACTTTGGGAGGCCAAGGTGGGTGGATTGCTTGAGCCTAGGAGTCTGAGACGAGCCTGGACAACATGGCAAAACCCTGTCTCTACAAAAAATACAAAAATTAGCCACGCTTGGTGGCACTGCCTGTAGTCCCAGCTACTCAGGAGGCTCAGGTAGGAGGATTGCTTCAGCCTGGGAGGCAGAGGTTGCAGTGAGCTGAGATCATGCCACTGCACTCCAGCCTGGGCAATAGAGTGAGACCCTGTCTTTAAAAA
>NW_012117121.1:910937-913273 GCF_000951035.1 Colobus angolensis palliatus
CTACTAAAAATACAAAAATTCGCCAGGTGTGGTGGCTCATGCCTGTAGTCTCAGCTACTTGGGAGGCTGAGGCAGGAGAATCGCTTGAACCTGGGAAGCAGAGGTTGCAGTGAGCCGAGATCATGCCACCGCACTCCAGCCTGGGTGACAGAGTGAGACTCCTTCTAAAAACAAACAAACGAAACAAACAAACAAACAAAAGCATGCATTTCCCATGGGGGAGTTCCTGGAACCCTCCTGGGCTTCACCACTCCCCTCTGGAGGAGACCCCCTCCAACATCCCCTGGCAGGTAGATGAAGCCACAGCCACTGAAACAAATGAGACAGTCAAGCTGCCCCCTCCTGCCACGCTGCCCCCCAGCAACTTCCATACATCCGGCTGTTTCAAAGAGTGGACAAGGCCAAAACCAGGACAGTCCCTCAGATTAGATTCCTTGGTGTGTGTGTGGGTGTGAATGTGAGTATGTGTGTGTGTGTGCACGAGCATGTGTGTGTGTGTGCTCGCACCTGTGTGTGTGGAGGCAAGTCTGGGGGCAAAAGGAGAAGGAAATCCACCCACATCAGTGTGCATTTTCCCAGCTGAGAAGTGTCACATCACAAGTAGAAAATGGGAACAGGTCCCATGAAGCTTATGATTGTCCCGAGGCATCTGGCGAGATTCCTGTTTGGCTTGGAAAGTCATTCCTCCTTCCCATCGGCATTCCCTAATCCCTTGCTGGGACCACCTAGCTCAGGCTGGGGTGCAGGGTGCCACGCAAGGGAGGGGAGCGTACAGAGGCAAATCGCATGGTCCTCACTTGGAAGAACAGCCTATAGGAACTGCAGGGGGGCTGAGAGACCAGGCTGATGGGTCCCAAACATTAAAAAGACAGGTTCCCAGGCCCCATTCCATCCACAGAAGCAGAGCCTCCAGAAAGTGGGGTCAAGGATTCAGCATTTTAAATATTTTTCCAAACGATGCTGATGTAGCCTATCCAAGAGGTGCTGTCTGGGGTCTTGAACCAGGCTGAGCCACTTATGGGCAGGTACGGAAACTGAGTCCCATAGAGAAGAAGTGATTCACCAAGGTCAGCCAGACAGCCAGAAAAGAGCTGGCAGAGTGTCACCCACAGTCAAGCCTGTGCTGTGGGATGGCCGAACACAGACCAAAGGCCCCACAGAAGTGCCCAGGATTGATGGGCTGGCATTTCAGCAGAGTAGGAGGCAGCCTGGGTGGTGTTGGGTGACTGAGGGACCCCCAACTCCAAAACCTTAAGGGGAGAAGAAAGAGGAGTTCACGTTTCTTGAGTATCTACTATGTGCCACATATACATTGCTGCACAATGGTGCTGTGTTGCTTTGCACCCAGAGTTCACACAATCCTTACCACAGGTAGGCATCATTCTTACCCATTGTGCAGACAAGGGAACTGAGGCTGAGTAATGCCAAGCCGTTGCAAAGGCCCAAAGTCAGTGAAGTGCAGAGCAGGTCATCAACCCTGAGGGGGTGTGGCTTTGATCCCAGTCTTTTCACAGCTTCACTGCTTTCCCCAAGGCCTCAGTCCACACTCTGCCACTCACTTAAGGCAGTAGGCACGAGACAGTGATATAGGTTGAATGTTTTTGTTTCCTCAAAATCTCATATTGAAATGCAGACCCCAGTGTTGGAGGTGGGGCCTGCTGAGAGGTGTTTGGGGTCATGGGAGTGGATCCCTCATGAAGGTCTTGGTGCGGTCCTTGTGAGGGTGACTGAGTTCTCTCAAGATCTGGTTGTTTAAAAGTATGTGGCATCTCCTCTGCCCTTTGCCCCTGCTCTGGCTATGTAATATGCCAGCTCCCCCTTTGCCTTCTGCCATGATTGGAAGCTCCCTGAGGCCTCCCAGAAGTTGAGCAGATGCTGGCACCATCCTTCCTACACAGCCCGTGGAACCATGAGCCAATGAAGCCTCTTTTCTCTATAGATTAACCAGCCCCAGGTATTTTGTTTTTTACTTTTTTCCCCCTATTTCTTTTTCTTTTTTTAAACTTTGTTGTTTGGGGGGTTTTGTTTGTTTTTTCTTTTTCAGGCATTTCTTTATGGAAATGCAAGAATGTCCTAACACAGATAGGGCTCCATGGTGGACATCGAGGCAGGCATTTACCTCTTCATTTGGAGAGTGTCTTCTCATGGTCGTGAGCACACAAAGCTGGGCTCAACTCCTCTTATTTGCCATGTGACCTCAGGCAAGTTACTTAACTTCCCCAGTCTGCGTTTCCTCACTTGTGACAGGGTTAAGATCAGCTATTCCACAGGGTCACTGGGAGAAGTCATCTTATCAAAATATAATAATGTCTAATATTTATTGGGTTCTTCGTATG
>NW_012117121.1:914770-916561 GCF_000951035.1 Colobus angolensis palliatus
TTTTTTTTTCCTTTTTTGGTAGAGATGGGGTCTCGCCCTGTTGCCCAGACTGGTCTCAAACTCCTGAGCTCAAGCAATCCTCCAGCCTTGGCCTCCCAAAACGCTGGGATTACAAGCACGAGTTGCCATGCCCTGCCCATCTTCTTTTCAGAACTGGTTCTCTTCACCACCACACTTAGAACTGCCTTTAAAAGCCTCGCTGAGTGCTCAGCAGGTACTAGCTGTTACTCATATTACTATCCTGCCACTGTCCTCAGAGCAGAGAGTGAAGTCTGAGGCAAGAGGATACAGTCAAGGGCTCATAGGTGAGGAGTGCATGTCCTGGCCCCAGGAGACTGAAGCAGGAGGTCACTGTGGCCTGGTTAGTGGCATGAAAAACACAAGATTGGTGCTTAAAAAAAAAAGGTGTGGTCCCTGCTTTCATCAAATACTCTTCCCGCCTTGTTTTGCCCCAACTTGGTGGGATTCTATTTCCAATTCCATTGTGAAGAGTAATCGAGTGGCTTAGGTGAGAGCCTGGCCACATTTGAACCACCAGGTGTGGACAGGCTGGCTCAGCCTGTCTCAGGTAATGCAAGCAAGTGTGAAACTGGCAGAAGTCTGAGAAATCCAGGCTGTCCGTCACTGCTGTGTACTCATTGCTTCAATTAAAGTGCAGGGCTGTAGGTCGAAGGGGCACATGACACGGTGGAGGCAGGCGAGTAAACAGGATCTTTAATTAATTTGTCATTCAGGCCTCTTTTACTGATATCAGCTATTGCGTGTTTAGTTTGTGATGAATGCACTTCTGGAGAGGAGCTTTATCCTAAAGGAGACTCCTGAATGGAGTGGGGGTCTTGGGAAGGGTGTTGGAGAATCTGTGCCTTGCATGTGGCCATGGGAAGACAGGAGGGGCTGGCAGAGAAGAAAGGAAGGAGAAAATTATTTCAGCACCGACCATGCTCCAGGTGCATTCTCATTCAGGACTCTGGGTCTCCCCTGAGATAGGTACAATGCTCCTCATTTTTCAGAGGAAGGAACTAAGGCTGAGAGTCAGCTCCAAATCTGGCCCAATGTCACAGGGCAGAATAAACAGCAGAGACAAAATTAAAAAGATGTGACTGTTGAGTATTTCCCATGTCTGCCATGTGCATTACCATTCCTGTGCTCGCCTTAATACTTAAGAAAACCCTGCAACAGAGATGTGTTTATTTTACAGAAGAAGAAACTGAGATCCAGGCAGTTTAAGTGGCTTGCTGGGAAGTAATCTGTCTCACAACAAAATTCGCTGTCTTTCCACAGTCCCTATGAGTCTCAGATTGCGAGGAATCCATGAATCTGTGGGGTAAGCAGCAATGAGGGAATAAATGCTACACCTTTTATGTTCATATACTGCTTTTCAAATGTTTGTAAACTGTTGTTCTGTTGGATAAAATAAAATTAAAGCATAATCAATTTTAAAGGGTAACTGATTCATAGTTGCTTTTTCGCACTGTGCTCCTCCCCACACCTAGTCCCAATCAATGGCTATGAAAATATAACCACTGAACCTTGGGGGGCAGAGACAACATTGGATGCTATAAATGGGCTTTGACAATGGAAAAAGTTGGAGAGCTTGTTCTGCTCTCCTTGCGGGGAGCATGTCTGGCAGGAAAGCAGGTACCCTTCAAAGGGCATGAATTTGACAACAAAGTGCCTGGATAAGGGGCCAGGAGATGCTTTTCCTGCCGGGCGTGGAGGTGGTGGGGAGGGGAAGGTGTGCTGACTTTTCTGTGACGATGTCTTATGACAAACAACTCTACATCTCAGTGT
>NW_012117121.1:918063-920719 GCF_000951035.1 Colobus angolensis palliatus
GGTCACCAGCCAATGGGGTTCCAATTCCTGGCTTTCTTTACTGTGGTTTAGACCCCTGATATGGTGAAGTGGGAAGAGCAATAGGCCTGGCAGAATCCCTGCTCTGCCTCTGGCCGGCTGTGTGACCCTGGGCCAACTGCTTGGCCTCCTGAGTTGCAGTCTCTGTGCCTGTAAATAGAATAGTACTGTCTGCAGCACAGGGCTGTTGGGAGGTAAGGAATGAATGAGATGATCCCTGAAGAGGTCACTGTCCTCTGGCAGGTACTAATCAGTGGTCATTTTCTTCCTTCTTCCTCTGGCTTCAGGTTCCATCAGAACGGTGAGCCCTGCACTGCAGTCACCACATTCAGACTGAAATCAGTGCTGGTTTGGGCCTAGGGCAAGAATTCCCAACCTGGGCTCAGCAGGAAGGCCCTCTGTGCTGCCTAGAGGCCCCCACAGGGCAATCCAGCAGTGCCCCTGAGCCTGGCTTGTCCACCCAGAGGTAGAAATGACCTTGATCAGAGGTCTCAGTGGTGCCAGAGCTGCAGTGCTCAGTGCTCTGGTGGGAGCTGCCTGGCACAGTCTGTCTTCCTGGTGCCAGGTTCCACTCCAGCCTGCCATTCCCAGGGGATCTATTAGCATCTCAACACTCAAGTAAGGCCTGGTAAAGCAGACTCCCTGTGTGGCAGTATTCACTGGAGATGCAGAGAAAGGGAGGCGGAGATCTGGAGAAAGCCAGCTCAGAGACCCAGGGAACAGGGCTGTGGAGCGCTCGGAGCATGATCTGCCCAAGCCCACCAGAGGAAGCTGGGTATTTTACTTGCTTTCCCAGCTACCATCTGCTGGGAAAGGTGTGGCAGGTAGAGTGAGGGGCCACAGTGACCCCGATCAGTGAGGGGCATGGAGGCTGGACACCCGGGCTTGCCAAGCTCTGCCTCCCCGCCTCAATGGATGAGACCAGACCTCAGGGTACACTCAGGCACCCAGGATCCTGGCATCTTAGCACCTGAGTGAGGAACCCAGGAAAGCTAAAGATTCTCAAGACAGTGACCCAGGTGCCCTGTAGGTCATTCATTCCCAAATACTGAGTGTGAAAGCTTTGGATTTTGTTACATAAATTAGAACAGAGGCAAGGGTATCCCTGCAGTACAATTCTCAGGGTTCTCTGTTCCGATGATCTTTCTGGAGAAGAAATAAGTGTTTGCAATACAGCCCCTATAGGGGTCCTGGGCCCATGAAAAGGGTTAACATGTGCCCATTGTGGTTAGAAAAAATGATCTGGAAGTCACTGATCTGGTCTAAAGTTCACACTCCAGTGAAGAAACCAGAAAAGATAAAAGGTTCGGACAAAATCACATAGCAGATTAGGGTGGAGCCTGGACCAGAGGCCCAGACCCCAATCCAATTCCTTTTCTGCTTCCTCATTCTCTCTGTATTCACTTAGTCACTGTGAGTCTCACTCTTCCCTTCTGTACAATGGGGATAATCACACATTCCTTCCCACCCTCAAAGTCTTCCAGGGAACTCTCCACAGGAAGCAGAGAAAGCAGGGTAAGATCAAGCAGGATCGCAGCTGTGCCCTTGCCTTGAGGCTGGGATGATCACCAGGCCCTGCAGCTCAATCCTGAGTCCTCCCCGGAGGCTGGGAAAAGCCCAGCCGCACTCAGCCTGCTGTTTGTCCAGCTTAACCTGTACATCTTCCTCATAGAGCAGCAGAACCCTGATAAACATTTCATTGAGATTTATTCTCCCCAGATCCCTGGGCTGGCTTTTATTTGGTCCTCCTGCCAATCAGGAAATATGTACCTTGGCAGTGGCCACGGCAAAGTTGTAAGGCTCCTCTGCCACCACTCCCCATCTCCTTCCAAGGGGGACCCAGCCAGTACTCCCTGCCAGCATGTGCTCTTGAGCCATCTCTTGGGAGTTTGCATTTTAAAAGAGGAAACAGTGGGGGAAATGGCTGTTTCCAAAGGAACAGATGGCTCCTGGCAGAATATGAGGCTTGGAGCCCCTGCAAGGAGGCAGGGAATGCGTCCACCCAGGTGGGCAGCCACTCACTCTCTGATGCATGAGACCTCCCCAACTGCCGCTGGCCATCTTGGCTCTGGTTTACTTTGCAACACTATGGTACCAACTTCATAGGCAAAACTGCTTCTCATAGTTCTTGCCTGGATAAAGAGTCAAGAGACCTGAATTCCACACTGACCTTGACTATGTGATTTGGGGCAAAATACTCCTCTTCTCTAGACTTCGGTTTCCTCATCTCTCAGATTTGACCTGATGGTGGTTAAAGACTTCTTGCCCCAAAGGCAAATGGCTGTGCATGTCTACAAGGATCTTTATGTGCCCAGCAAAGACCTGAGGGGGTATGTGATGTTTGTCCTGTTGACCAATTGGAAAGCAAGGCATGAAAAATTACCAGAATTAAGTGGCAATACAAGACGACCCTACAAAGGCCATCTATCACCAGACAGTTTACGTGAAGGGTCAGGAAAGCTGAAAATAACCTGGAAGAGACATAAGAATGAGAGGAAGAGAGGAGGGGAGATGGAGGGGCTGGAGTGATCAAGGCAATATCCTGGCAGGAGATGGGGCACAGCTGAGCTTGGAAGGACAAGTAGGATTTGAATCAATGGAAGAGTTGGCCAGGGAGAGGACATGGGCAGAAGTAGGC
>NW_012117121.1:926529-933655 GCF_000951035.1 Colobus angolensis palliatus
TCTTCCTCATAGAGCAGCAGAACCCTGATAAACATTTCATTGAGATTTATTCTCCCCAGATCCCTGGGCTGGCTTTTATTTGGTCCTCCTGCCAATCAGGAAATATGTACCTTGGCAGTGGCCACGGCAAAGTTGTAAGGCTCCTCTGCCACCACTCCCCATCTCCTTCCAAGGGGGACCCAGCCAGTACTCCCTGCCAGCATGTGCTCTTGAGCCATCTCTTGGGAGTTTGCATTTTAAAAGAGGAAACAGTGGGGGAAATGGCTGTTTCCAAAGGAACAGATGGCTCCTGGCAGAATATGAGGCTTGGAGCCCCTGCAAGGAGGCAGGGAATGCGTCCACCCAGGTGGGCAGCCACTCACTCTCTGATGCATGAGACCTCCCCAACTGCCGCTGGCCATCTTGGCTCTGGTTTACTTTGCAACACTATGGTACCAACTTCATAGGCAAAACTGCTTCTCATAGTTCTTGCCTGGATAAAGAGTCAAGAGACCTGAATTCCACACTGACCTTGACTATGTGATTTGGGGCAAAATACTCCTCTTCTCTAGACTTCGGTTTCCTCATCTCTCAGATTTGACCTGATGGTGGTTAAAGACTTCTTGCCCCAAAGGCAAATGGCTGTGCATGTCTACAAGGATCTTTATGTGCCCAGCAAAGACCTGAGGGGGTATGTGATGTTTGTCCTGTTGACCAATTGGAAAGCAAGGCATGAAAAATTACCAGAATTAAGTGGCAATACAAGACGACCCTACAAAGGCCATCTATCACCAGACAGTTTACGTGAAGGGTCAGGAAAGCTGAAAATAACCTGGAAGAGACATAAGAATGAGAGGAAGAGAGGAGGGGAGATGGAGGGGCTGGAGTGATCAAGGCAATATCCTGGCAGGAGATGGGGCACAGCTGAGCTTGGAAGGACAAGTAGGATTTGAATCAATGGAAGAGTTGGCCAGGGAGAGGACATGGGCAGAAGTAGGCACTGGTGAGTGGGTGAGTCGGGCTGGAGTGAAAAGACCACAAAGATAAAGCTTATAAGACGATAGCAAGAGTGAGGGGGGAAAAGAGAAAAATAAATTAAAAAAATAATAATAAGATACAGCTTAAAGTTCAGACAGGGTCACTATGAAAATAGCCCTTTTATTTTTCTTCCCGAATCCACACTGGGAGCCCTGGTCTGCAAGGATGGTCTTAGGACTTGTGCCTAAGTCCCAGCCATTTGGCTTTCTCTGCCCAACTGCCTTCCTAGATCAATACTCCTTTCCCTTGACACTGAAGAGGGAAGCCCTCTCCTCATGCACCATGTGACTTTGTCCCCTCCAGGCTACAGGGGATGGATGAGAGGTGGGCAAGTGACTCTCCCATCCATAGGCTGATTCAAGGGCATTAGAAATGCTTTCTCTTTTGAGAACATTAAGACACATAGAAACCCATAGTCAGGAACGGAGACTGAAACTAAACAGGGGGAAAAGACAGCAGCCACTAAGTTGGACCTTATGAAAAGTGAGTAGGCTGAGGGGGTCCAGGAGAAGGGCTCCCTGCTCATCTAGCTCCAGCCTCCAAAAGCCCATTCCATGGCCTTGAGGCTGCCTGTTTGTCACATTTGCCAATCAGCAACACCCCTTCACTCAAGGCAGCGCAGTGGGTCGCAGTTCCCTGTAACAAGCACGGCTTGAGCAGACTACAGCTCACACCAGGGCAACTAGCCTGAGAATTGTGGCCACAAAAGGCAGAAGCTTCCCTAGTCCCTGGTGCCTCTGAATTAACATCAGAACAGTCTCCACAGAGGCCCTGCCTCTCTCCCACCCCAAACTCCTTGTTCCTCTGGGCCTTTGCCAGTGCGGTTCCCTGCATGTCTAGAGCCTAGCCCAAGACGCACTTCCTCCGCAAAACCTTCTCTACTAACCCCAACTCCATCTGATCACGCTGTGACTCAGGGTCAGCCCAGACACCACAGTGGAGTCAGGATGAGGGCCATGAAGGCAGCTCTTTATAATTTACAAAGTGACACTTCCACTACCCAGAGGATGCAGCGTGGGCTGGCTTATCTCCACTCTGCTGCTGGCGAGGGCCAGGGCTGGGGTTTGCACCCAGCTCTCCTGAATCCCAGTCTGAGTCTTTTTTGTCCACTCCATCCTCTGCAGTGGGTAACCCCTGCCTGGTCATAAAACCTTTCCTACTAGCACTCAGAATATTCTTGGTTAATTCACTAAATCTTCAACTAAGATTAATGGGAATCTTCTTTGTGCCAGGCACTGTTATAGGGATTGGAGATACTACGATGAACAAAACAGACTGAATGCCTACCCTCATGAAGCCTGCATTCTAATAGGAGGAGGTACAAAATAAACATAGTAAATGAGTAACAGTATGTTAGTTGGTGAGAAGGCATATGGGAAAAAAAAATAAGGCAGGAAAAGGAGATAGAAAATGCTTGGCCAGGCGCAGTGGCTCAAGCTTGTAATCCCAGCACTTTGGGAGGCCGAGACGGGCGGATCACGAGATCAGGAGATCGAGACCATCTTGGCTAACACGGTGAAACCCCGTCTCTACTAAAAAAAATACAAAAAACTAGCTGGGCGAGGTGGCGGGCACCTGTAGTCCCAGCTACATGGGAGGCTGAGGCAGGAGAATGGGAGAATGGCGTAAACCCGGGAGGCGGAGCTTGCAGTGAGCTGAGATCCGGCCACTGCACTCCAGCCCGGGTGACAGAGCAAGACTCCGTCTCAAAAAAAAAAAAAAAAAAGAAAATGCTGTGGGCATTTTAAATACTGTGGTCAGGGAAGCCTCACTGAAAATGTGACATCTGAACAAAGACCTGAAGGAAATGAGGGCACTGGCCATCCAGGTGTATGGGGAGGAGCATTCCACGTGAAGGGAAGGGGGAGAGCATGTGAAAAGGCCCTGAGGCAGGTGGCTGCCAGTGCCATGAGGCTTGTGGCAGCGTTCCTCTGCTCTTCTTCCTTGTACAGCTTTGACCACTTTACTCTCCTGCTCCTAACAAGTTGCTGGCTAAAGAATGAAGGCAGCAGCCCTTAGCACCCAGGATACTGTCCGTCTTCCCATATTCCAAAAAGAGAGACCTATGCAGAGCATCACCACGTTCAGTGACTAAGTCAGATGCTTAAGAGCCTTTCCCTATGGCAGACTCTGTTCTGAAACTCAGAGCAGGACACTGGTCCCAGCTCCATGCTCCTCTGATGGATGTGGACCCAGTATCTGGGACACTGACTGAGGATTCCTTGAGGCCTCTGTTCACCAACCTCCCCGACAAAGAAGGACTAAAGGGATCAAGATACAAGGAAGCACCAAAGAATGCAGATGAGACAAGCTCAGGAAGACCACCCCATACATATTGGTAACTCAGAGAGAACCTGAAGACAGCAGCACCATTGGGCCAACATGGCATCAGTAAGCACCAGCTGGGCTGGACCCAGTCCCCTGAGTTTCCACATTCCCTTGGGCAGGTAAAAATTTGCAAACCCCTTGTCTTCACCCACATTGTATTCCCTTCACTGAGTCATACTCTCCCTGTCATCTGCTCCCACTCAGAGTGACTCACTCATGTCAACAGGCCCAACATACTTTCCCCACCCTTCCTGCAGGTCCCAAGACTGGCCCCTGGTGCAGATGGGGCAGCAGTGGTGAATCCCAGCTTTGGCTCCTGTGTTGCTGCAGGTG
Source organism: Colobus angolensis palliatus (assembly GCF_000951035.1). NCBI lineage: Eukaryota > Metazoa > Chordata > Mammalia > Primates > Cercopithecidae > Colobus > Colobus angolensis. The sequence continues at coordinate 930,208 of NW_012117121.1, forward strand.
GAGAGGGAGCCAGTGGGAGACTGGAAGGGGAGCTCTTGGAGACCCTGAAGGCAAATGCTTGTGGATTTCTGCTAAAAGCAACTATAACATTTGGAAAGTAGGGCAGAAACTGGGACTGGAGGCAAGAGTGAGAGATGACTGGCCCAGAGTGGCTGGTGCAGTCCTGCTGCACACACAAACGTGGCTGAACCTCCAAGAAGCATTCCAGAATCTTCTCCAGATACCCCTCCCAGCATTTCCGCTCCTGTCCCAAGGTGTGCCAGATGTGAGAGAATTTTCAGGGATGTGTGGAGCGTGTGGGGTCCACTGGGACAGCAATTGAGGATAACAAAATCAATGGACTGAAAAGAAAAAACATCCATTTCTCTTCCCCAACCCAATATTTACCAAGCATGTTAAGCTTCATTCTCCTTTGTCCTGGCAGGGAAGCAATCACGCAGCCTGACAGTCAGTCCCTGGAGCCTCGGCTTGAGTTACCTATGACTAGTAATGCGGATTTCATACTCTTGACCAAATTAAAATGAACTTGGACCAAGCCAGAATGGCTCAAATGAAACTCCGTCTCCATTGCATTTCCCATGCATGTTCATACACTTACACAAACTTACGTCTGAGCCCTACATTCTCCCCAAGTTTGGGAGTCCCAGGACAAACACCCAACCTGCAGAGACCTGGCATCAGGATCAATGTCCTTCTTGTTCCTATTGCAGAAAATAGACTCCAGCATGCAAGGTCCTCATCATTTGTCAGCCCCACAATCCTGCCTCTCACCAAATACATCTTACTCTCTTCCTGCAGCCCGCTGGAGCCCACTGGAAATCTCCTGCTCCCCAAATACAAGTGACTTGCCAATTACTGCTTCTGTCTTTACAACGTATGCCTCTGTCTTCTCTCTGTATCTCTGCAGATCCTCATTCAATGCCTGTTCTGAAAGCTTCTCTGAGAAACCTGCTTGGGTAATCTTTATCACCCACTGAATTGAGGTTTATCTTTTTTTCCCACGCCCTTCCCTGTGTGCCAGCCTCCTCCTGGGATCACCCAGTTCTTTTCTGAAGCCTTGGACATGAGGGATTTGTCTGGAAGAGAGAAAACTGACTCTTTCTTCTCTTTTTTTATCTTCCCAAGGTGGTGAGGCTGTGGGGCAGGACATGCCCTCTGCCCTTCCTCTTGGTAGTTAGAAGAAATTAAAGGAGAGCTCAAGAGAGAGGCTGGCTCTAGTGAAGATCTCAGGAGAGATAAGTGAAGGGTTCCTTGAGGATCCATGTTTTCTACCCCAGTTCCATTGGTAGTAAATCAAATGGAATAGAGAGAAACAGTCCCAGATGAGGGGGAAAAAAGAGGTGTTCCCATGGATGGAGAATTCCCTGAGTATTGGCTCTCAGAGAGGTAAGACTTCAGGGAGTGGGGTGGATGGATAGGGTACATATTTATCTAAGGTAAAGAAGGACTCATCCCACTCCTTCTGATTCAGAGGCTGTTAGGATGACTCAGCAGAAACCCTGTTTGATCACCCAGTCAGCTCCTCTTGTTTTAAGGAGAAACTGAGGTCAATAGATGTGTGATCTGCCCCTCAGACATCAAGTTGGTCAGGGATCAGGGTATTTGTCTTATGAATATTAATTTTTTCCAATTCTGAAGATAGACCTAAAGCAGTTCCTTTTGTCTGTGAATGAGAGGACCTCCACAAAGATACAGAGGCTGGATGAAGATGCACACAGCTTATTCCTCCTGAGACCCAGTGGGGGAGGCAAGGGAGGCTCCCTAGCTAAAGAGGGAGCTCAAAGTTGAGCCTTTCCTCATGCAAGGAAAGGGAGGGCACCTGCTGGGAGCAGAGCAGGGAGGCCATGCGTTGCCCCTGCATACTAAGATCCTCACAATGCTGAGGGCAGAGTAGTGCCTGGGGAGGGAGCACACGCCCATCAGGAGTGGGTGTGGCAGACACGCTGCTGTGTACATGTCCCAGGGCCTCAGGCTGTCCTGGAGAGTGAGGCTCTGGAGCCTCTTGCTTATAGGGTCAGGTCTGTGTGACTGTGACAAGCAAGGGTTGAGAGACCATGGCCATATGGCCTGGAGCTGGGGCACCCAGACAAAAATGACTCACCAATCCTTTTTTAAAGACATAACTAAAAGCCAATGGTATACTTACATTTCAAACATAGCATTAGCACCTAAATTTAAACTGCTGCACTGCTGCATTTAGATAAACTAGTTTTATATCCAAGACCTTTAGGTTTTAAATACTGCATGGAATGGTATGGTGACTAAAGAAAGAGCATTCCATTACAAAGTGGTTTTTTCTTCAAAGGGCCTAGAGCCTGAAATGGGGTTTGCTTCAAGGTCCCCTTTATCAAGGCAGCCAGAACTCTCCTGCCTGCAGTTTTCTGAAACCTATCATTATTTGGACTGCTCAGGATTATTCCTGTGTATTCTCACGTAGGTGTTTTATTGTGTCCAACTTGCCTGAAGGACCTTTTATGGCAGGAACTGGGATCCCATGTCCTTTGGGCTCCTCACAGTGCACAGCCGAGCGCTGAGCCTCAGGTGGAAGGTCAGCAAGTAATCACAGCATTCCTGGGATTGTTTTTTCAGAACCATGGACAGAACCCCTTCTTCCCAGGCTCTTTTATACTTTGCGTCTCTCCTTCCTGATTTCCTTTAAGCAAAGTCGCCAGTGCCTCACTGAGGATTCAGCTCTGCTCAAGTCTGTCTCTCTCCTGGGGATACTGGACTGGAAGCCAGAAGCCAAACTATGCCAGGTGGGAGTAAAGACGCAGAACCCTGGAAAGGAGGTGACCTCACAGCATTTCCTGCTGTTATTAGAATAAGAGGACTATCTCAGTCATGTGCCTCAGAGTAACAATCCCCAACTCCTCTTAGAGCTCCAGGTCTCCCTCTAAACACTACACAGTTAGTCTGAGGTCACAGGGCTTATAGGCCAGCAGAGCACCTGACCATTTGGGGCAGTGCTGAGGTAAAGCCTGGGACAGGCTAGGCTGGGGAGACCCCTGGCATGGCAGGTGACAGATGTGATGAAGAATGTGTCTGCATTATAAATGAGTGGGGAGTCAAAGGCTGGGGGTTGGGAGTGAAACATCAGTCATCAGGGTCAAGGAGAGCCTGCAAGGCCCTCGTCAAGGGGCAGGGCAAGAGGCTGGCAGCCGAGGCCTCAGGGACAATTCAGAGAAGATTCAAAGAGGGTGAAGTGATTGACAGGTTCTGGACAAAGGCTTCAAATAATACCAGGGAGGTAGGAGTTTTCCATTGTTGATGTCGGCTATGAGATGGAGATGGATCACCTCTTCAAAGGTAGGGTGTGAGGACAGGTTGCCATTGGGACGTAACATATGGCAGGAGCAAGACAGAATTTTCCACAGGCAGTAATCCTGCACCCACTAAAGGTCAGACAGGGTCACTCCAGAGCTGGAATTAGTAATTCGGCACTCCAGGA
>NW_012117121.1:933705-940142 GCF_000951035.1 Colobus angolensis palliatus
CTTACATTTCAAACATAGCATTAGCACCTAAATTTAAACTGCTGCACTGCTGCATTTAGATAAACTAGTTTTATATCCAAGACCTTTAGGTTTTAAATACTGCATGGAATGGTATGGTGACTAAAGAAAGAGCATTCCATTACAAAGTGGTTTTTTCTTCAAAGGGCCTAGAGCCTGAAATGGGGTTTGCTTCAAGGTCCCCTTTATCAAGGCAGCCAGAACTCTCCTGCCTGCAGTTTTCTGAAACCTATCATTATTTGGACTGCTCAGGATTATTCCTGTGTATTCTCACGTAGGTGTTTTATTGTGTCCAACTTGCCTGAAGGACCTTTTATGGCAGGAACTGGGATCCCATGTCCTTTGGGCTCCTCACAGTGCACAGCCGAGCGCTGAGCCTCAGGTGGAAGGTCAGCAAGTAATCACAGCATTCCTGGGATTGTTTTTTCAGAACCATGGACAGAACCCCTTCTTCCCAGGCTCTTTTATACTTTGCGTCTCTCCTTCCTGATTTCCTTTAAGCAAAGTCGCCAGTGCCTCACTGAGGATTCAGCTCTGCTCAAGTCTGTCTCTCTCCTGGGGATACTGGACTGGAAGCCAGAAGCCAAACTATGCCAGGTGGGAGTAAAGACGCAGAACCCTGGAAAGGAGGTGACCTCACAGCATTTCCTGCTGTTATTAGAATAAGAGGACTATCTCAGTCATGTGCCTCAGAGTAACAATCCCCAACTCCTCTTAGAGCTCCAGGTCTCCCTCTAAACACTACACAGTTAGTCTGAGGTCACAGGGCTTATAGGCCAGCAGAGCACCTGACCATTTGGGGCAGTGCTGAGGTAAAGCCTGGGACAGGCTAGGCTGGGGAGACCCCTGGCATGGCAGGTGACAGATGTGATGAAGAATGTGTCTGCATTATAAATGAGTGGGGAGTCAAAGGCTGGGGGTTGGGAGTGAAACATCAGTCATCAGGGTCAAGGAGAGCCTGCAAGGCCCTCGTCAAGGGGCAGGGCAAGAGGCTGGCAGCCGAGGCCTCAGGGACAATTCAGAGAAGATTCAAAGAGGGTGAAGTGATTGACAGGTTCTGGACAAAGGCTGCAAATAATACCAGGGAGGTAGGAGTTTTCCATTGTTGATGTCGGCTATGAGATGGAGATGGATCACCTCTTCAAAGGTAGGGTGTGAGGACAGGTTGCCATTGGGACGTAACATATGGCAGGAGCAAGACAGAATTTTCCACAGGCAGTAATCCTGCACCCACTAAAGGTCAGACAGGGTCACTCCAGAGCTGGAATTAGTAATTCGGCACTCCAGGATAATTTCAGATATCTAGTTGGTCACTCCATGTGTGCACTCCAAAACACACAATGATTCCATTAAATTCATTGCCTCTCCTCCTCCTTCCACACTCTGCCCACTCTTTGAGGCCCACTTGGAATCCTTCCTCACCCAGGACGTCTTCTAGGGCTAGAGTTAACGTAGGTGCCAAACACTCGTTTGCTGAATGGAAGAACGGCTCCTGCCGATCACTGGATCTGGTGAGTCTCATTTTTTTGTGTGTGCTGCCTTGGGTTGGGTTTCCTGGGAAACAGACTCTGAAATGGATATTTTCATGCAGGAAATTTATTGAGGGTGCTTTTGGCATCAACAACTTGGGGTGGGGAGTGGGGAGGAGAGGGAAGGGAGTGTGGAGGAGAGGGAAGGAAATGGGATTAAGCAGAGAGAGAAGCTGAGCTGGGATGAGGGTCCCAGTCAAGCCTACAGGGAGTTCTGGAGCTAAGATGGCCTTCTAAGTTGTCCTGTCCTGAAGAAAAAGGAATGGGTATTTACACCCCTACATCCATAGTTTGATGCAGGCTGCCCCAAGGAAGGTGGTATGACTTTGGCTCTCCTTGGCTGAGGCAATTCCTAGAGAGGGACCCAGCTGAGAGACATCATCTACCAATACTCCTAGCTGCAACTGGAGAAGTGAGGACCTCAATCCTGAAGGAGGGACGAGGTTGACATTCTACAGCATCCACTACATGTACCAAGAGACTTGGATGAAATTGGGAGAAGGGCAAATATCAGAATTCCTGTAGGGAGTGTATTTTTAAAAGTTGTCCAAAATGGTTCTATTGTATCCCCTTTCCCCTAATCTGCAGACTATTATGATTAGGAACTGCAGATCTACTCTAACCTTCTCCAAGATAGAGAGTTATTTGCCCAAGGGACACACAGCAGGCAAGTAGCTAGTTTGACTGGAGCCCCGCATTTGTGGGCTGCTCTCCATTGCAGAGGGAGCCATATATCCCAAGCAAGCACCCATACCTCACCGGCTATCATATCCCCTGTAACAAACAAAGAGGCTAGCACACACCTAACCCTGAGAGGTTATAAGCGTGTTGGGGGAGGTGGGGGAGGTGAGTGTGTCAACAAACGCATGCTGAATTGAATTGGTTTTTTTTTAAAAGCAGTTATCATGTATAGACATGCCCTTTGTTCTGTGTATACATGACTTAACCTGATGAGCAAATCCTCTGATTCTTAATTAACCTTTTCATTTGAACCTCTTGACCAAACAGCAAATGGAGGCTGGTGAATTGGAAATGACAGCTTCACCTCCCCGCATGTCCCGACCTGGCCAGCCACCTAGGCTGGTAATTACCTTTGCCAGAGCTGGGAACTTTTTACAGGCTGATGAACAAATAATCTCCCACTAATAGCTGTGATAACCACAGAGCCCAGTTCTCTCCTCATCTCTTTCCTGACTACCTTCTGTGAAGCCAGGGAGCGGGTTGTGACAATATTTCTAATATTTTCCTCCCTCTCTCTCAGCCTCTCTCCCCCTCTCCTTTAATAAAAAGAAGACCATGTAGACTGGGAATCAAGATAAGGGCAGTGAGGAGGGAGAGGCGTTTGCCTGCAGAAGCCTCTCCCCCCAGGAAAAGCCAAGTGCTCTGGCCATGCCCTTTAGCAGACCTGGTGAACAGCTGATATTCCTGGAACATGCTCCTTGGTGGATGTCAAAGCAATCTGGAAGGCTAGTTCTTGGCCCATAGTCACATGGAGGTGGTGGGGAAGTGTTAGCACAGTCTTCAGCCTCCAGGGCTCAACAGAACTGAGCAAGGAGCAGCAGGGAAGAAAGGGAAAGTGGATGGAACAAAGAAAGGGAGAGGAAGAGGACAATGGGGAAGGATACAGGAGAGGAAGCAAAAGACTAGGTCCAGGGCAACTAGGGGGCCTGGGCCCAGAAAGGAGGTCCTGACAGTGGCCTGGGTCTCTGCACTTCCCCTTGAGATGGCTCATTGCTTCTGCCTAGACCACCTCCCTGTCCCACCCACCTCAAAATGTAATGCTAATGGCAGAATTCCTTACAGAGTGCCTACTTTGGCCAGGCCTGAACTATAGCTCATGTGAGCCTCATGTGACCCGCGGAGGTGGGCAACATTCTTTACATGTTACAGGTGAAGGGCCTAAAGCAGAGAGAGTTAAGAAACTCACCTACGGTTCACACAGCCAGCGAAATGGAGCCAGGCTTTGGAGCCAGACAGTCGGACTCCAGAATCCAGCCCTTAACCATTCTGCCAAATTCTACCTTCCCCTTGAGCTCTGGGGACCTTTCCTGTGTGTACTTGATGCAGCAGAAACAGCACTGGATTTGAATCCCAGCTCCGCCTTGTCCCAGCTGTAGAACTCTGAGTAAGATAACCTGTGCCTGAGTTCTCTCATTTATGAAATAAGCATGTCTGTCCTGCTTATTTTACAGAACAGGTGCAGGAATGGAGGGAGATAGTATTTGTCAAGCCCATTTGTCAGCTCCAGAGGACCCTATACACATCAACTGGCATCCTCCTCCCTCTTCCTTTCCATGTTATGAGCTCTCGCAAGGACCATGATGGTCCACCTTGTTTGTCCAAGCCCCTCTCACATGTGGTGGGTGCTCAGAAATTGTATGTTCCTGTTGAGCAAATGTAATAGAGGGACCAGGCTGGGCACAGTGGCTCATGCCTGTAATCTCAGCACTTTGGGAGGCCAAGGTGGGCAGATCACCTGAGGTCAGGAGTTCAAGACCAGCCTGGCTAAAATGGTGAAACCCCATCTCTACAAAAAAATACAAAAAAAAAAAAAAAAAAAAAAAAAAAAGCTAGGCATGGTAGTGCACGTCCGTAGTCCCAGCTCCTCAGGAGGCTGGGGCAGGAGACTTGCTTGAACCCAGGAGGCAGAGGTTGTAGTGAGCCAAGATCATGCCATTGCTTTCCAGTTTGGCCAATAAGAGCGAAACTCCGTCTCAAAAGAAAAGGAGAGGAGAGGAGAGGAGAGGAGAGGAAGAGAGAAAAGAGAAGAGAGGAACCAAATCTCACTTTCTTCCTCCCTCTTCTTCCCCTTTCCTTCTCTTGTCCCCTCTCCTTCCTCTCTTCCCCTATATCTTCCTTCCTTCCTCTTCCTCATTCTCTTCCCCATACCTACTCCCCCTCCACTGCTTCCCAGGACTCACACTCTAATGGAAAGACATCTGGCCCCCTCTTTCCAATCCTTCCCACACTCTACTTGGAGATAAAGTTTCCAAAAGCACAACTGAGACCACATCATATATGCTTAGCATCCTTCGTTTGTTCTCTACACTTAGAGGAGAAGGTCAGAGCTTCTCAGTCCCACACTAAAGCCTCTGCCATCCGCCTCCACCTCTCTTTCCTGGCCTCATTTCTCATGACTTCTTTCTGGAATCATCCGGCCCTCACCTGCCCTTCCACCATCATCAGTCTCTTTACCTGTAAAGGCTTCATTGGTAGTGGGTTAGTGGTGCCTGACACATAGTTAGAAGTCAATAAATGGAATATATTTAAGAGGACATTCATCACGGGTTTGCCCTGTTTTTTTAGAATCTCACCTGAGGTCCCAAGGCTGAGAACTTCAGGTGTGAATTGCCCACACACTGTGAAGGGAGATGCCAGACCATCCAGGTAGGACTTGCTGAGAATGGTCCCTCACTGGTTCTGCATCCCCCGCCCCATCATCTTAGCCCATACCAAAAAGAAGGCTAAAGGTTCATCAAGGTGATTAGAGGGAGGTAGGGATTTTTAGACTTCTCAGCTAGTAGTGAGGCCTGGGATGACCTGGGGCCTCCCCATCTCCATCTCCCCAAGCTAAGTGTGGGTGTCCCACTGGCCAGATGCCATCATGGAGCTGGAATGAGAGATATATGGAAGAACCTGACCTGCAACCCACAGAGAGCTGGGAGAACACAGACTAGGGCCCAACCGGTCACCTCCCAAAGAGTCTCAAGTCAAAAGAACTGGAGCTGCCTGTGTCAAGCTGAGAGAAAGAGAGTATTGAGCAGGAAATAATCCTTACTTGCACAGTTTAGTGCAGCAAAGATACCAAGTCTCTCCAAGGACTGGGAGATGCAGGGGAAGGTGGATGGGCTTGAGCTGCATTGAGGGACCCACTCAGGAAGACCTTAGGACCACCTCCTGGGAAGTGGCAGCCCTGGCAGAAGGCTGTGTGGGTGACATATTGAAGGAAGGGGAAGAGGAGGGGGAGAAGGGGAGGAGCTTCTGAGGAGTCACAAAGTCATCAAGGGGTGGTGCATCACCCAAGGTGGTAGGGTCCCCAGTTACAGTATTATTTTAATCAGTATCTTTTCCAGCATTAATTCTCAAACCTCCTCCACAGGAGTAGTCTAGACTAGACTAGTTTGCCCGCTATATCCCTCCAGACCTTCAACCCATTTCCTCAAGCCATGCTGTCTGACTCTCTTAATAAAGCCTTCCCTGACTTTGTCCTTTCTATGAACTTGTTACCTATGATAGCCATAGCTAGTTGCCTATCCCAGGGTTCATTATCCTCCTTTTTAAAAACAGAACCTTGTAGTTTTACTTGGGCACATAGCCACCCATAATAAAGACTTGTTTTCACAGTCTCTTTTGTTGCTAAGTATAGCAAATTAGATATAAAGAGCAGTATTTGCAGCCAGCTTCCAGTACATTTTTGTGAAAGGCTCCTGGCATATGTCCTTTAGCCCTTTCTTCTTTATTCCTTTCTCCTTTCACGTGCCTGGAATGCAGATGTGATGGCTGGAGGTCAAGCAGCCATTTTGGCCTATGAGATGTCTTTGTTGAATGGAAGCTACATGCTATATAATGGAGCAAAGGAGAAGGACCCTGGGTTCTTGACACTGTGGGGATGCTCTCCACATTCTGGATTGCTTACCTCCACTTCAAATGAACCCTGCCCCTCCCCTCCCTCCCTCCCTCTCTCTCTTTTCCTTTCTTTCTTTCCTCTTTTTCTCTTTCCTCTCCTTCCTTCCTTTCTTTCTTCCTTCCTTCCTTCCTTCCTTCTTTCCTTCCTTCCGACAGTCTCACTCTGTCACCTTCCTTCCGACAGTCTCACTCTGTCACCCAGACTGGAGTGTAGTGGCACAACAATAAGCTCACTGCAGCCCCTGGGTTCAGGTGATCCTTCTG
>NW_012117121.1:940192-952992 GCF_000951035.1 Colobus angolensis palliatus
TTCCTTTCTTTCTTTCCTCTTTTCCTTCCTTCCTTCCTTCCTTCCTTCCTTCCTTCCTTCCTTCCTTCCTTCCTTCTTTCCTTCCTTCCGACAGTCTCACTCTGTCACCCAGACTGGAGTGTAGTGGCACAACAATAAGCTCACTGCAGCCCCTGGGTTCAGGTGATCCTTCTGCCTTAGCCTACTGAGTAGCTGGGACCACAGGTGTGCACTACCATGCCTGGCTATTTTTAAATTGTTTAAAAATAGTGACAAGGTCTCACTTTATTGCCCAGGTTAAGTTATATTTTTGTCTTAGTTAGACCATTTTTACTTTGGGCTTCCTGTGGGAAGCAGCCAAACCCAATTCTAATGGATACATTGCCTCAGTCACTTACAGGCTAACACAGGTGAGAGTGCCTGGCATCGGGAGTCCTACATGACAGTGTGTCAATCTCTTTTCTCTCTTAACATCTCTGACACCATAGCTTTATACAGTCTTTATAATGTCAGTCAACCATTCATAGGCATGTGTAACCTTAACTTCCTAAATATAGCTCCTATTATGTAGTGCTTTCCAAATTACTTTACTCTTGAGCTTATTTAATCAAGCAAAGGATGCATTATTTCCCCCATTTACAGATGTGGCTCTGTAGGCTCTTCAGGGACTGGGGTAGGCTTGGTATCCAAGTCTTCTGGCTCTAGGTCTGCTGCTGTTTCCCCTACATCAACGGGGCTTTGCAGCTACAGCAAAGCTTCACTCATTTATCTTTGTGTTCTTTCTATTGCAACTGGTATAAAGCTATGCGCACAGTAGGTGTTCAATAGATACATTATGTAATACTCCAGAAAGTTAAGCAATTCATCCAAGCTAGTTTCCAAAAGATATCTAGACCAGGGGTTGGCCAATTACGGCTATCAGGCAAATCTGATACACAGTCTGTTTTCCGTATAGCCCTCGAGCTAAGAATGTTTTTGTTCTTGTTTTGATTTTTTTTGCATTTTTAAATGGTTCTGGAAGAAGAGGAAAGAGAAGGAAATGAGGAAGGGGAAGGAAGAAGACATGAATGTGTGATGGGGACCATAGGTGTCCTGCAAAACTTACAATTACCTGGCTCTTTATAGAAAAACGTGCTTCCCTGGTCTAGACCATCATCGTGCAGCTAAATGTTTGATCTACCAGCAGAGTCTTCACCAGTTGCTATCCCCTGAGAGATGCAATGCCCTAGAGAACTTGGAGATCCCGCTGCAGACAACCTGTGGGATTAATTTTCACTCCTTTTGTCCCAGACCTCCCGGGAGGGGCCTCCCTCACTCTACCTTCTTGAAGAAAGATGGGTATACATTTTCTATCTTCACCTCCACCTCCTTCCTAAGACTTGGAAGACTTTCTGATTCACTGGTCAAATACTCAACCTCAATTTGATTAAAAATTCATTGTTTTTTTTTTTTTTTTCCTGTAAAAAGGAATAAATGAGTACACACCAGTGGCTCAGACTGTAAACTGAAGTGTGAAAATGCCAAACAGGCTGAAACCATTACAGGAAAAACCATTAGCTCCAAAGCATTTCTATTTCCAAAAATACCAGCCTTCCAGAGGGAAAGCTGAGCCTGGTTCCTATTTCCAGCACCCCTGATGGCACGTTCCCTCATAAGCATTCCTTGGTTACTCACTCAGTAGACGTTCGGGTGGTTAAGAGAATAGGGTTTAAAGTCTGATTGAAAGTTACCAATGGTATTTCCTTGGCCAAGGCACTTACTATCTCTGAGCCTCAGCTTCCTGTCTATAAAATAAGAATATTAACAAGGTACCTTGCAGGGTATGCAAAGCGCTTAGCACAGGTCCTGCCCCTCAGAGAGGCCTGCTAAATAGAAGCTGTATATTTGTATCATTACACGAATCAGCCCTTGTTCTTTCTCCTCTCCTTCTTCTGACTCCTTTCTTTACCTTTCCCTCTTAATTGCTCCTCAGTTCCTTGCTAAACCCCATCCCTGAAAGCAGTTCCAACCCACCTCTCTAAGGTGGTCCTCTTCTTCCTGGCCATGGCCCTCAGCATTGGCAACAAATCTTTTTGAAAATGGCTCAGGACATCACCCTTCAACTCTCCTGCTGGGGGTCCCTTGCTATTCTTCTTTCTCACCTTTCCTCTCAGGTCAGCTTTCTGCTCTTTTCTGGCACAGTGTAAATCTAGACACTAAAAATTCATCTTTCATTTGATGAGACACGTTAAAAGCAATCAGTCCATGTTTGAGAGTGGGCTCTGTGCCTTCCCTAATCTACTTACAGCTCCTAAGCTCGGCACACAATAGGCGTTCAATGAACACTGGCCAGCAGACTGGCTGGGAGAGTGAACAGTGACCAGGTGGTCAGCTTCAGGTGGGCAGACCATGGCCCTGTCCTGTAACCGGTGTGAATCCTAAGAACCACTTTGGACTCAGGGACTGGGACAGGCGCAGACAAAAATCATTCAGCTGGAGAACTGCCTGATGTAATAGGAAAAAAAAATGGATGTAGAAGTGAGATGTGTCTGGTTTGAATTTTGGCTTTGCCCCTGGCTATCCGAGTGTACTTGGCCAAGTTGCTTTGCCTCTTAAGCCTTAATTTCCTCATCTATAAGAAGTGAACCTACAATGACATACCAATTCACACCCAACAGGATGGCTGTAATCAAAAGGACAGATACAGGTTGAGTACCACTTATATGAAATGTTGGGACCAAAAATTTTCAGATTTTGGAAACTTTGCATATACGTAAGGAGATATCTTGGGGATGGGACCCAAGTTTAAACATGAAATTTATTTATGTTTCATACACACCTAATACAAATAGCCTGGAGGTGATTTTCCATGATATTTTAAATAATCTTTTGCATAAAACAAGGTTTTGACTGTGTTTTGACGGCAGGCGGTCACATGAGAGTTTTCCACTGATGGCATCATGTCAACACTCAAAAAGTTTCAGATTTTAGAGCATTTGGGGTTTGGGATTTTGGGATTAGGGGTGCTCAACCTGTAATAAGTATTGGCAAGAACATGGAAAAACAGGAATGCTTATGCCCTTTTGTTGAGACTGTAAATGGTGCAGCCACCATGGAAATCAATCTGGTGGTTCCTCAAAAGTTTAAACATAGAGTTACCTTACGACTCAGCAACCCCACTCCTAGGTTTACACCCAAGACAAATGAAAACATGCATCCATATAAAAACTTGTATGCGAATGTTCATAGCAGCATTATCCATAATAGCCAAAAAGTTGAAACCACCCAAATGTCCATAAACAGATGCACGGATAAACAAAACGTCATATGTCCATACAACAGAATATTAGCCATAAAAAGGAATAAAGTACTAAAAAGAAAAGGAACAAAAATACTGACACATGGTACAACATGTATGAACCTTGAAAACACTATGCTATGCTAAGTGAAGGAATCCAGACATAAATGTCCACATATTGCATGAATCCATTTGTATATGAAATGTCCAGAGTGGGCAAATCCATAGAGACAGAGAAGACATTCATGGTTGTCAAGGGCTGGAAGGAGGGGGAAATGGGAGTGACTAAAATGTTCTTTTTGGGGGGTGATGAAATGTTCTAAAATTGGCTAGAGGAGACGGCTGCACGGCTCTGTGAATATACTATAAGCCATTAAATTGAATACTTCAAAAGGATGAATTTATGGTATGTAAATTTTATCTCCAAAAAGCTGTTATTTTTGTAAATGGGTGGGCAAGGCCTCCCCACCCACCTCCTGGGGTCATTGTAAGACTGTAAGGAAGGCATGTGTGCCAGGTTTTGAACACCACATTATACTCTTAGAAGGTTGGGATATGGGCCGGGTGCGGTGGCTCATGCCTGTAATCCCAGCACGTTGGGAGGCCGAGGCAGGTGGGTCACTTGAGGTCAGGAGTTCGAGACCAGCCTGGACAACATGGTAAAACCCCATCTGTACTAAAAATACAAAAATTAGCCAGGCATGGTGGTGCAAGCCTGTAGTCCCAGCTATTCAAGAGACTGAGGTGAGAGAATCACTTGAACTCCGGAGGCAGAACTTGCAGTGAGCTGAGTTCGTGCCACTGCACTCCAGCCTGGGAGACAGAGTGAGACCCTGTCTCAAATAAATAAAGAAATAAATAAAAACAAAAAAACCCAGAAGGCTGGGGTATGGAATCTGCCGCAGACAGAGCTGTTTTCTGTTCTTCCCTCTTTCCTGCCCTGGCTCAGGCCTCCCTCTGGCAGAGACTTGCTGAGGAGTGGCACGGCCATCTGGCAGTGGCAAAAGGATGTTCTGGGCCTCCAATATGTCCATCCCAGGGCTGGGGAGGCAAGAAGTGTTTCCTCTCTGAGCCAAAGACTGGGAGCATCCTGATGCTGCCAGGGACACTCCCTTGTTCGTCCCAACACTGCTCCTCCATTCAGAGCACCTCAGGGTCCATCTTCCTCCTGGAGAAGGGCTCAGGCAATTAAACTTCAGGTTTTGGAGGAACTGGAGGCAAGCTGAGGGGAGTAGAGGAGGGCCATGGATGATAGAAAGGAGACTTCAGCTTTGTCAAACCCTTAACAAGCCTCAAATGCTAAAATAATGATGATAGTGATGACTTATATTTATGAGTGAGTGTTTACTATCTGCCAGGCTCCATGCTAAGCATTTATATGTTTGATTTAATTTAATTTTCCCAAATATCTTGTGATGTAGGGATCTCGTTAACCCCATATTATGGATGAAAAATTTGAGGCACAGAGATTTCAAGTGACTGGCCCAAGGTTGCACAGCTAGAAAAGACAGGACCAAGATTTGCACCCTGGCAGTGTGGCACTACCACCTGTGTACTTAACTGCTCTGCTGGACCATGTAAACCCTACACAATGGAAGGCCAAGTTTATTACCAGGACTGTTTAATCACTCCCCACCAACCACAAGGAAGTAGGTCTCAAACTTCACAGAGCATCAGAATCAGCTGGGTGGGGGGCATGTGAAAAATACAGAATAGGGTCCTGGGCCCACCCCAGGGATAGCAAGTCACTAAGCCTGGGGGGTTCAGGAATTTGCATTCGTGACCAGCAACCCCAGGCAACCCTGCTACAGGCTGTTCAGGACATATTTGAAGAGACTTGGCCTCCTGGCATCAAGACCCAACTTACGGGCCTGGCTGGATCTGGCCCTTGGAGCGAACACTTTCTGCTGTAAGCCACAGTACACTCACCCCCCAACCTCAAGTCCATCCCATCTTTAAAGGCCCTGGTCAAGTTCCATGGAGCCCCCTAGGCTCTCCACAGGAATAGCAGCCCACCCTGGTTTCCCCTTTTCTAAATGCCTAAACCCATGTAGAGGAACCTGCACTGCTTTAGAACTCATTACAAACTGCCCGTTATTCTTACATCAGCGTCCCGTGGCTGTAGGCCTTTTCTAATTAACTAGATCACAAAAGTCTTAAACAGAGATGCTTTCTTTCTTATTCCTTGTGTCTCCCACAGATCATTCAATAGACTGGTGGATTTACTTTCAGACCTAATGCACCAACACACTCCTGTTTCAATGATCAACATCGCTCATGTGCAACTGGCCAGTTCATTATCTACCGCCCATGGGCAGAGTTCAAGCATCTGGATTCTTCTACAGAATCCAGGTGCTTCCTCTGTGCCATCTACTGTTCTAACACTGAGACTCCAGAGGCCACACTGTCTTTGAGGCTGACACCCCAACAACTGCTCTCGCTCGGTGTCTTTGGGTGTGATTTGAGGATATTTCGCAATGGCTGGAGATTGTTTTGGTAGTTACAACCGGGACAGTGGGGCTGCTGGCATCCAGTGGGTAGAGGAGAGGGATGTTGCTGAAGCTACAATGCATAGGACAGCCCCTCCCTGTCCTCCAACAAAGCAGTATCTGGCCCAAAACAATAGTGCAAGGTTGAGAAATCTTGCTCTAATGAAATACGCTAAGACCTACGGCAGAGGTAGCAAGACAGGAAGCCAAAGGAAGAAAGGATTAACCCCCAGGGAGGAGGACGGTTGGAAAAGAATTCCCAGAGGAGATGCTTAATACAATGAATTGATTGATGAATGACGGGTGGGAAGGATTTCCCACAGCAGAGGCAGGGGAGGAAAGAGGAGTTTCTGGCAGCGAGGTGTGAGAGCGCTTGGCAGGTTTGGGAAGCTTTCACTGGGTATGATGCGGCTGGAGGGCCTGGCACTCCTTCTTTTCATTCATTCTACACATCTGCTGTCACCTTATCTTCAGTACTTATTTGCTCAGCAAACCTTGTCACCAAGCAGCGTGGAATGGTCAGGTCTGGCCCTGGCTGGATCATCCTCGATTCTGAATCGGTGGTCTCTGCAAGGGCGGGATGGGGTGAGCAAAAGGCGCCCATTGAGCAGCACAGAGAGGCGTGACCACGTAGGTCCGGAGCTGTGAAAACACAACACCACTTTTGGGCTTTCAGTGGCATCATCCGAAAAGGTTACAGCACAAGGTGTGAGATCTCGTGCCAGGAGCTGTTAACGAGGAGTTCTCTGGGTGACAAATGAGGAGAATGGATTTTTAAGAATGCCTGCGCTTCTCAGAGTTAGACAGGAATGCAAACACATTAAAAAGTAATGCTGGGAAAAAGAATGTAATTCTGATAATGTTTGCTTCTTTAAAAACAAAAACAAGCCTAGATTGTGGTGTTGGTTATTCTTAAATAGCTGCATTGCTTGCTGAGCCCGTCTTTGTCTGTCTCCCTCTCATGTCCCTCTTTGTGTCTGTTTCTCCTACTCTGGCCTCCCCATCTCTGTCTCTCTTCCTATCGAGTGGCTGGGCTGTGATGTGTGCATGCTTCTCTTTTTTTGTTTGTAATTTTGTGTTGCTTTGCATGCGACTATCATTCATGCTCTCTCTTTTACAGTTTCGATTTTTTTTCCTTCTTTCTAGTCACCTGTTTCTGGCTGCTTCTCTCCCCCTGCCCTACTCCTTGAACCCCTTCCTCCTCCTCCCCCTTCAGCCTCTCTCCAGGAACTGGCCACAGCAGAGAACTACAGAGCATTTTTATTACTAGTTGTATTTACTGGAGAGAGTTACATGCTCCCCATTCTTGATTTTTAAAAGAAAATGACAGAAGCATTTTCTATTTCTCTCTCCCAAAATCTCCCTGAATGAAGCTGCATTTTACTTTCATCTTCCTCCATTGAATTCTTTTCTCATTCTGTAGGTCATGCTCTTGATAGGAAAAAAGAAAAGTTCTCGACTCAAATTTTACAGTAATTCACAGAATAAGTGGCCCAGGTGATGTGTGAGGGGCAACAGAGGAGGGATGAAGGGGAGGCTGCAGCGTGGCTCTGGGCTGGGGGTGCCCCGTTGAGTGCTTTTCATGTTGAATTTGATTTCAGTGGAGCCAAGACCTGCTTTGGGTTTAATAGATGCAGCTCTGGAGAAATAGCTATAGATACCTAATTCATCACTGTGGATTCCCTTGCCTTCATTGCAGGCTGTAGTGGCTGGAGAGACAGAAAATGATTGAAGATGAGTGTCAGGGAGCAAATCTTTTATATCTTAAAAGGAGAGAGATTTTCAGCCTGGCAGGAACATTAAAGTGGCTCCAGGAAACCTGGTACTTTCCTGTCTTTTCTACGCAGGATACATTTTAGCTTGGTTAGCAGCTCCAGCTTCCTGACTTCTGGCTGGAGTTGACTCTCCATCTTTTTGCCCTGGCCCCTAGCAGAGGTCCTGAGCTGGGAACTCACAGAGGAAAGGTCCAATGGAACATGAGTCCAGTTATTTCTAAGATCTGTTCTTCCAGAAAGCTTTCCTGGACTGTCCCCCCAAGACTGATTTGGGAGGCTTTGTTCTCTGCCACTCCTGGCCCCTGCCTGAGGACATTATAAATAAAGTCAAAGGACATGGGTCATCAGGGCTGGGCTGGAAGGGTCCAATCAAATTGCCTTCATCTGACAGAGGAGCAAATGAGTCTCAGAGGGTGGGCATGGTTTACTAAAAGCATGGGGTTGCAGATGTCCCCAGTCCCCTGCCAGCCCTGGTCACACATCTATTAAAGGTGATGCTACCTGGCCAGGGTCTGTGAGCTAGATCTCCAGCCCTTCTGACAGCTCCAGGATCCGGGGCACACGGCCAGCCTGGCACATAGATGGGTCCATATGGCAACCCTTGGGGACCATCCCAAAACACATGTGACATCCACCCCCAGAGAGATCTCAGATGATCCCCTGAGGGAAGGAAAAGTGAGGCGCTGAAGCAATTACACCTGCGTCCACATTTGATCTCATTCAATTCAATACCACTTATTGATCGACTAGTATAAGCCAGACCCTTTGCTAGAACCTGGAGAAGAGGCATGAAGTATAGCACCCTAGGGTATAATGCTGTGGTGTGTGTGGGTTGATAAAGGGTCAGAGATCCAGCCCTCCCTCCCAACTCAGCCTGGGGCGATAGCCCAGGAAGGGCTCCTGGAGGAGGTGATGTCACTAGAAGTAACTGGACTAATGTTCCTTCAGACCTTTCTGCTGTGAGTTCCCAGTCCAGGGCCTCTGACGAATACCGTGCAAATAAAAGCCATCCTGATACATTGGGAATTCAGACCAAAGCACTTCTCGTTTCCATCGCAGCCTCAACACTCACCAGCTGTGTGACTATATGCATGTCACGTGACCCTGGATTCTCCAGAGCCTCGGTTGAGTATTCAGTGAGATGTGATCTGCGAACACGTTTTGCACATTTCAGAGTGCTCCAATGTCGCGAGCTGTTACAGCCCCCAGGACTCCGTTTAAATCTCCTGACCTTGGAGTCCAGTGAAATCAAAGCTGTCCCCGCTCCTTTGAGGCTACAACAAAGAAGCAAACAAGGGGCCTGAAAGTCTCTGTGCTCAGGCTTGACCTGGAGCCTATCTGGGCCTCAGTTTCCTCACCTGTGGAATGAGAGTATTAGCCTCTTTCTCTGAGCTCTGCCCCTCTCTGCAGCCCTGTAAGTTTAGGACAGCAGCCAAGAGGCTGAGGCTAGGTCCCTGAAGGCCCACGCTACAGTGTGTGGGTGCCACCTTTGCCTGGCTGAGCTCACCCCAGGCAGGGGTTTGGCCTTAGAGGCCAAGCCCAGGCCCTTGTGCAACCTCTCACCCAGCCTCCCACCTCAAGCTAACCCCCGACTCTGACACTCTGGAGTGGCCACCAGCAAGGGAGAGGACCCAGATCCATACAAGAACGAAGATGCTGGAAATGAGCTCCATCCCCAAAAAGAGGGAGCTAAGGGAAAAAAAATCTGCCATTTTCCTCAAAATAAAAACAGAGGCAGATGGCCGGGAGGGTTTCCATGGTTAATTAAATATGCTTTAGTCTCTAAGTTAATTATGAAATGAGTCCTGAGGGGGAAGCTCTGCTTTGTATGGAGCAGGTTCAGGTGACTAGTTGGGATCTGTCTGGGGAGGTTCAGGAGCCCTCTTTTCATCTCTCCCCAGTAGGAATAAAAATTCTCTGGTCCAGGCCTTTAGGAGGCCTTAGCGGCAGGAAACGCTACCCACTCAGGGTAATAGGAGCCACTCCGTCTTTCTAAGCATCCACAGGAGACAGGTAACACCCAGCAGAATTGAGACTCCATAATTTCCCTTCTTGGAATCTCTTCTAAGGAAATTATCAGAAACCCAGATAAAGATTTCCTGGACAAGAATATTCACTGCAGCATCATTTATAATCATGAAAAATAAGAAACCGCCTAGATGCCTGCAAATAGAGAACTGGCTAAATAAATCCTGGTACAACCAGACAATGAAATATTACGTAGTCATTAAAACGGTGTTTTTGAAGAGTAGATGATGATATGGGGGGGAATGTTCTGGTTGTTTAAGGTGAAAAAAGCAAGGTGAAAAATTGTAGATAAAGTACCATGAAATTTTATAAATTGTTGCGCACAGAAAAAGGAGTGGCACATTAAATGCTAATAATGGTTATTTCTGAGAAGTGACATGTTGGGAGATTTTATTTCTATGTACCTTTTTGTATATTCTTAATTATTTGCAATGAGCTTGTATTACTCTCACAATCAGCAAAATGATTTTTCAAAATGCCAGCACCCCTTACAACGGATTTCCAAGTGGGCTTGAACAATTTTATTGCACCTTCTTGAAATAAATAAATTTTACTAAGGTCTGAGCTTCCAGAATGGATGAAAGTGGGAAATAGTTTTCTTTTTTTTTCTTTTTTTTAGATGGAGTCTTGCTCTGTCACTCAGGCTGGAGTGCAGTGGTGTGATCTTGGCTCACTGCAACCTTCGCCTCCCAGGTTCTAGTGATTCTCCTGCCTCAGCCTCCTGAGTAGCTGGGATTTCAGGCGTGTGCCACCATACCCAGCTAATTTTTGTATTCTTAGTAGAGATGGGGTTTCACCATGTTGGTCAGGCTGGTCTCAAACTCCTGACCTCATGAGCCTCCCACCTTGGCCTCGCAAAGTGCTGAGATTATAGGTGTGAGCCACCACGCCCAGCCTGGTTTATTTTCTAGAATTCTCCACTTATGGTGGTTTCAAAGGGAAGCATTGCATATGTTAACCGGCCATTCTCACTGTGGAACATGATCTGCTGCCACCTCTGACAATGGCACAGGAGAAAGGAGATACGTGTGAGTTCCTGGAACCACCGAATCTGAAAACTGCATGAGAACTTGAGGCTCGTGAGAGCTGCAAGGATAGAGCTGAGGCCCCCGGAAGCAGGAGGAACCCATGTGGTTTGGAGAAGCATGCAGCTCAATGACAAAGTCAATGGTGAAATTTCAGTTCTGGCCAGGACCACAAGACTGGACTCTCCTTGGTCTCTGGGACTTCCTTGGAGTCCCCAGGATCATGTAGGGACAGTGGCAGCCAGGCTGACTATGGAAGCTTAGAATTCCATGTTGGCCTCACATGCCTAGCGGTGTGAAAAGATTAGGGTATAGAAATAGAAGAAACATTCAGAAATGTTTCTATGGTTCAGTGCCACTTGGACACTACCACCGGCACCATTCCCTATCAATTCAGCAAACCTCCATTACCAAAAGAACTCACATCCCGGGATTAAATAGGGAGGACTATTACTAAGAGAGGGGAAGGAAGGAATTTGATGTTTTGTCCTTATGAAGTTCTATCTGGTGATGGCATCCCCCGCTCCGCCCACGGCAGGAGCCCTTGTGTACACATAGCCATCCCGTCAATGCGTGAAGGCCTTGAGTGGCATCGGGGCTCTCTTGATGTTTCAGTGCCAGACATACTGCTCAGACTTACACGTCTTCCCCAGCTTCCAGAATGTAGCCATCAACGTAGGGAGCATACCAAGACTACATAAATCCTAACTGTCAGGAAAGTAAAGAACTCCACCTCTAGCTATCTGAACCCCAATCGCAAAAGGACACAACAAAATGTGGGGAAGAAGAAGTGAAGGCCGGGCACAGTGGCTCACGCCTGTAATCCCAGCACTTTGGAAGGCCGAGGCAGGAGGACTGCTTGATCCCAGGAGATGGAGACCAACCTGGACAACATAGAGGGACCCTGTCTCCACAAAAATGAAAATAAAAATAATTAGCTGGGCCTGGTGGCTCATGCCTGCAGTCCCAATTACTTGGAAGGCTGAGGCTAGAGGATCATTTGAGCCTGTGAGATTACAGCTGCAATAATCCATGATTGCACCATTGCACTCCAGCCTGGGCAACAAAACAACCTGTCTCCAAAAAAAGAAAAGAAAAGAAAAAAGAAATGGAGACATTAGTGAGTGTTATCAGCTACAATGTAAGACACTCTCCAGGAGAATAAAAGGGAGAGGGATCAGACCACACTGAGGAGGTAGCCTGGAGTATCTGCTGCTCCTTGTAAACTTAGACAGAGTCTGCCGTAAATTTCACCATAATTCCATTTAAGAAGCTCCCCTTGAAGTTTCTACTACAGGAAGGAACAGCAATTACTGAAAGTGCTTTCAAATCTCTCTCACCATAATCCCAGCATGACAAAGACCTGGTCCTATCCACCAAAACTTTTCAAAGCTCTCCATTTTACTTTAGAAGACCGTCTTAGTTTTATAATGGAATTCAAAAAAAATGTGATTCACAATATGAATAGTTGCTTTATAGCCAGCTGTCTTGGAATGGGTCTGTTATTAAAGTGAAGACTGTCTTGTCTCCTACTTCATGGTAACAAATTATTCTTCCAACAAGACCACTGACATGAACCCAGACATATATCCCAGCCTCAAGGATTTTTGGCTTTTGAACCATCACCACTGTTATAGGTTTGAACTTTGACATTCCTAAACTAATTTTTCTTCACCAATTCTGGGCTCTTTCACATCCATTGGCAAACATGTTGGGATGTCATGAGGTGACACAAACTAGCAGCCAGCAGCCCCATTTTGGAAGTATCTCCATTCCACTTGGCTCATATTGTACAGCCTGTTGATGCCATTGTTTGAATACGTTGTTGTGTTTATTGATAGTAAAAATGAGCAAAAATGGGAAAATAAAAGTGTAGGTACTAGGTAATAAACAAGAAAGGGTCTCACAAAGTTAATATAATTAAAATTAAAATGAGGCCGGGTACAGTGGCTCATGCCTGTAATCCCAGAACTTTGGGATGCCAAGGCGGGAGGATCACCTGAGGTCAGGAGTTTGAGACCAGCTGGGCCAACATAGCAAAATCTGGTTTTTACTAAAAAATGCAAAAGTTAACTGGGCATGGTGGCACACATCTGTTGTCTCAGCTACTCGGGAGGCTGAGGCAGGAGACTCTCTTGAACCTGGGAGGCAGACGCTGCGGTGAGCTGAGATTATGCCACTGCACTCCAGCCTGGCCAGTATAGCAAGACTTCATCTCAACAAATAA
>NW_012117121.1:953552-962496 GCF_000951035.1 Colobus angolensis palliatus
TTCACTATGTTGCCCAGGCTGGTCTCAAACTTCTGGGCTCAAGCAATCCTCCCACCTCAGCCTCCCAAGGTGCTGAGATTACCGGCTTGAGCTACTGCACTCAGCCAGAAAATAAGGCCTTAGAAATAAATTATCAGTGATCATGTTCTTAGAAGCAAATATAATTAGGGAGTTGTCATTCTTTTTAGTTGAGTATAGAATCCACCTTAAAATATACAATAATAATTATTAACATATTTAGTGCATACGACCCTGTTTTGAGCGCTTTATATATATATTACTTAATTTGCACAAGAACCCTATAAGGTGGTTTCTATAATCATTCCCTCTTTCAGAAAACTGAGGCACAGAGAAGTCTCAGTCACACACCTAGGAAGTGGCAGATTTATGCCCCTGTAGGTAGGTCACTGACCACATTCTTAACCATCAGGCTCTACTTCTTCTTGCATAGTGTAAGATTATTATCTAACTTTGATACATTTGATATTCTTAAGACATTTCCAGGAACTTATTACATGTGAAAAAAAAACAGCTGGGTGCAGTGGTTCACGCCTGTAATCCCAGCACTTTGGGACGCCAAGGCAGCCAGATCACAAGGTCACAAGGTCAGGAGATCGAGACCAGTGTGGCCAACACGGTGAAACCCCATCTCTACTAAAAATACAAAAAATTAGCAGGGCATGGTCGTGGGCACCTGTAATCCCAGCTACTCGGGAGGCTGAGACAGGAGAATCACTTGAACCCAGGAGGCGGAGTTTGCAGTGAGCTGAGATTGCATCACTGCACTCCAGCCTGGGTGACAGAGTGAGACTCTGTCTAAAATAATAATAATAATAAGACAAAGTTGTACTGGGATAGGACAGTCTTTGGGGAAGCCATTTCTCTTTGCTGCTTAGCTTTTGTGAGCATGCTGTGGTTAGCTTTCAGACCTCGGGTTAAAGACGGATTGAGGAGGAATTTAGGTGAGATCAAGATAGAAGTCATCTTGCCATGATCAGAGTCATTAGCTTGTGAACAACCCTATTTATACTAAAGGTTAGGAGGCTGAGTTCTGTTCTGGGAAACACACTAAAACTCCTGTACAAGGCAGAAGCCCACGTGTTTGAAACAAAACAAAATATCTTTGGAAAGGGCTGCTCAGATGCAGGATGTTTGCATGCGACGGAGATTTACCTGTCACTGGGAACATTGCCAGTAGCCTGGAGTGTAGCTGTACACTCCAATGCCAATCCACTTTGGATGCGGGAAACTGAGGTCAGCCTGGGAGGAGGAGAGGGATAGAGGACATACCCGCTATGCCGATCTGATCTCACATCTCCCTGAAGCAGGTTAGGTGTTAGAGTTTCAAAGTGAAGAGGCAAGCGCTTCATCAGGATGGATGCCTTAAGCTTGGAAACCAGATTTGCTGGGAGTAAACATCCAGGTGGGCCTAGACTGGAAAGCTGGTACCAGGTTGGTTAGACCATTTCAAAGATTTATCACAAAACCTTTGAAAAGCTGCAAACACTCCAGAAAAAATTTTTACAAGTACATGTGCATATAGCTGTAGATGTAACACAGGCAACACATCTCCTACCCTCAAACAAATCCATGGCCCTCCTCAGGTTAAGAGCGCCTGCAGAGTGTGAGGGTATTTGGGATGTGAGCCATAAGCCAGGAAGGCTAAAAGGGCCGAGCAACATGGGTCACATGACCCGTCCTCTGGTTCAATGCCAGGTCCGGAAGGTTACAAAAGGTCTCCGCACCAGGCTATGCCTGTCAGAACCCCTCACAAGCTGTTCTCATTCACACTCACAGCATCTCTGCGAGAGGCATGGGGTGGCGACCTCATTCCTCCTGTGGTCATTCAGGAAAAGGGAGAGCCGGATGCCTTGTCCATCTGTCCATCCTGGGGCCTGCCCTCCCTGCCTGTCCCCACACTTTGCCCCTCAGGCTGGGCAGACACCCCATCCATCTGCCTTCCCTCTACTTCTAGTGTGGGAGGTGAGTGGAGGGGAATCAGGGTGTCTACAGACAGGGTTTCAGCTGGAGGAGGCCTGGAGACCCAAAACTCAAACCACTTAGGAAGAGGCTGCTGTGAAAAGGGATGGTGCGGTGTAGGGCCTGGGAAAGAGCTTGGGGGGCTTGAATAGCAGGATAAGCGGGCCAGGTTCCTTATGAATGGGACCAAGGAGCCTGTGGAGGTTCTTCAGGGAGAGGGTGGAGCAGGATGAGGGTGGAGCTGCAGGAAGCTCCAGGCAGCCCCTCCACTGCCCTGCAAGCATGGGCTAATGGAGGCTGTTGGCCATGGCTATGGTAGAAGCTGTGGCTGGGAGAGAGGTGGCAGGGGAATGTCCCATCAAAGCATGGAGCTGTGGAGAAGGAGGCATCCCAGAGTGGGCTCTGGCCCCGCCTGCAGAAGGAGGTGTGGAGGAAAGGCTTCAGATGCCAAGTGCAATGCCCCAGGCCCTGGGAGAGGGGCAAGAACTTCCGATGCCGCTAAGCAGTAGCTTCCCAAGGCTGCCCAGGTGCTTGTGTCCAGCCCTGTGTGCTCCTGATCTGACTCTCCCAGGAAGGCACCTCCTGCTGAGCTCTCGATGACAAGATGGAGTCAATGTGCATCACCCTGAGCACGTTTCTTTTTTGAGATAGGGTCTTGCTCTGTTACCCAGGCTGAAGTGTAGTGACATGATTACGGTTCATAGCAGCCCTCAATCTCTTCAAGTCAAGCAATCCTCCTGCCTCAGCCTCCCAAGTAGCTGGAACCACAGGCATGGCACTATGCGCAGCTTTTTTTTTTTTTTAGTAGAGACAAGGGCCCCCATGTTGTTCAGGCTGGTCTTGAACTCCTGGCCTCAAGCAATCGTCCCTCCTCAGCTTCCCAAAACACTGGGATTACAGGCCTAAGCCACTGCACCTGACCTTGAGCACATGTTTCTTGGACAAGTGCCAGCTGTTGGCATCTGTATGGCTGGAGAGCGGGAATCAGGATGGAGGTGAAGACAGGGGCAAGGCCAAGGGCAGGGGGTGATGTTGGTGTCACTGCAAACAGACCTGGGCACACATGTCTGTGAGGGAGAATCAGGAGATGATATTGCTGAAGGAAGCTACATGTTTGCACAGGGGCTCTCAAAGCCACGCTATCACATCCTCATCCTTGGCTCACTAGATCTTTAGCAGACAGAGCTGACCTACCCTGGGGCACCCTACAGGACAAAGACTATGAGATCAGGGTTCACATACCTTAGAGAATCCAGGGCCAGAGAGCACCAGGTTCAACCTTCTCATCGGATATGCATGCGGTTGGCTCAAGTTCTATGCAAGCCCCCAAAAGGGGTGAGTCTTGCCCAAAAATCACTGAGATCATCAAGAGTGAGAAAGTATGGACCAGAGCAGACAGACTGGGCTTAAATCCTGGCTGTGCCACTGATGAGCTTGGCAACCTTGGTCATACGATCTGACCTGTCTGAGCCCCAGTTTCCGGACATGGGCAATAGGCGTAATAGCACTAACAGTAAATGGAAGGACACACATCCAAGCACTGCACTCCATCCTGACAAATGCTGGTTCTCTGTCCAGGTCTTTGGATGCCACGCCCACCTCAGTCCTCTCACCTACCCACTCAGCTTGTTGACGAACGCTGTGGCTCCTGATTTGTGTGTTAGTTACCCATCAGTGCATTTAAAAAATGACCCACAACTTGGTAGCTTAAAACAACAAATGTTTAGTATCTCACAACTTCTGTGAATCAGAGATTCAGAAGCAGCTTGGCTGGGTGGTTCTGGCTCAGGGTCTCTAATGAGGTTGCAGACAAAACATTGGCCTGTGCTGCAGTTCTCCAAAGGCTTGACTGGGGATGGTGGGTCGGCTTCCAAGATGGCTTATTCCCACAGCTCTTGGCAAAAGGCCTCGTTTCTTTGCTAGCTATTGGCAGGAGGCTTCAGTTTCTCGCCATCTCTCCACTGGGTTGCTTGAGTGTCCTTACAACATGGCAGCTGGCTTTCCCTTACAGTGAGTAATCCAGGAAAGAGAAGGAAGCCATGGTGCCTTTCATGACCTAGTCTCAGAAGTCACATACTCTTGTTTCCACTTTATGCATTAGAAGGAAGTCATCGAGTCCACCCACACTCGAGGAGAATGAGGCTCTGCCACTTCAGGAAGGAGGCTCAAAGAATTTTTAGACCTATTACGAAACCACAACTTGAAACAAATGTCCTCTCCAGTGACTTTTGGCTTTTCTTACATAGAACAGAAACAACTGGGCTAGGGACCCTTGGCAAATGGGGAGCCCTGAGTGTTGGCGTGTCTAGCTGAAGTGAGGCTAAGACAGCCATAGATCTAAGGACACTGCCAAGGTCTCCATGATCCTTAGCGAACAGCCCCTGAAGAATAAGGCAGGACTGGCCAGGGAGCAGGGTCGGGGGAGGATGCAGGCACACCACACCATCCTGCAACCCCATTCTAATGACCTGAGTTGGGCTGGGAGGGGAATGAGCCGCCAAACCCACAAGACTCATCCAAGAGGCGGGGGGCAATTGTAACAATTTGGGGCACAGCTAAGACAGTCAGTCGGGGTTTGTACCTTAAATGAGGGAGAATCCTGGCACCCATTGGGAGGTCTCTGGGTGCCAGTATTTTCCATTATCCCAGATGATGAGAGTCACCTGCAATGCTCATTAAAGGGCCCCACCTCTTTTGTGTTTGTTTGTTTGAGATGGAGTCTCGCTCGGTCGCCCAGGCTGGAGTGCAGTGGTGCAATACCGGCTCACTGCAACCTCTGCCTCCCAGGTTCAAGCGATTCTCTTGCCTCAGCCTCCTGAGTAACTGGGATTACAGGTGTCCACCACCTCTCCCAGCTAATTTTTGTATTTTTAGAGTGGAGATGGAGTTTCACCATGTTGGCCATGCTGGTCTTCAACTCCTGATCTCAGGTGATCCACCTGCCTCAGCCTCCCAAAGTGCTGGGATTACAGGCATTAGCCACTGCATCTGGTAAAGGGCCCCAGCTGTAACCAACTACTTCCTATTTTTTTACAGCAGAGGACAGGTGATCTAGAAAGTTAGTAAGTGCCCTGGGATTCTTATGATCATTTGATAGGAGAAATGATTTGATAGGAGAAAGGACATTTGGGAAGTATCATAAGGCTAACAGGAAGGAGGACAAGCCAATGAGAACCACAGCTGGCTTCTGTGATCTGTAAAATGGGAACAACCAGGATTACCTTGATTGCCTAAAGGCAAGCCTTGAACAAATGGCTTCTTGGGGTTCCTTTCAGCTTTGGACCAGAGCAGAGAAATGAGGAAGATTTTGGCAACTGGAATTTTAGCTCCAGGAAACTCCCTTAGGGAAAGAGATTGCAGTTAAGGCAGAAGAAGCAGGCATCCCCATCTTTCCCCTGGGTGCTGACACACATCTGAGGAGTTAGTGTCTTGGGGCCCTCTAGAGCCCCCTGGGGCTGCCCACCCACTCAGCAGCCTTGGCAGAAGAAAATGTGTCAGCTGGGCTTGGCAGCTCTCCCAGCACCAGCCCAAGATGCTCTGAACAGAAATAAAATCTGCCTTCTCACTCCGGAGGATGGGCTCTCCTGCTCCCTATGAGTCAGCCCCACACGTGCAAACCCAGAATAAGTTGGGTGGACAGATGGAGGGAAGAAGGGAGGGGAACCTGATGCAGGCTGTGGGGCAAGCTGGCAAATCCAAAGGCTTTGTTGGCAGGGAGATCTGGGTTCGAGTCCTGCCTCCACCACCTCCTGGCTCTGGGATCTTGAGCAAGTTGCATGGCCCCAGTTTCTTCATTTGTAAAACAGGAATAAAAATACCACCATGGGCCCAGGCGTGGTGGCTCACGCCTGTAATCTCTGAACTTTGGGAGGCCAAAGTGGGTGGATCACCTGAGGTTGGGAGTTTGAGACCAGCCCGACCAACACAGAGAAACCTTGTCTCTACTAAAAACAAATAAACAAACAAACAAAAAGTTAGCCGGGTGTGGTGGCGCATGCCTGTAATCTCAGCTACTTGGGAGGCTGAGGCAGGAGAATTGCTTGAGGCAGGAGGTTGCAGAGGCAGAGGTTGCAGTGAGCCAAGATTGCACCATTGCACTCCAGTCTGGGTGACAAGAACAAAACTCCATCTCAAAAATAAATAAATAAATAAATAAATAAATGCCACCATTGCAGTTATGACAAGAAGACAGCAGAGCTTAGCTCTGGAGCCAGACTTCCTGAGTTGACTCCTGGCTCAACCACTTACCACCTGTGTAATTGTGTGCAGGTCACCTAACTTCTTAAAGCCTCAGTCTCCCCATCTGTAAAATGGAGGTAATTATAGTGCCTACCCTACGGCTTGCTGTGAGGATTTAATGCATTAATTCCTATAAAGCATTTAGGATACTGAAGGACCTGAGCACCTGAGAATCTTGGCATTCATGGGGGTCCTGGAACAAATCTCCCACAGATACTGGGGGACAACTGTACTGCCAGGCACATTGTCAATGCTAAGTGCTCACCATACAAAGGAAGGCTCAGCAGTACCCAGGGACTGTTCTTTGTCACCCTATAGCATTCCCTTCCCTCCAGAAGGCTGTGCACCTGCCAGGTGCTGGATGGAGCTGGGGAGGAAAAGGCGGGGAAGGGAACTGGCCTTCACTGAATCTTGGTGACAGGCCACTGTGCCAGCTGCTTCCACATCCAAGTCCCCCTCCTGCTCTGTCCCCTCCCTCCTTCCTCTCCTAGTCTGTTTCCATTCCACACTCCTTCACCCACACAGGTCATCCCCACAACCCCGTATTGCAACACTGCTAACCAGAGATCGGTCAGTTGACAAACTTGAACTGAGGTCCTCCCTAATCACAAAGCTCCACACAGAGTCCCCAGGAAGGAGCCAGGGTGCCAGGGGCTTGGGAGATAAGACAAAGGAAAAAACCAAAATCCAGATCTTAGGGAGCACTGGGTGCCCCAGCTTGGAGAAGCAGGTGTGGTTGGAGGCCTGGTGGCAAGCCAGCTCTAACCACACCAGTGATAACGCCACTCTAGGCCACTGCTTTGCAATACTCTGGAATCAGCAGGCAGCTTTAAAAGTTCTGGTTCCACCCCCAGAGAGTCCAAGGTAATGGCACTGAGATACGGCCCAGGCACTAGGAATTTTAATTTAAAACTCTCCAGGTGATGCTCAGATGCAGTCTGGGCTGAGAGGTAGGACTCCACAACAGTGATGATGCTTAAACTGCAGCATGCATACGAATCACCTGCAGGACTTGTTAAAACACACATCACTGGGTCCCAACCCCAGAGTTTCTAATTCAGTAGGGCCTTGGGACTCACCCCAAAAATTGCACTTCTAATATGTTTCCAAATGATGCTGATACTGCTGGTTCCCTGGCACTACACTTTGAGAATCACCCTCTTAGGATGGTGATCAACAAACTACAGCCCTTGAACTAAAAATCCAGCCTGTTTTGTAAATAAAGTTTTATTAAAACACAGCCATGCCCACTGATTTACATATCGTCTATGTCTACTGTTACAATACAATAGTTGAGTAGTCAGGACAGAGACCACGTGCCTTGTATAGTCTAAAATACAATTGAGCTCTTTATAGAAAAAGATTGCTGACCCCAGTTCCAGAAACCTGTGAAGCCACAGATAGCAGGATCCTGGGTCCCTGAGTGACTGCCTCGAACACAGCTTTTGTACTGACCTGGAGATGTTTTATGAGGAAGAAATAACTGTCAACATTCTTTTTTTTTTTTTTTTTGAGACGGAGTCTCGCTCTGTGGCCCAGGCTGGAGTGCAGTGGCCGGATCTCAGCTCACTGCAAGCTCCGCCTCCCGGGTTTACGCCATTCTCCTGCCTCAGCCTCCCGAGTAGCTGGGACTACAGGCGCCCGCCACCTCGCCCGGCTAGTTTTTTGTATTTTTCAGTAGAGACGGGGTTTCACCGTGTTAGCCAGGATGGTCTTGATCTGCTGACCTCGTGATCCGCCCGTCTCGGCCTCCCAAAGTGCTGGGATTACAGGCTTGAGCCACCGCGCGCGGCCAACTGTCAACATTCTTTAAAACACTGTATTTTGAGGTCTCTTTATTACAGTGGCTCAGCCTCTGCTACATTCCCAATCCTGGCTCCAGCATATCCTGGCTATCCTTATAATCTCTTCAGTCTCAGTTTGCCCAAGTTGAAAAATGTGAATAATATTGACCCTGTGGGTTACTGAAAGGATTAAATAAAATATAAAACCCTGACAATAGATCTTAGTTTTCTTACTGCTGCTCCCATTGAGGGTGGGAGAAGGAAATAATTTCTGTTCCCCAAGAAGTCCCAGTTGTCTGGGGAAAGCAGGTGACCATCTTTGTCATCCTACAGTATTCACTTCTGACCCTATGACAGGTCACAATCTGACATGCCAGAGAAAGTTGCTAAACCTCTAGGTGCCTGTTTTGCTCCTAAGCCAAAACACACTCCATTTCCCCAGTCCCATCCCCTGATCCCAATTAATCCAGTTTTCTTTTATTTGGAGGCTGCCATAGCTGTTCACTTACACAAGTGTCCTACTCAACTCCGATGAGCTGATCTTGGAGCTACTTTAAAATAACAGTTTCTCTAGGTGGTGAAGCCTCTGGCTGGGCCAGAGGGTGAGGCAACTGGCTTAAGTGGCCGCCCACGGCTGGGATGGGAAGGAGCTACAGGAGAGCACTCTTAAACCAAGGTCAATAATTATACGGTTTCTACTTGGCTCCACTTAGTGCCAGCTGTGGAGTGAGGTTGCCACTCCCCCCTAGCGGTAGAGAGTGGGTCGCTTGGTTTAAAAGCATGTCTTCATCATCTGCTGAATGTCAAATACTGAGCTAAGGAGCTGGGGAGGAAGACAGGGGAAGGCACACATAAGAAACAGATCTAGAAATGTCACCATCAGCAGCACTTTGCAGGATGCAGCTAGAAAGAGGCCAAGGAGGCCAGGCACGGTGGCTCAC
>NW_012117121.1:969876-971315 GCF_000951035.1 Colobus angolensis palliatus
GACTTCAAGAATGAAGCTGCGGATCCTCGCCGTTGAGTGTTACAGTTCTTCAAGATGGCACGTCCGGAGTTTGTTCCTTCAGATGTTCAGATGTGTCCGGAATTTCTCCCTCCCAGTGGCTTCGCGGTCTCCCTGACTTCAGGAGGGAAGGGGCAGACCTCTGCAGCAAGTGTTACACCTCATAAAAGGTAGTGCAGACCCAAGGAGTGAGCAGTAGCAAGATTTATTAGGAAGAGCGAAGAGAAAGAACTAAGCTTCCAAGCTTGGAAGGGGACCTGAGCTGGTTGCTATTGCGGGCTCTGGAAGCCAGCGTTTATTTCCTTATTTGGCCCCGCCCACATCCTGCTGATTGGTCCATTTTATAGAGCATTGACTGGTCCATTTTACAGAGTGCTGATAGGTCCGTTTTTACAGAGTGCTGATTGGTGCATTTGCAAACCTTTAGGTATACAAAGAGCGCTGATTGGTGCGTTTTTACAGAGTGCTGCTTGGTGTATTTACATTCCTTTAGCTAGACAGAAAAGTTCTCCAAGTGCCCCGTTTATCCAGGAAGTCCAGCTTGCTTCACCTCTCAATAGAGGTGAAGGAGCCCCAGTCCCTTCCCTCAAGGAGCCCTCATTCCTGCAGGGGAGACAGAAACATCGTCTTAACCTGGCCTCTCTCAGTTGAGTAACAGATCCTAGTTCACCCCAGCTCCAGGAGAGTTAGGCTTCATGTGGCCTGGAAGGCTCTGGCTCACAGACCCAAGGAAGCAACCACAGCCTCAGGCACTCAAAACCCCAAGACACTCCCCCAGTCTCTCACATCTGCTTGTCTCTTCTTTAGCGGGGGTCTTGCTCTCTCTCTCACATCCCTGATCCTGCCGTCTCCACGTGCTGGGTCACCCCTGCAGCCTTGGCAGTGCCCACACGTGAGTGGCTGGTATTTTTCCAGAGGAGTATTCTGATTGGCCCTGCTTGGGGGCACGCTCTATCTTTTGGCCAATCGCCTTTGCAGGGATGGCAGTCACGTGCAATTTGAGCGTGCAGTTCCCAGGAAGCAGGGCCAGAGACAACTTGGATGCAGGTGGTTAATGGGGGAGGCAACCATGGGAAGCAATGAGGGGGTGTGGAGGGTGAATGAGGTGGTGCTTAAGTGGGCCTGAAACCGTGTAGAGTACGTCAGAATCGAAAAGGCCAGGAGACTGAAGCACCTATCCCCCTCCTCTCGTCTCCCACTTCCCCCTTCCCCCATCTCCATTCCAGGCTGCACCCGTCCAAGGACTGAGCAGAAAAGGCACAGTGAGGGGCAGCCGCTGGAGCTGGGGTTGGAAGAGGGCCAAGGGGTGAGATGCCAAGCACAAAAGCCTCTGCTCCTGTGGCCAGGAAAGCAAAATGATGAAGAAGAGGGTGGGAAAGCTGGGCGTGGTGGCACGTGCTTGTGGTCCCAGCTACTCCAGA
>NW_012117121.1:972060-983951 GCF_000951035.1 Colobus angolensis palliatus
AGTGGGGACTTGGGGAACTATCCTGTTTTACAAGATGATTGTAAAAACGCACCAATCAGGAACTTTCCTGTCTTACACAAGGATTGTAAAACGCACCAATCAGCGCTCTGTAAAACGCACCAATCAACGCTCTGTAAAATGCACCAATCAGCTGGATTCTAAAAGAAGCCAATTGCAGGGAGGACTGAAAAAAGGGCACTCTGATAGGACAGAAACAGAACATGGGAGGGGGACAATCAGGGAATAAAAGCTGGCCACCCCCCCCCAACCCCCACCCCCAGCGCGCAGGCAACCTGCTCGGTCCTCGCTCCTCACTGTGGAAGCTTTGTTGAAGGTTTGTTCTTTCCCTTTTCACAATAAATGTTGCTGCTGCTCGCTCTTTGGTCCCGTGCCATCTTTAAGAGCTGCAACACTCACCTGAAGGTCCACGGCTCCATTCTTGAAGTTAGCCAGACCATGAATCCACCAGAAGGAACCAACTCCGGACACATTAGGTCTGCCTTCAGCCTGGTCCAAAAAGCCAAGGTGGGCTGTGTCTGTGGTGACTTGTACCCAACCTGGCGGGGATGGACCGTAAAAGGACAGGATCCAGGAAGGAGGGAATGCTGCTTACCTGGGTCTACCCTCCTGGGCCTCAGAATCTTGGCTCTGAAAGTCAGGTTCGTCCCCCTGGCTCAGGTAGCCTTAATATCTACACACGTTCTTGGACTTTATGAAAAGTACAAATGATTGATATTTTAAATGACTTAACCCTCCCAGACTCAAAATGAGAGCTCAATGTAATTAAACTATGTGGAAAATATTTTGATTTTGCTTATCAGGCAATACTTAATAGTATCCACGATGTGTCAGACTTTCTAAGGACTTACTGAATCATCAGACGTTTTGAGGGGAGATAGAATTATCTCCGTTTTACAGATGGAGAAACTAAGGTCCAGCAAGGCTAGATAACTTGCCTGAGGGCACAGAGCTAGTAAATGGCAGAGCTCATTAGCAATGCCTTAAACTTCCTCGCAACTCAGGCATAATAAGCACACAGCTAGTAAAAAAATGGCTAAGTGGATGCCCAGCTCTTTCCCTGATTGAATTAGAGTTTGTTCCTTATTTGGGGGAGCTTGGACCTCCTCTGGGGCTCC
This sequence comes from Colobus angolensis palliatus, assembly GCF_000951035.1. Classification (NCBI taxonomy): domain Eukaryota; kingdom Metazoa; phylum Chordata; class Mammalia; order Primates; family Cercopithecidae; genus Colobus; species Colobus angolensis. The sequence continues at coordinate 973,197 of NW_012117121.1, forward strand.
AAGGTCTTTATGCTGCACAGGAGGTTTGGGGTTTGGCACTGTCTCTAAGCCCTTTGTTGCTCATTGTCTGTCTGCAGTTGCTTCGAGTTCACCTGAGCACCGGTTCTGTAGCAACACCATTCCCAAGGAGGTTTGTGCCCTCTGAGATGTAGTATGCAGGATGCCAGGTTCCGATGGATGCCAGGGCATGGCTGCCTTCTTGATGTAAAGGCTCAGCGCCCTGACCTGGGTACTCTGTAATTATGCTACCCACGTGATGCCCTCTGCCTGTCGTCCTTGTTCTCATGAGGTGAGCATGGGAGGGGACTGATCCGCTTTTCTGGACGGCAAGAGTAGCTTCCTGATTGAAACGGATGCTCTACTGGACAAAAAATGTGAATGTCTTGACCCCTCCTAGGGAACATCATTGATCATCCCCGGAGTTTCTGCAGCCCAGGAGTGGTCATGTTTAACCTTGTTTTTTTAGCCAGGACCCCCATGGGTTTCACTCCTGATGAGGAGTGCCATCTGGAGGATGAGGGGTGTGGGCAAATCAGAAGACCTCTGGAGCCTTCCAGACTGCATGAGCATCAGCCGGCTGGGAGCCATCCAAAGCGGGGAATCAGGAACTTGAGCTGAGCAAATGCATTGTACCTGTGGAGGGGCAGTTTGGAGCTACCACCTCCAGGAGCCTTCTCTGAGCCTAGCCCCATGAAGAAGAGGGAAGGAAGGTGGAGGGAGGGAAGCCCAAATTGCAGCAGCAGCGGCGGATATTTCCCACCCAAGGTCCCGGGATACGTTTGATGATGCCCAGATGTTACAGGGCACCTGCTGCGTCTATGTCCTTTTCCAGATAGAAGAACACCGCCCAGCTGGGAAATAGGACATGTACATGACATAAGAGCTGAGGAGCCAGGGCAGCATTGCCTGGAGGGGCTGCAGGGAAGAGGTAAGCTGCAAAAAAAAATGATGACACACCTTGACTAGGCAAGAGGAAGGTAAACATGTTCCAGACAGAACAACATTTGTTCATTCACTTGTTCATTCTATAAGCATTTCTTGCTCTCCTCCTCTGGTCAGGCACTGTTTCAGGCCCCAAGCTCAAAGATGAATAGAAAGTGAACTCCCTTCTAAGCAGGGCTATGTGTAGGGTGACCTAGGAAGGGGACCTAGAATGCAAAATAAGGAGGCAGTCATTATCAGGTACAGACGTGCACTGGTGTGGCTGAGAATGTCTCCGTAAATTTTGCACCTCGCTTGCCCTACTCCTGAGGGGGCACAGTCTATGATGAGCAAAGACCTGGAGGTGAAAAGCCATGATTTCTCACTGTGGCATTCAAGGACCTCAGGGTTTGACTCCACCCAGCATTTGAGGACACCTCCTGCTCTTTTACCCTCAAGCCCTTGCCAGGTCAAACCATGTATATTCTTCCAAATATGGTGCCCACCTCCATCCCCTACCTGGAACTCCCTGCACTCCACCCCGTCACCTGCCTGGCAAACCCCTGCCCACCCATCAAGCCTCAGGCGAAGCATCACCTGCTCCCTGGTGCACCCTGAGCCACCAGAACTAGAACTGGCAACCTTGATGCCCAGGACAAGGACAATAAAGGTGTCCTCACATCAGCTTGGAAGTGCCTGGTTGTGGCTGGGGTGACAGTGAGGAGCAGAATAGTATTAAGTGCACTGCCTGGGAGCTTCCTATTGTAAATAACCATTCCTGCCAGGCACTTACTGCATAGGAAAGCATGTCCTAGCCTGTAAGTGTAACATTCTCCATCACACCATCTATAATTATTTCCCCCAAATGTCATAGCCTCTGTATTTGACTGGCCTGGGGCAAAATTCCAGTTGTCTGACTTCCAGCTCTGCCAATCACTGTGCTTCCAAGAGACGAGGGTTTCCCTCTTTGAGCTCCCAAACTCCAATGGGCATCCTGCCATAAGCACAGGCATCTCATGTTAGTGTCTTGCCTTCCCTCCCACCCACGCAGTCAGCTATCCGAAGGTGAGTGGGTGGAGAGGGGGGCTCCCTGTTCATCCCTGGAGCTCCAGGAGATGGTATGGGTTGGAGTATCGCAGAGCTGGCAGATGTGCTGGAGCTCAGAGTCACCATCGAGGGGACCATCAGGCTCGGACAGTGCAAGAAACAAGAGGTGACCGAGGCACGGGCAGGTGCCACCCATGGCAGAGACAGCTGGAGGCCACATGTGAGTCAGCCAGAGAGGGAGGCAGAGAAGGTGGTAGAGAAGGAGGACAGAGGCAGAGAAGGACAGTCCCCAAATCAGCTCCTCTGATTCAGAGCAAAGCACAGGACCTCTGTGAGGCAGAAGCAGTGATGAGGCCTTGTCACACCCATGCAAGTGGCTCCATAGACGTGCCCTGTCTGCTCCGATGAGAATCTCCTCACAGCATGCCAACAGATGTCTCATCAAGGAGAGAAATTGCAGAGAAATTACAACCCCTTGTTGTGAGTTCTCCCACGGAACTAAAAACAGCACATCAGTCCCACGCTCCCTGTCTCCAGATGGATTCTGCAGCCTCCCCACCCTGAGTGGGACTAAGGAGGAAGGAACACTGACCTGGGGAGAGGGTCCTTGGAGGAGAAGAACAATCCTTGAAGCTAAGAGAATGGGGTACCCCCCAGGCTGGGTTTGCAGCCTTGGAGATAAAGCACCTAGTGTGCTTTCTGTGCCATTCCCCATGACACCCTGATCTCCAGGCAAGCCTTGGGGAGCCAGGAGACAGGGGCTCTTCTGTCCCCTTTATCTCAGTGGGGTCAGTCAGGCATGGTAGCCTAGGGCACATCAGCATCAGCTGAAAAATCAACCTTTTCCCCGACGTGACCCACCTGGAAAAGAGCTCTGAACCCTGAGAAAGGAAACAGAGGTTAAGAGCATGGCTTGAGAAGCTGGAGTGAGGCAAGTCACAGGAAAGCACCTGTGAACATGAGGCTGCTATGTTAGTACAGCTGGTTGGGGTGGCATCAGGATTCTGAATGCTGTTAGTCATCTGGAACCTAATTGGGTGGACCCCAAATCAACTATCCAGTCCCCTTCCAGGCCCACTGGTCTGTTCTCTCCTCCCCTGCTCCCTGGTCTATGGGAAGGCTGCCCAGGTGTCAGGTAGGGTGGCTGTGGTGGGCTTGGACACCTTGGGCCCAGCCTTAGCAGTGAGGAGGGGGTGGATTGCATGTTCTGAAGGAGGGGCTGCCGTCACCAGAGCACATGGAAGGATGTGACAGTGATGGGCAGGGAAGACTTCCTGTCCCAGCCCAGGGCCAAGGCACTCTCTTCCCAGAGCAAATGGCCCTGGGTCAGAGCAGCACGGGATCCCTTAGGGGTACGTGGGGAGCTCCAGCCAAGCACAGCTTCTTGCTTCCCATGGCATCAAACGGAAGCTCTTTGGCCATCCTGCCACGGCTTTTCCCTGCCATGCCTCTCTTATTTCAATGTTTATTAGAAGCTGCTTCCTTTCAGCCTAACTGGCTATGCCTGTTGTGTGCCACACAAGGTACAATGCCCCTTGGAGGCTACTCACACACAGGGCATGCCTGCCCTCACCAGGGGCAGTTTCCCCAACCTGGCAGGGTGCAGTAAGGACCCTGACCACAGCGGAACAGAAGCTCAGGAGCTGGGGGAGAGGAGGAGCAGGTTCCAGGTGGCAGTCTGGACACAGGCAGGTTTGGTGACATTTGAATGGGTCCCCAGAGCTGGGACTCATCACAGCTTGCTCACCCCCACCTCATGGCCTTTCTTTGGCCATTGCCCACGCCTGGACTGCCCTCTACCTTCCTGCTGGATTCCTGCTTCTCACTTTGCTAAGTGCACCCACAGCAATGGATCTAATACCAAGATAAAATAAAAATACTTGTAAATGTTGCCGTTTATTAGCACTGGTTGTGTGCCAGGAACAATGCTAAACATTTTACATAGATAATCCCTTCTAATCCTTACAACACCCTCACAAAGCAGGTATTATGATCAGCTCTATTCTATAAATGGAGAAACAAAGTCTTGGATTAGGTAACCTGCCCATGTCACACAAAGCTAGTAAATTGAATTGTTTCTTTCTAAAACCTACATTTACGAAGAACTGCCCTCCATTTTCCCTCCCAAACTCTGTTCCCCAGTGGGTCCTCAGGGTGCCCCATTTTCATTATAGTTCCTGGATCAGCCGATCTAAACTTTACATGGGAAAATCCACCTGTCAGGAGGAGAGAAAGATGACAGTCCTGAGAGGCAGCTCAGGTCACAGGTCTGACCCAAATGGCACTTTGCTGCTTTGGAGGAGTCCCTGAAATCAGACCGACTGAGAACGTAGACCTGCTTACTCTCCCCAGGCTTCAGTTTCCTGATGTTTAAAGTGATGCAGTTGAATTGAGGCAGTGGCTCTTAACCCAAGACTGCACGTCAGAACCACCTCGGGAACTTGAATAAATGTCTATGCTCAGGGTCGGCCCCCAGAAATTGACTTTCTGCGTGGGGCCCAGACATGAGTAGTGTTTGAAAGCTTCTCAGGTGACTTTATTATGCAGGCAGGGCTAGAAATCACTGGTCTCTGAGACTCTCCTAGTTCTGTCCTTCTCCAGGAGTCTACACTCACTGGACCTGTTTTTATAAATAAAGTGTTATTAGAACACCGCCATGCCCAATCATTTACATGTTGTCTGTGGCTGCTTTTCAGTGGGGGTGGGAATGTTCCAGAGGAAGGGGGAGCCTCATGTCAACATGGACCAGGTACCTATGCACTTGCTGCAGGCATTGCCAGTTTCCTGTGAAAGCAACTTTGCTTCCTAAGGACTCAAGTTCAAAGAGCCAGGAGAGCAACCTGTCACGGCCCCCTTGCAGTTAATAACCCAACTGTTTCCTAAAGATAGTTGTGAAACTGCCCCTCATCCTGCTCTTCTCTAGCTCCTCACCACGGTTCGTTTCATCCTTCCCTGTAGGTCCTGTGCTTCAGCCCCTTCGTCGCTGTTACATGCTAACGTTTTCTCCCTTTCCCACACGCCTCTGCCTCTGCAAATACACAGCAGGACAGAAGCCCTTAATGCCACCTTCTGGCCAAGGAGAGCCCTGGGCTGATGTTCCCACCTTCCTTCTGGTGCCTCTACTTCCTTCTATGCACTGAGATCCCTGCTCCTGTCTGGGCCTATGGGATAGGGGGGGTTGTGCTCCTGCAAAGTCAGCCACAGAGTGAATTGCTATCAACAGAATCTTTCCCCACAGCATCTATTATGCAACAAGAGATTATTTTCAAGGATGGCAGAGAAGACCTTAACAAGCAGGGTTGTGAATGGTCCTGCGTCATGGGGCCCCAGCAGCCTTATAGGAAATGGGTGGTATCACCACCACCTAGTAATTCGTTCCTCCTCTCCTTAATCTGCAATCATCCTCTTTTTTTCTTTTTAGCTGCTTTGTTGAGATGTAATTCACGTACCATAAAATTCACCCATTTAATTCAATGGCTTTTAGTAGATTCACAGGCCTGTGCATCCGCCCCTTTGTTACCCAAGTCGACAGTGCCTCCAATTTGTGGGCTAAAGAAATGTTTATTGTGGTGTGCCACTGAGGTTTTGTGGCTATTTGTTATACAGCATTATCGTGGCAATAAATAACAATGATCTCATTTGTTTCTTAGCACAATCTTGTGAGGTTGGTAGAGTAGAAAAAAAATCTAAAGTTAAGAGATTAAAATAGAGGAGAGAGAAGAAATTAGCATGTATTGAACACCTACACTAAACCAAGTTCTAGGCTTGGAATTTTTGCATATTTGTTATCTTATTTAATGCTCACAACAACCCTGTGAGATTGCTGTATTACAGGGAGGAATACATTAGGTGCAGGCAATGGAATACCCAATTGCCAATGTCATATGGAATAAAGATACTTCACTCTCAGATAAGAAGTCTGGAGGCACACACAATCCCAGAGTCCATGCAGCAACTGACAATGCCCCCAGAGGGTTGACAAGGGTTGCATGGCAAATTCTGGACAGAAATGTAGTTATAATTCAGCACGAATCAGGCTGTACTTTGGGCCCATTTTCTTGTTGCTAAAGGTCAGGTAGCACTAGATCCTGACTGTTTGCATCCCCATTGCTCCTTATAGACAGGCTCTCTGACATCAGAATCCTAAAGCTTTTTTTTTTTTTTTTTTTTTCTTGGAGAGATGGAGTTTCACTCTTGTCACCAGGCTGGAGTGCAGTGGCAGGATCTTGGTTCACTGCAACTTCCGCCTCCCAAGTTCAAGCAATTCTCCTGACTCGGCGTCCCAAGTGGCTGTGATTACAGGCACACACCACCACACCCAGCTAACTTTTGTATTTTTAGTAGAGATGGGGTTTCACCATGTTGGCCAGGCTGGTCTTGCACTCCTGACCTCAAATGAGTCACCCGCCTTGGCTTCCCAAAGTGCTGGGATTACAGGTGTGAGCCACCGTGCCTGGTCAAATCCTAAAATTTTATGTAGTGTATCCATACAATGAAATAATATTCAGCCATAAAAATGAATAAAGTAGTGATACATGCCATAACATGGATAAACCTTGGAAACATTATGCTAAGTAAAAGAAGCCAGTCATAAATACTATATATTAGGTTACTTATGTGAAATATCCAAAATAGGTATATCCATGGAGAGAAAAAGTGGATTAATAGTTGCTTAAAGCTGGGGGATGTAGGGGGTGGGGGAGTGATAGCAAAAGCATAGAGAGTTTCTTTTTGAGGTGAAGAAAATATTCTAAAATTGACTGTAGTGAAGTTTACACAACTCTGTGAAGATACCAGGAATACTTTAAGTGGGTGAATTGTATGGCATGTGTAGTATATATCTCAATAAAGCTGTTAACAGCCCCTCCAAAAGAAAATCGTAAGTCTTTTCTTTAAGAATCACTTCGGATGTTTTTCACAGAGGAATGGGATCAGCAAGAGAATCCAGCTTCTTCATCTCCCTGTCCCACGACTTCATCCTGCACTCTTCAGCCAATCAACGATCTCCACACTTTGGCCCACTCCAAAATCCTTAAAAACCCTAGCCTCAAACTCCTCAGAGAGATGAATTTGAAGTTCCTTCCCCTCTCTTCATTCAGTGACCCTATGATTAAACTTCTTTCTCTGCTGCAACCTAGTGTCTCAGCATATTGACTTGCCTCACACATTGAGCAATGAACCTATTACAGTTCCACTGCTCAGCAAAATGCTCAAGGCCCCAGCTTCTTTCTATTTCTCTGCATCACCATCCTTGCTGTGTTGTCTTTTCTTTCTTAGGCTTATCAGCTCATGGTTGCAGAATGGCTGCCACAGCTCCAAGCATCACATCCTCACCCAACCACATTATGGTAGGAAGATGACAGTAGGACTTTTTGACATAATCAGAAAGAAAAATCTCATTGATTAAAATTAGGTTACATGCCCTCTCCCAAACCAATCAATAGCTCAAAGAAAATGACATGATTATGCTTAGATCTGACCAATTGCAGTTTATCTTGCCGAAGCTGCAGGAGAGGGCCTCTTTCCCTAATGTTTCATCTAAACAAACTCAAAGGAGAAAGGGAGATTGGTTTGTGGATGAAAAACAAACAGTGACATCCTTGGGTATTATTCCTACTTTACAACTAAGGAAACAGATTTAAGAGTTTTCAGATAAGTTGCTCAAGGTCATCCAGCTGCAGATCGGTAGAGCTAGGATTCAAGCCCGAATTCATCTGGCTGCAAAGCCCTTTCTACTCCATTGTCAGGGTCTTTGGGCAGATTTACAGAGCTAAGTGCCAGAGCACAGCTAGAACTGTGGAAACTCTAGTGGGAGCTTCACCCTCACCCCAGGCGCCTGGGCACTCCGTTTACACATACAATGCCATTGAACAGTTCCCATCTTCCTTCCTCCCTTTGAATATTTCCAGTGCCTCTGGAGTAGCCATGGTGCCACAATTTATGGTGCATCACTGGAGGAGCTCCCACCACGTAATGTATTCTAGCCTGAGAAGCCTCCAGTCAGGGCTTCAGGGTCTTCAAAATGATTTAGACTCCTGCCTTTCCCTCACCATAAATCCAGAAGCCTGTACATCACATTTGCCGCAATAAGGGTATGTGTACCTGAGCCTGATAAATAGATAGTCCCCCGTCTACCCATCCCAGCCCTCTGCCTGCTTCTCTCCAGAAGAAATAGCCTCAGCTCTTTCAACTCTGCATATTTTACCCTCTTCCTATCACCTTTCTGGCTCCCAGAGAAGCATCCCAGGGATGCTTGCTTCTGTCCTGATGATCAGGTATTGCAGGCTTGTTAGTCATGCTGACGTGTGTCACCTTCAGGCCCATGAGGTCAATTTGACAGCCAGAAAACATCCTTGTGGGTGGCTCCCACTTGACCTCCCTTCTCACCCTCCAGTGGGCCTGGGAGTTCACCGGTGTGTCACACAGGACTGTCACAGGAACTGTGAAATGGGTTCCTACTCCTTTGCAGGTGGCATCTTCCAAGTGGAAAACACACACACACAAACACACCCAGGAAGGCTCGTAGTGACCACTCAAATCTCCTTCCCCCACTCAGCCCCACTCCACCTGGCTGGAGGTGCCCTCCTAGACTGGCCAGAGGGCTGCAGCAGTCACCACCAGGCCAGCCGGCAACTGTCCTTTCCCTGTCATGGAAGAAACATGTGTTCCTGAGCACTGAGTTTCGGAAGCTCAAGGAAAACTCAAGGCTGACAACGCATGCAGGCTGGGACCTGAAAACGATGTAATGGTCAAAGAACTATAGAACATAGAAGATGAAACCAGAGGGGAAAATGTTCAAGATCATCTAGGCTGTTGATTTTCAAACTACTTTTTAGCAGCAGAACTTTGTCTTCCAAATGAGATGTTTACATAGAATTTTAAGATATCAAATACAAATGAGGTCACTCTAATAAAGAGGAGGTGGTGAACTCGGGATATACCTTGACCTTCAGTGAATCCTCGGGCTCTGTGGAACATGGTTACAAAATCATTACTGTCGTCATTTCTTTAATTTGAACAATGGGGAAATTGAGGCCCACAGAAGGGAAGTGATTTGTATGCAAAATGGGGAAATCTAAGATGTTGGAAACTGTTTGCCAAAACCAGAGGCCAAGAGTAGGCAAAGGTCTCCAAAGCTAGAGTTTGGGAGAAAGAGAAAGGGGCGGGTCACAGGGAACCAGGATTGGGAGCTCTGAAGCAGAGAACTCTGTGGCTGGCTACCTTGGAGAGAGCTTCAGTGGAAGGCTCTGGGGCCTGTATAAAAGGCCCTCCACTCCAGAGGAGAGGCCAGGCTTCCATTGTTTTTCTCCCACACCAGGCCTTGGGGAGGTATTTCAGGGCGATCTTTCACCAGACTCAATGCCTGTCAGCCATTTAATACACTGAATAAAATACCAATCCCTCAACGACAACAGTTCCAGAGTGAAAAGTGGATTGAAGCGGATCCAAGACTAACTTGGAACTTTAATTCTTGTGCCACTGTTGGCCCCAGCAAAGGCCCTGACTTGTTTGCAGAGACAGAACAGGGGACACTCATATTCCAGACGGAGCAGGACAGAGGGTCTGGGAATTGAGGAAAGGAAGGAATCCCTTCCCTGACTTCCTCCCCGGAGCCTAACAAGACCTTGAGTTGCAGGGCTTCTGTTTTATAAAAATGTGGAAGGGAAAGAACTAAGCAGAAACCTCCTAGGGCAAAATATAAAATGTGATGCCTTCAAGCCTTGGTTCTCCAGTGATCCCCAGAGCAGCAGCATCAGCATCTGCTGGAAAGTTGTTAGAAATGCCAATTCCATTGGCATTGTTAGAAATGCCCACCCAGACCTGATGATGTAGACCTTCATCTCAGCACCCCCACTTCTTGGGCTACTGCAGCAGCAATTGGGCTAAGGAGACTCAAGTGCGATGGGACCATTTGAGGTCAAGTTCTAAAGAGAACAGAAACCTCCTGAAGATGACCCATAGGAGGCTGTTGTTAGAAAGAATAAGAAGCCTGTTTCGGCTGGGTGCGGTGGCTCACGCCTGTAATCCCAGCACTTTGGGAGGTCAAGGCAGGTGAATTACCTGAGGTCGGGAGTTCAAGACTAGCCTGACCAACATGGAGAAACCTCATCTCTACTAAAAATACAAAATTTGCTAGGCATGGTGGCGCATGCCTGTAATCCCAGCTGCTCGAGAGGCTGCTCAGGAGAATCACTTGAACCGGGGAGGTGGAGGTTGTGATGAGCCGAGATCGTGCCATTGCACTCCAGCCTGGGCAACAAGAGCAAAACTCCTTCTCAAAAAAAAAAGAAAAAAAAGAAAAAAGAAACCTGAAGAAACCTGTTTCAAAAATAACAAGAATTGGTCAGGATGGAGAAATCAGAACCCATACATGTTGCTGGTGAGAATGTAAAACGGTGCTCTCACTGGGGAAAGCAGTTTGGTGGTTCCTTAAAATGCTAAACATAGAAGTATCATTTGATCCAGCCATTCCACTCCTAGGTATGTACCCAAAGGAATCGAAAGCAGGAACCTAAGGCCAGGTCCGGTAGCTCACGCCTGTAATCTCAATACTTTGGGAGACCGAGGCAGGTGGATCACCTGAAGTCAGAAGTTCGAGACCAGCCTGACCAACATGGAGAAGCCCCGTCTCTACTAAAAATACCAAAATTAGCCAGGCATATAGCGAGGTGTAGTGGCATATGCCCATAATCCCAGCTACTTGGGAGGCTGAGGCAGGAGAATCGCTTGAAACTGGAAGGCAGAGGTTGCTGTCAGCTGAGATCATGCCACTGCACTCCAGCCTTG
>NW_012117121.1:984216-989896 GCF_000951035.1 Colobus angolensis palliatus
ATTTCAGAAATAAATAGTGGTCATGATTGCACAACATCATGAATGTGATTGATACCCTTAAATTATCCCCTTAAAAATGATTAAAATGGGCCATGTGCGGTGGCTCACGCCTGTAATCCCAGCACTTTGGGAGCCCGAGGCAGGAGGATTGCTTGAGGTCAGGGTTCGAGACCAGTCTGACCAACATGGTGAAACCCTATCTCTACTAAAAATACAAAAATTAGCTGGGTGTGGTGGCACAAGCCTGTATTGCCAACTACTCGGGAGGCTGAGGCAGGAGAATGGCTTAACCCAGGAGGCAGAGGTTGCATTGAGCCAAAATCGTGCCACTGCACTCCAGCCTGGGCAGCAGAGTGGGACTCAGTCTCGAAAACAAAACAAAACAAAACAAAAAACAACAAAAAAAAATTAAAAAGTATTGCCTTGTGGAAAGATCTAGAAGGACACCAAAAGCAGCAAGGGCAACATGGATTGAGGCATGGCTCGGCAGGGCACTTTGTGCCGACTCAGCGATGGGTCCATGCTGTGACTTTTTAATAATTAAAAATAATTAAAATTTACCATAAATGGTAAATTTTATGTTATGTCTATTTTCCCACGCAAATTCTCCTGGTGGAAGATTAAGGCAGGCTCGACTTACAGGTGGTTGTGAAGTGAGAACAGGAGTCAGGGAGGAGACCCCTGTGAAGCCAGGCAAAAGCTGAGGTTCAACTGGGAAGGGTAAGAGACAGTGATGGGGCCAGGCAGGCGTGAGGGACAGAGAAGGGGAGAAGGTGTAAGTTCAGGGCCATCAGTAAGTCTATCTCAGGGTCGAAGACATTGGAATACAGTCAAGGGATTAGACAGAAGACAGCTCAGGCTGCTGTGATTTTGCTACTGCACTCCAGCCTGGGATGGTTCTGGGTTTGAAGGATTTGGGGACAACAGACTGCAATCCTGACTTAGCTAGTCTCAAAGCTTTAGCTTGCCAGGCTGGCCACACTACTGGCCTGGGCAGGGCCGCAGCACTGCTCAGTGGCTATTTAAGGACACCAGGACACATCTAAAGTTACTGTGCCTCTCTGAACCTCTCAGGTGTCTTGTGCATCTCCTGATGTCTGAGCTACAGCCCTGGAGAGGCCTGAACTCCCTACCTCAGTTGCTTGACCTGAGGGGAAACCAGGTCCCTAGGTGACCTAGGACAGCCAGAAGAAGAGCAGAGTGCATGCGAGTCCCAGGGAGCATGTGGACACACCCAGCTGAGCACTGGCTTGACTTACTCTGAACCTCACCCATGATTGCATGGATAGTCAATGAAAGATAACCAAGGCCTCCTGGCTGGATTCACCAAGTACCTACACAGGTGCTCAGAGGGCCTTTCTCTGTACTCTAGAAAAGCAAGTCCCTTCCTTTTGTGGGCTTAATTTCCTTCTGTATAAAATGAGGAGCTGAGGCCAGGTGCAGTGGCTCATGCCTGTAATCTCAGCACTTTGAGAGGCTGTGGCAGGAGGATCATTTGAGCCCAGGAATTTGAGACCAGCCTGGGAAACATAGTAAGACCCTGTCTCTACAAAAATAATAATAATAATAAAATAGCTGGGTGTGGTGGCATGTACCTATAGTCCCAGCTACTTGGGAGGCTGAGGTGGGAGGATCACTTGGGCCCAGGAGGTGGAGGCTGCAGTGAGCTGTGATCGCACCATCACTGCACTCCAGCCTGTATAACAGAGTGAGACCCTGTCTCAAAAAAATAAATAAATAAATAAATAAAATAACTGGACTGGGATCTCCCAGGTCCCTTCTGGCTCTGACCTTCTAGGACTTTCAGGAGAGGGTCATGACTTATGGGGAGGTAAGGATAGGGAGGCCTGAGTAAGAATGGGAGGGGGAGGAATAAACTGAAACTAAAGGTGACAGGTGGCCCCTGGGTGAAGGGATTACCCAAGACCCTTCCATTAGCGTCACCTAATGATTCCGGGAGTTAATCTGTAAATGCTGTGTGCAGCCTGGCACATAGTAAGCTCTCAATCATTTTTAGCAGCGATTATTATTGTGATTATCAGCAGCCTAGATTCATAAACGCTCTGCTTACTTAATCGCCGGTACCCACAAATCTTCAAATGACCACATCATTGAATCAAGAATTGCTGAGTCATTGAATCTGAACACTGCTGGACCATCAAAAGTGAGTCTCTCCAAGTCACAGCATGGACCCATCGCTGAGTCGGCACAAAGTGCCCTGCCGAGCCATGCCTCAATCCATGTTGCCCTTGCTGCTTTTGGTGTCCTTCTAGATCTTTCCACAAGGCAAATTCTGCTTGAAAGTCCAGTCCATGGATGCACTGTGTGGACATGACTTCATGTGACCCTCCCAACTCCATGAATAGTTGTTGCTATATGGTACTAATAAGGAAACTGAGGTCCTCAGAAGTCACACAGCCTGGCGCTTCATGCGAAGGTCCGTGGGTGGCTGGTGTTTCACTTTAACGCCCATGGGTGGCTTTCCAGCTTCCAGAATGAGCTGAGCTAACCTTTCCCTAGGTGCTGCCTAGTTATTTTACCTTCATGTGCAGCACACACCACAGCATCCTGTAATTTCTCTGGGTGCCTGTTTCCCCAGCCCCCTCAACTAGGAGTGCCAAACAGGCTGACGAGGGTCATGTCTGACCTTCCTCATGTCCTCCACAAGTGCCAGGCTCATCAGGGGTGCCAAACAGGTTCTGTGAATAGGATCATCTGTAGAAGGGTCTTGACTACTGGCCAGGTAGCATGAGTACAAACCTCATGAGGGAAACGACATCCTGGGGTTTTGAGTCTCCATCTTCCTTTGGGTACCCAGCCCACCCCGGAACTGGAGGTGGTCTGCATTCCCCACTCTCTCAGTGGCCCTGCTGGAATCATGTGCTGGCCCACTTTTTCCTGCCTTAGCACGGTCTACCATTATGGTTTCCGTGGTGGGTGCTGAACCCACGGGAGAGCAGGTAAAAGCTCAGGCTCTCTTCCCAGAAAAAAATTCTAAACCCGGCCATATATTTTCACACCCATAAAGTTTTGCATATAATATCAATGGATTTTCTTTTCTAGAGACAGGGTCTCGCTCTGTTGCCCAGGCTGGAGTGCAGTAGCATAATCTTGGCTCACTGTAGCCTCAAATTCCTGGGCTCAATTGATCCTCCTGCCTCAGCCTCTCAAGTAGCTGGGACTACAGGCTCAGGCCACCATGCCTGGCTAATTTTTTAAAAAAAATTTTGTAGAGATGCGGGTCTCACTATGTTGTCCAGGCTGGTCTTGAACTCTTGAACTCTTAGCCTCAAGCAATCCTCCCACCTTTGTCTGCCAAGGTGCTGAGGTTACAGGTGTGAGCCACCGCACCCAGCCCACTATCAGTGGATTTTAAAGTTCAATGGAGTCCCTAAATTGCACCCCAAATTAGAGAAAAGCCCAGGAAGCTTGGGAAGCAACTAGTGTAAATAACAGAGATAGGGCACTGAGCTCTCTGGGTGGAAATAGGGGTCACACTGAACTTCAGAGGGGAGCCCAAATCATCCCTCCCTAAACCTTCTTGGGCCATCCTCACATCTCCCCCACCTCTTCCTTGGCCCACCTTCTCTGAGAAAACCTCTGCTCTCCCCAGTATGGCTATACCACAGAGGTTTGTCTAATGTGTGAGTTGTTTTGTATTTGCTTCATTAGAAAGCCTTTTAAAATGCATTTTCAGGTCTGTGTTCAGTACAGTGTGTCTCCAAATAAAAATTTTCAGGCAAATCACCTTAAGAAGTTTGGCTGTTTTTATTCCTTCCCACCCAGCATTGTCAGTACCATAAGGCAAATGTCATGGTCTATGTCATAAACCATAAAGCAAATGTGGGGCATCCGAGGGCCCTGGCCTGCCTGATTATCTCCAGCACTACATCTAACTGGTGGGGACCCGTGGCTATCACCTGTACAGCTAGACCAGAAGATAGACTGTGAGATATCAGTAGCCCCTTCCCACACCCAGACCCAGGTTGACCTTGACTACAGTCATAAAACTATCCCTTCACAGGGGTTCTCGTGTCAGTTTTACAGAAGAGGAAAAAGGCTTGGGGAGATGACAGAGACCCAGCGGGTCCCTGGCAAGGCCTGGTCATCTGGCAAGGTGAAGAGGGCCTCAGAAACCTCTGTAGGTGTGTGCTTTTCTGCTGGTTAAACATTCCAAGAGAAAAGAAAACACTCAGAGCTTGTAGACAGGACCTAGAATTGGCCTGGAGTTTTCTAGACACTGTAGTTCAATCAGCTCAAAAAGGCCCAGACAGGGCCAGGGACAAATCGGGGGACAGGGCTGGCAGCTGGGCTCCAGACCAAGTGTCCGAGTGCAGGGCTGTTGACTCTGAGTCTTGACATTTGACTCCAGTCCCACAAGAGGGGTGATGTGTCTGACAGAGGGGCAGCAGGAAAACAGCTGAGCCTTCCACTCCAACTCAGGCTTCTGAGGTCTCTGTGCAGTTTCCGTGGGAACGATTCCTTTCAGAAGGGAGACAGAGGGCAGCATGAATTTCTCCTCTGAGCACAGGGGCCTGACATTCTCAGAAGACCACCTGTGTCCTCAGATCAGATGTGGCCCTGCTTCCCATCTGCTTTTCTGTGCCCATCCTACTCTTCCTCTGCCTTGATGGTACCTGCACAGACTCAGGGGCATCTTGAGTCAGATGTGCTTCTCCCTGGATGGGTGATCATCACAGTCCCACCACAGAGGCAGGTAATGAAGGGGCACAAACCTATGCCTTGCAGACAGTGGGCATTCAACAAGCTTTTGCTGAGTCAGAAATTTGATGGGGGGCAGAAATCATGAGGGAGATGTAGAATCTGGAAGAGTAAGTCTGTTGGGGGAAAATGCATTGAAATCTACTGGCTCCAAAGGAATACGGTTCTGTCCTAGACAGAGGAGGCTTTACTGGAAAGCTAATAAGCTTATGCTTAAGGCCCACTACTGCAGAGTTTACGAGCCCCTTCCTAGGCCCCGTATCTAATCTGGCATCCATAATTTTGTATTATTTTTCTTATACCAAGCACCCAAAATTGTGTAAGCTTCAGGTTTCACAAAACCTGGATCTGTCCCTGGTCCTGACACTCTCTAGCTTTGCAAACACTGAGCCCCTCAACCCACTTGAGGGTAGAATCCCAGAATTAGATGGGCTCTCAAAAGAGTATCTGGTTTATCCTTCAAGCAGGTATTAAAGATCCATCAACTCCCAGGAACTCTTTTTTTTAGGGATCTGCAAGGATAGATATCCAGGGGTTGGGTAATTTATAAACAATAGAAGTTTATTTGGTTCACCGTTCTGGAGTCTGGGAAGTCTGAGATTAGGGGACTCCATTTAGTGAGGGTCTTTTGGCTGCATTGTAACAGGTGGAGGATGGCCCGGTGCAGTGGCTCACACCTGTAATCCCAGCACTTTGGTAGGCTGAGGTGGGCGGATCACTTGAGGTCAGGAGTTCGAGACCAGCCTGGCCAACATGGTGAAACCTCATCTCTACTAAAAATACAAAAAAATTAGTAGAGCATGGTGGTGGGCACCTGTAATCCCAGCTACTTGGGAGGCTGAGGCAGGAGAATTGCTTGAACTTGGGAGGTGGAGGTTGCAGTGAGCCAAGATTGTGCCACTGCACTCCAACCTAAGCAACAGAGCGAGACTCCATCTCACACATACACACATACACA
>NW_012117121.1:991171-994816 GCF_000951035.1 Colobus angolensis palliatus
TTTTCTAATTACTTCCTTCATTTGTTGAATCATTTTATGTTCTCTGTTCTCCATTTTAAAAGCAAACAAGCGGAACACTTCATTTCTGCATTAAAAAATCTAAATTAAATTGCTTTTTTGTTTGTTCCCTCTGTGGCCTCTGAGGCATCTCCCTGGGAAGCCCCGTCTCACCTTCCACCAAGTGGGTGCAGTTCAGGTTTTGTGAGTGCCTCCAACTGGGAACAAGAGGCTCCCCTACCTCTAAGCTCAAACTCATCCTGTACATTTAGAGACAATTCCAAACTGGTCCCTCCTAGTTTATTAGGCAAAAAGAGTTGAGATCTTTGGTCCTCAACAGGAAAAGCCCTTCTCATTCTAGATCCTTACATCCAGCGGGCCTTCCAAACTCCAACCCCTCACTAAAGCAGATGTGTCACTTAGGCCAGGCTTCCAGCAGGGGTTGGAGGCTGCTCCCTGTCCAGACTTGCGCAGATGTGGATGGTGACGTCAGTGAGAGGTGAAGCCTGCTGGACTTCTGGGTCGAGTGGGGACTTGGAGAATTTTTGTGTCTAGCTAAAGGATTGTAAATGCACCAATCAGCACTCTGTGTCTAGCTAAAGGTTTGTAAACGCACCAATCAGCACTCTGTAAAACGGACCAATCAGCACTCTAAAATGAACCAATCAGCGCTCTGTAAAATGGACCAATCAGTAGGATGTGGGCGGGGCCAAATAAGGGAATAAAAGCTGGCCACCCGAGCCAGTAGTGGCAAGGTGTTGGGGTTCTCTGCCAGACAGTGTTGCGTTTGTTCTTTTGCTCTTCATAATAACAGTTGCTGCTACTCACTCTTTGGGTTCACGCTACCTTTAAGAGCTGCAACACTCATTGTGAAGGTCTGCAACACTCATTGTGAAGGTCTGCGTCTTGACTCCTGAAGTCAGCAAGACCACAACATCGCAGGAGTGGGTGAGACCACGAACCCACCAGGAAGAACAAGCGATTCCCTAGGCGCCAACTTTTAGAGCTGTAACACTCCCTGGGAAGGTGTGCGGCTTCACTCCTGAAGTCAGCAAGAACCTCCCAGAAGGAAGAAACTCTGGACACACCATCTTTAAGAGCTGTAACACGGTGAGGGTCCTTGGCTTCATTCTTGAAGTTAGCAAAACCAAGAAGGAATCAATTCCAGACACATCAGTAACGACAATCCATTCCTCAGCACGCGTTTGCAGAGTGCCAACTATGCTCTCGGCCCTGCAGAGAAAGCTGAGCCGTGGCTGTCCGTGGCCCCAAAAACTCAAGGTCTAGGGTAAGGAAGAAAGACAACTAAACAAATAATGACCTCCCAGTGTGACGATGTGGTAGTAAAAGCATGCCGAAGGCATCTGGGCCACTCAAGGGAGGTAGGGATTTCTGCGTTTCTGGAGCACTGCAGGCTCCCAGAGCTTCCTCGGGATTGAGGCTTGGGGACATGTGGGACACTCAGATGGAGAATGCCCGATCTAGGGGAGGGCAGGCTCGGCAGAGGGAGCGGCCGTGCCAAGGCATAAGAGGTGTGTAAGAACATTTCTGTGTGACTCTGGGGATGCGTGGCATAAAGATTGAGGGGTGGGTCGATAGCCTGACTTTCCCCCGAAGCTTCCCAAGCCCTTGTGACATCTATCACCCTGCCGGGGCACAGGCAGCAATGTCTGGTTCAGCACAATTCAGGGGAGATCTGTGAGTGACAGCCCTGTCATTAGCAGGGCAGAGGGGCACTGTCCCCGTATAAGCTTTTGAATGTGACAGGCAGGCTGTCAGCTAGCAGACCGATTCACCCCCAGCCAGAATCTCACCTCTGCTGCCCCCATCTTGTCTGGGGAAGGAGGATCTCCTTCCTGCTGAATCACCCGGCTCTTCCTGGAGGCTGAGGCCAATAGCAGCTCTCCCTTCAGTGGGGGCCTGGGCAGGCTCCGTCTTCAGGGCCGGGGTGTCTCCAGATGCTGGCTCCCCATTGACGATGGTGAAGCCTGCAGCAGCATGGACTAACTGCTGTTCTGCATAGCTGTGGACACTCAGAGGGTCCTGTGCAGGGCTTACTGCTTATTCCATGTCTGTATCCCCCCATCCTCTCCCTCCCCAGCGCCTGGCGCAGGGCAGGGACTTCATCCGTGTTTGTTAAATAAATGTGCTAAGAAAGGGAAGACAAAAGCGAGAAAGATAGGGAGACAGAGAAGCGAGATTGATTTTTTAATGGGAGAAAAAGAGACCAGATATTGAGGCACTGACGGCACCAGATACACACACATGACCCCGAGACCTGGAACCGCGGCACAATTGGCCACAGAGATGACAGCAGCCCCAGATGATACCTGTGGGGCACTGGTTAAATGCCAGGCAGTGTTGCCATCTCTTTATAAGCGTGAACTTGAACTCTCACAACTCCATTTTGCAGTCCAGAAAACAGGCAAAATGGGGCTAAGTAACTTGCCCAAGGGTACACAGCTAATGCACGAACCCAGGCAGCCTGGCCTCAGAACCTGCACTTCTAGCTGTGCAGTGTGACAGGTAATCATGGGTGTGGCAGGGAGCAGTCTTCATGGGATCCAGAGGAGATAGTAGCCCCAGGGGACAAGAGCACTGACCAGGAGGGAAGGGCCGTCACTACTTTCTGGTGATTTGCTCAGTGCAGGCTCTGGACCTCTGGCCGTGGCACTGGCTTCCTGGAGACGATTCTGCACTCACTCACTGGCCGCTGCAGTGTGCTGGATGGAAGATTGCTGATGAGAAGGTGATGGTCTCGAGGAGGACTTCTTTGGCCTCCAGTGCCAACTGTGGGTCAAAGGAGCCCAGCTCCCAAATCCTTTGACACCATCTCTTTTTGTTGCAGAAACAGCTGACCAGATGGTCAGCTTGCTTTGCCAGATGCCCAGATCCCTGCCAGCACGGCTGCCTGAAAAGGTTAGCAGAGTAAAGATGTGTTCCCACAGCAGCTTTCAAGGGGTACCAAGAAGCCTTTCTCTGCAGAGCCCACCGTCTCTTCCTTGGCACATCCTTCCCTCCCTAGCTCTCCTTGGGCTGATACCTCCTACCCCAGTGTCTGCTCCTGATCTAATAGTCACCACTATTTGAGTATCCCCGTGTGCCAGGCCCTATACCAAGTCTACTGCATGCCTCTTCTCATTGAACCCTCACCACTGTATCCTATAAAGCAGGTATCATCTCTTCTCTCTATAGCCAGGGAAGGGAGCCTTGGGGCATTCCTTAACAAGCCCCTGGTCTCACAAATGCTAAGTGGTGGAGCTTGGATTCCAAACAGGAGGTGTTGGTGCCAAAGTCCACCTCTTT
Organism: Colobus angolensis palliatus; assembly: GCF_000951035.1. Classification (NCBI taxonomy): domain Eukaryota; kingdom Metazoa; phylum Chordata; class Mammalia; order Primates; family Cercopithecidae; genus Colobus; species Colobus angolensis. Next base: position 994,475 of record NW_012117121.1, read on the forward strand.
AGCTGGGTCTGTGAAGACTGGCTCTGCTTTCTGAGCTTCACACAGGGGTCTTGGGGTCTTCTTTCTTTTAGCATTGGCTTTTTCAGTCTGCCTACCTTCATCTTGGATGGGAAACTAAGTCAGAACAAGGGTGTTTCCAAGAGTGGAGCTGGCAGCCTCTGCACAGGCGGATGGGAGCCCAAAGGTGTCAACTTCATCTAATGCTAAAATGCTTCACAGGGATTAAACACACTGCCTGCCGCAGTGGTTCCCGGGGCCACGTGGGCGCTGGGTGGCTTAAATTGGGGAGGTACAAATGTGATGGGGGGGGGACCTTTTGTGAGGTGCAAATGTGATGGGGGG
>NW_012117121.1:994866-996636 GCF_000951035.1 Colobus angolensis palliatus
CCGTCTCTGTTAAAAATACAAAAATTAGCTGGCCGTGGTGGCACATGCCTGTAATCCCAGCTGCTTGGGAGGCTGAGGCACAAGAATTGCTTGAACTCGAGAGGCTGAAGTTGCAGTGAGCTGAGATAGCACCACTGGCCTCTAGCCTGGGTGACAGAGTGAAACTCCAACTCAAAAAAAAAAAAAACCTTGAAATTTTCCAGAGAGAAAAAAAACAGATTATAAAAAAAGATCAAGACTAAGAATGGCATTGGACTTCTCACTGGCAACTTCTTATTCTAGAAGTCAGAAAATAGAGAAATGTATTCAAATCTCTCTCTTACAGTGTAAAAACAACAAAAGACAAACTTTAATTCTACAAACCAAGTTTTTCATAAGATCAAAATGTGCGTGTGGAGGGATGGGGGTTCTATGTTTCTCTCTTCTCCACTCTCTCTCTCTTTTTGAGTCATCATCTCTGTGTCCTACTCTCCTTCCTTTCTGTCTGCCCTTCCCGTTCTATCTTTTCTGTGCTCTCTCTTTCTTTACTGGCCATCACATAGAACTGGAGAAATGTTTTCTAATTACTTCCTTCATTTGTTGAATCATTTTATGTTCTCTGTTCTCCATTTTAAAAGCAAACAAGCGGAACACTTCATTTCTGCATTAAAAAATCTAAATTAAATTGCTTTTTTGTTTGTTCCCTCTGTGGCCTCTGAGGCATCTCCCTGGGAAGCCCCGTCTCACCTTCCACCAAGTGGGTGCAGTTCAGGTTTTGTGAGTGCCTCCAACTGGGAACAAGAGGCTCCCCTACCTCTAAGCTCAAACTCATCCTGTACATTTAGAGACAATTCCAAACTGGTCCCTCCTAGTTTATTAGGCAAAAAGAGTTGAGATCTTTGGTCCTCAACAGGAAAAGCCCTTCTCATTCTAGATCCTTACATCCAGCGGGCCTTCCAAACTCCAACCCCTCACTAAAGCAGGTGTGTCACTTAGGCCAGGCTTCCAGCAGGGGTTGGAGGCTGCTCCGTGTCCAGACTTGTGCAGACGTGGATGGTGACGTCAGTGAGAGGTGAAGCCTGCTGGACTTCTGGGTCGAGCGGGGACTTGGAGAATTTTTGTGTCTAGCTAAAGGATTGTAAATGCACCAATCAGCACTCTGTGTCTAGCTAAAGGTTTGTAAACGCACCAATCAGCACTCTGTAAAACGGACCAATCAGCACTCTAAAATGAACCAATCAGCGCTCTGTAAAATGGACCAATCAGTAGGATGTGGGCGGGGCCAAATAAGGGAATAAAAGCTGGCCACCCGAGCCAGTAGTGGCAAGGTGTTGGGGTTCTCTGCCAGACAGTGTTGCGTTTGTTCTTTTGCTCTTCATAATAACAGTTGCTGCTACTCACTCTTTGGGTTCACGCTACCTTTAAGAGCTGCAACACTCATTGTGAAGGTCTGCAACACTCATTGTGAAGGTCTGCGTCTTGACTCCTGAAGTCAGCAAGACCACAACATCGCAGGAGTGGGTGAGACCACGAACCCACCAGGAAGAACAAGCGATTCCCTAGGCGCCAACTTTTAGAGCTGTAACACTCCCTGGGAAGGTGTGCGGCTTCACTCCTGAAGTCAGCAAGAACCTCCCAGAAGGAAGAAACTCTGGACACACCATCTTTAAGAGCTGTAACACGGTGAGGGTCCTTGGCTTCATTCTTGAAGTTAGCAAAACCAAGAAGGAATCAATTCCAGACACATCAGTAACGACAATCCATTCCTCAGCACGCGTTTGCAGAGTGCCA
>NW_012117121.1:996686-999129 GCF_000951035.1 Colobus angolensis palliatus
GCTGCCAAGCCCTACTCACCCCCACCAGGAAGAGCAAACATTCCCAGACACAACATCCTCCTGGGTCTGTCATCAGGTTGACAGAGAGAAAATCAAGCTCCTTACAGGAGACTGTCAGGGTGGGCTGGGGTGGAGTTTTTAAATGTCTCAATGACTGGGAAGATAATTGAGGACATTATATGTTTTACTCTTTTCAGTGCCTGTCTCAGCAGCAGGCACTTGTCAGCCAGATCCTGGAGGCCGAAGGCTGACTACCCTGACAAAAAGAAGACACTCAAGTTGTCTAAATTCATCGATTTTTCTGAAATTTGAAATCTGCAATTTCCGGAGCTGTGTTCTGTTGTTAAGTGGCTGTCCAAATTCCTGAGCTCATGTTTAAGTGTCACCGACAAAGAAAGAAACAATCCAATCAGGTTTACATTGGCGGTTCAATTAGACACACATGAGGTAGTCACTCAGAAGCGGTTCACAGCAAATTTATTCCTGGGACAACCTTCTTTTACCACCCAACTTAAATCTCCCAGGAATTTGTTCCAAGAATAGAAGCTAACTGCTATAATATCCCAAGCTAATTGCAATATTATCCTGATTGGAGCCTAATGAGAAGGCACATCTGCCTCGCTAGCCAGCACTGCCTCTCCCCCTACACAGAGCCCTCAGAGATAGATTATCTTGTTCTAGACAGCTTTGTTATTTGATTATCTACACTATAGCTCTTTCTTGCTAATTTACCACTTTTACATATTTATGCCCCCTAGTTAATCAACAAGTATTTATTAAACACCTACTGCATGCACATCCCATGCATCCCAAGCAAACAGAAGGATGTTTGCTTCTGGTTCCAAAGAGAAATACATGCTGCTTTGGGGTGCTGGTCTCTTTTGGGGACTTCAGTCAGATGAACAAGTAACATATATGGAGCAGAAGCTTATGCCTGTAATCCCAGCGCTTTGAGAGGCCAAGGTGGGCAGATTGCTAGCGCCCAGGAGTTCAAGACCAGCCTCGGCAACATAGTGAAATGTCACCTCTACTAAAAATACAAAAAATTAGCTGGCCATGGAGGCGTGCACCTGTCATCCCAGCTACTTGGGAGGCTAAGGTGGGAGGACCACCTGAACTCAGAAAGTCAAACCTGCAGTGAGCCGAGATGGCACCAATGCACTCCAGCCTGGACAATGAACCTTGTCTCAAAAAGTAAAAATCATATATATGCAGCAGTATTTGTACATAAAACACATGCTTGGAAACCCACACGTCTGGGATATCTGCATATGCCTTGTGGAGAATTTCTAGGGTCGGTTAGAAGGACAAAGAAACATAAATTATATTGTTCTGGAACTCTTCTCTTTATCACCCAGCCGAGGAGCATAAGGAGAGTGCTTTCATTTCATTCATTAACTCACCAAATATTTGCTGAACATTGACCCTGTGCTTGGCCCTGGAAGAGAATTTTGCAAAAACACAGTCCCTTATTTCAGATTTGACAACACAGTGGGGAGACTATATCTTTTTTTTAATGCAAATCATAGAACAGAGGCAACATTCAGGACTGATGAGGAAATCTGGCTCTTGGGAAATGGTCAGAACGGCTCATTCTGCTAAGAGCAGAGCATCTTGTAAAGTTCTACCCAGCTCATTGGCCCACTTAGCCCTCCACAGGTCGCGGAAGCAGAGGAGGGAGCCACTCCTGTGGCCTCAATTCTCACCCTTGCTGGTGAAAACAGAAATCATGGGTTCTCATTGTTCACAGCTCCGCCTGGAATGACTTCCTTCTCTCCACTTCCAGACCCAAGCCCAGGCTTCCCAGGTTTCACCTTTGGACCTTTTCCCACTCCCTGCACCTGGGGCCCAATGCTCAACCCACCTCTTCACCCTTTGCATCCTTCCGTGGTTAAATGTAGGCTTCTCTCTTCCCGTCTGTGGCCGTCCGTTACCCCAAGTCAAGGCCTTACATCATCTTGCTCGCCTCAGGGAACCCACCCCTCCTGCAGCCTTGGAAGGCTGAACTCCTCCAGTGCCCAGTTTGTCCTGACCTCAGAAGTACAACCCACTCCACTCGGAGGAAGCAAAGAGGGGTTTTTAAAGAAACATAAGCAGCTTCACTGAGAGCTCATGGCTAAACTCAGATTTTAAGAGGACAAGAACAAGAAAAAGGACAAATTGCAAGAATAGTTTCAGAAATGTTTACTAATGAGATGAATATGTGTAAGTCATTTAGCACAGTGCCTAAAACACAGTAAGTAACCAACAAATGGTAGGTGGTATTAATACTATTATTATGAAATCCCAGAATGACGAGATTACAGGAACATGTACACATAACAAAAGCAGTTTTAAAAAGCTAATTTTTTTTTTTCAGGGCCAGAGTAACAGGAAAGAGATAGACCCATTATTCAAGACAGATGATGTAATGTGAATAAAAGAGTGAACATTTTAAGGTGTC
>NW_012117121.1:999179-1000863 GCF_000951035.1 Colobus angolensis palliatus
TGGTGAAAACAGAAATCATGGGTTCTCATTGTTCACAGCTCCGCCTGGAATGACTTCCTTCTCTCCACTTCCAGACCCAAGCCCAGGCTTCCCAGGTTTCACCTTTGGACCTTTTCCCACTCCCTGCACCTGGGGCCCAATGCTCAACCCACCTCTTCACCCTTTGCATCCTTCCGTGGTTAAATGTAGGCTTCTCTCTTCCCGTCTGTGGCCGTCCGTTACCCCAAGTCAAGGCCTTACATCATCTTGCTCGCCTCAGGGAACCCACCCCTCCTGCAGCCTTGGAAGGCTGAACTCCTCCAGTGCCCAGTTTGTCCTGACCTCAGAAGTACAACCCACTCCACTCGGAGGAAGCAAAGAGGGGTTTTTAAAGAAACATAAGCAGCTTCACTGAGAGCTCATGGCTAAACTCAGATTTTAAGAGGACAAGAACAAGAAAAAGGACAAATTGCAAGAATAGTTTCAGAAATGTTTACTAATGAGATGAATATGTGTAAGTCATTTAGCACAGTGCCTAAAACACAGTAAGTAACCAACAAATGGTAGGTGGTATTAATACTATTATTATGAAATCCCAGAATGACGAGATTACAGGAACATGTACACATAACAAAAGCAGTTTTAAAAAGCTAATTTTTTTTTTTTTTCAGGGCCAGAGTAACAGGAAAGAGATAGACCCATTATTCAAGACAGATGATGTAATGTGAATAAAAGAGTGAACATTTTAAGGTGTCCTTTCTCCTAATATTCTTCTATTTTCTTTAGAAGAGAGAATAATCTTCAACCTGGAAAGGATAATAAACATGATTATGGGGAAATCGGGACCCAAGACAGATGACGCAGCACTCAAGGAGAGCCCTTCTGCTTCATGCAAGCCTAACGCTCTTAACTCCCACTAAATATATCCAAGACCTTTACTGTGTGGTTGCAAACCCCTACTGTAAATATTGAGAAGTCAGGAAGCTGAGAAGGGCGGGGAAGAATTAGAGATGAGCATATGTTGCCCAGGTTTGTGAGAGAGAGAACGGGGATTCCAGAAACTACAGATGGGTATGTCTGAGGTTGATCTGCAATCAGATAGGCTTATAAAAGATGGCAGGTGTTACTAGTGGTCAAAGTGGCTTACTAAGAGTAATTAGTCAAATTAACCTTATTTCCATTGCTCAGGGATTGGTACATGAAGGCATTGCTACGCATATTGCATACTTAATTTTAGCAAAGCACCTGATAGAATCTTTCAGGATTCTTGGTGGGTAAGACGGAGAAATAAGGGCTAGATTTAAAGTATGATTAGCCAAGTTTCATAGATGGCTGAACCTCCACATCTAATGAATGGAACAGTGTCCACTACGGAGCACATTATAGGTGCTTAGTAAATATCTGTTACTATTACACAAATGAATCAAGTTGGAGGGAAGTTTCTGATGGTATGTCCCCATCTAATTTTATATATATATATAAAATATAGTATATTTTGCATCCATGCTGGAGTGCAGTGGCGCGATCTTAGCTCAGTATAACCTCTACCTTCCGAGTTCAAACAATTTTTGTGCCTCAGCCTCCCAAGTAGCTGGGACTACCGGTGTGTGCCACCACGCCCGGCTAAGTTTTGTATTTTTAGTAGAGACGGGGTTTCACTATGTTGGCCAGGCTGGTCTTGAACTCCTGACCTCAAGTAATCTGC
>NW_012117121.1:1001658-1002979 GCF_000951035.1 Colobus angolensis palliatus
AAAAAAAAAATGCCAGCCAGGCGTGGTGGCTCATGCCTGTAATCCCAACCCTCTGGGAGGCCGAGGTGGGTGGATCAGCTGAGGTCAGGAGTTCGAAACCAGCCTGGCCAACATGGCAAAACCCCATCTCTACTAAATATACAAAAATTAGCCAGGTGGGTGGTGCACACCTGTCATCCCAAATACTCAGGAGGCTGAGGCAGGAGAATCACTTGAACTCAGGAGGCAAAGGTTGCAGTGAGCCAAGATCACACCATTGCACTCTAGCCTGGGTGACAGAGTGAGACTGTCTCAAACAAACAAAACTGTCGAGGAAAGGAAGAGAAAGCCAGCAACCTCCTGGGTACCCAAGTCCGGCACATCAGCAGGTGTTTGTGTGCTCCCCCCCACAAGTTCCTCACCTCCTTTACCAGGGGTTACAGCTCCATGGGAGAAAAGCCTGATAGGTGGAGATGGCAGAGCCCCTTCTCCTAATGGTGGCTGTGTGTCTGCTTGGCTTAGCAGCAGTGTGACAGCTTGCTGTTTGGATCGCTCTTCCTTGCCCAACTATTGCCAAACCAGGTTGAGCCCACCTCAAGGGATTGGGCAGGTAGAAAGTGTGGGTCAGTACAATCCTCACAATAACTTAGATGACGACATTAGAGCTCAGAAAGGTAGATGTTTTTAACCATGGTCACACAGCTGGCCTACAGTGGAGCAAGGATTTGAACCCAGAGTCTTAATGCTAGGATCCAAATTGTTAACCACACAGCACTGGGCTGGCATCTGCAGAATCTCAGGTTCTGAGATTGCGTCCCCACATTTTAAGAAGGATGTGGACAGATCAAGGGGGTAGCTCCTGGAGCGCTACCAGGAGAATGGGAGAATGGGAGAGGCTGGAAATCTTGTCCTCTAAGAAATACAAGGAGGGCCAAGTGCAGTGGCTCACACTTGTAATCCCAGCACTTTGGGAGGCCGAGGAGGGCGGATCACCTGAAACCAGGAGTTCGAGACTAGCCTGGCCAATGTGGTGAAACTCCATCTCTACTAAAAATACAAAAATTAGCCAGGTGTGGTGGCTCACACCTGTAATCTCAGCTATTTGGGAGGCTGAGGCAGGAGAATTGCTTGAAGTTGGGATGTGGAGGCTGCAGTGAGCCAAGATTGCAGCACTGCACTCCAGCCTGGGCAACACAGTAAGACTCCATCTCCAAAAACAAACAAACAAACAAACAAACAAAAAATCTACAGGTCATCAGGGAATTCTGTCTGAGATAAAAATGACTTGGGAAAATGCAATAACTGTCCTCAAGCTCTCAGAGAAATGTTATGTGGCAAAACA
>NW_012117121.1:1007999-1009326 GCF_000951035.1 Colobus angolensis palliatus
TCTCATCTCACTGCAGCCTCTATCTCCCGGGCTCAAGTGATCCTTCCACATCAGCCTCCCAAGGAGCTGTGACTACAGGCACGCACCACCACACCCAGGTAATTTTGCTTATTTATTTATTTATTTTTTGTAGAGATGAGGTCTCACTATGTTGCCCAGGCTGGTCTTGAACTCCTGGGTTCAAGCAATCCGCCTGTCTCAGCCTCTTAAAGTGCTGCGATTACAGGCATGCGCCACCATGTCTGGCCACTTTATCTTCTTGAACCTTAATTTTTCCCCTTTTGTAATGCAGACATAATATACATGCCTTGCTCGGTACACAGATCAGAAATGATGAAATGATGTGTATCAAGTGACTAGCACAATATCTTTTTTTTTTTTTTTTGAGACAGTCTTGCACTGTCGCCCAGGCTGGAGTGCAATGGTGCGATCTCGGCTCACTACAGCCTCCACCTCCCAGGTTCAAGTGATTCTCCTGCCTCAGCCTCCCGAGTAGCTGGGACTACAGGCGTGCACCACCACACCTGGCTAATTTTTGTATTTTTAGTAGATAGTTTCACCATGTTGGCCACGCTCGTCTCGAACTCCTGACCTCAAGTGATCCACCTGCCTTGGTCTCCCAAAGTGCTGGGATTACAGGTGTGAGCCACCATGTCTGGCCAGTATTCACTATTTTTAATAAATGGTAGCCATGATTACTGCTGCCACCTTCATTATTGACACTCAAATGTCCTCTGCTTCGAGTGCTTATTTTGCCTTTCTCTTCTAGGAACATCCCTGTTTTCTGGGTCTCTCCTGGTGTCCAGCCCTTACCATAGGCACAGAGATGGATTCCCCTACACTTGGGAACCCCCCAAGGCTGACCCTAGCCAGGGAGTGCATGTGGGTTAGTTGGGATGGAGCAGCAGCACCACCTAGTGGCAATGTGCAGCAGCACGCTAATTACTGGCCAAATGCAGGAGTTGGTCTAATAGCTACATTAGGACACTTTGGAAGTCGCCTACTCCAACTGTTTGTCCAGTGCTTGTGTGACCACAGCATCCTCCTAGAGAGGGCTTCCCATGCCATGCACTAGAGCAAAAGAGGATGGAGAGAATGAAAAAACAGGACAAAAGTTCTCAGTGTAATGCTCCTCAGGGACCACAGGGTAGTAAAAAAAAGTTTAAAAAGCATCTCCACCAGATGTAGAGATAGGAAGTAGGTCGGTGATTAGTGGTTGCCCAGTGCTACGGGGGATGGGGGAAATGAGGAGTGATCGCTAAAGGGTACAGGGTTTCTTTTCAGGGTGATAGAAATGTTTTAAAAGTGACCAGGCACAGTGGTTCAC
>NW_012117121.1:1011075-1011390 GCF_000951035.1 Colobus angolensis palliatus
TCACAAGGTCAGGAGTTCAAGACCAGCCTGGCCAACATGATGAAACCTTGTCTCCACTAAAAATACAAAGATTAGCTGGGCGTGGTGGCGGGTGCCTGCAGTCCCAGCTACTCAGGAGGCTGAGGCAGGAGAATCGCTTGAACCAGGAAGCAGAGGTTGCTGGGAGCCGAGATCACACCACTGTACTCCAGCCAGGGCGATACAGCAAGACTCCATCTCAAAAAAAAAAAAAAAGTTAACTAGTAGAAGTGCTTAGGTACTAATGTGGCCAACAGTTGTCTGGATAAATGAGCTCTAGACTACTTAGTGAACCTC
>NW_012117121.1:1012013-1012290 GCF_000951035.1 Colobus angolensis palliatus
CCAGCACTTTGGAAGGCTGAGGTGGGTGGATCCCTTGAGCTCAGGAGTTAGAGACCAGCCCAGGCAACATGGCGAGACCCCATCTCCACAAAAAGTACAAAAACTACCCAGGTGTGGTGTGCACACCTGTAGGAGGCTGAGGTGGGAGGATTGCTTGAGCCCGAGAGGTGGAGGTTGCAGTGAGCTGAGATCGTACCACTGCACTCCAGCTTGGGCGACAGAGTGGGAGGCTGTTTCAAAAAAAAAGGAAATTTTTTAATAAAAAATAAACATGAAA
>NW_012117121.1:1013823-1014793 GCF_000951035.1 Colobus angolensis palliatus
AATCTTGATCTATCTTGTCCTCTGATGTATCCCAAGTGCCTCAAAATGTGCGTGGCACAGAATAAGCTCAAACTAAATTTGAATAAATCAGCATTGAAGAACAAAGTAAGGCCGAGCACGGTGGCTGACACCTGTAATTCCAGCACTTTGGGAGGCTGAGGCGGGTGGATCACCTGAGGCTGGGAGTTTCACACCAGCCTGACCAACATGGAGAAACCCTGTCTCTACTAAAAATACAAAATTAGCCAGGAGTAGTGGCGCATGCCTGTAATCCCAACTACTTGGGAGGCTGAGGCAGGAGAATTGCTTGAGCCCAGGAGGCGTAAGTTACGGTGAGCCGAGATAGCGCCATTGCACTCCAGACTAGACAACAAGGGTGAAACTCCATCTCAATAAACAAACAAACAAACAAACAAACAAATGAACAAAGTAGCTGTAGATGTACTGATATGGAAGGACTTCCAAGATATGCTAAGTGAAAGAACACAATCATACAATTGCTTACACAAGCAGAGAAAGTTGGATTTCTGGAAAGAAAAAGAATAAATTTAACAATGAAGAGAAGCACTAGACTATTTCACTTGAATATTCTGAACTGTATGCGTATTTATACCATGAGAACATTCTGTTTTTATCACTGAAAACAACAAAGACACCAAGCACAGTAACTTACGCCTGAAATCCCAGCACTTTGCGGGGCTGAGGTGGGAGGACAGCTTGAGCACAGGTGTTTGAGACCAGCCTGGGCAACATGGCAAGATCTCAGCTCTACAAAAAAAAAAATTTTTTTTTTTTTTTGAGATGGAGTCTCACTGTCGCTCAGGCTGGAGTGCAGTGGGGTGAACTTGGCTCACTGCAAGCTCCACCTCCCGTGTTCACGCCATTCTCCTGCCTCGGCCTCTCAAGTAGCTGGGACTACAGGCGCCCGCCACACGCCCAGCTAACTTTTTGTATTTTTAGTAGAGACAGG
>NW_012117122.1:0-323 GCF_000951035.1 Colobus angolensis palliatus
TATATATATAGAATAAAGAAAAAATCTATTTTATATAAATAGAGTATATATAGACTAGAAATCTCTTTTGGTGTTGATGAGAGCATGCTATGGAGAGCTCAGAGGTGACAGTGAAACAATCTGCAGCATGTGGCTTTTAATTGAAGCATTTGGCTTCTAACAGTGAAGATGCCATTGTCTTTACCATAATGGTGTGTATCAGGATTGTGAACATGGATTCTGTAGCTTACCTTATCCTTCTATAAACTAACCTACAGCTTTTAAATAATTTTCTTGTGTGTATATATATTATATTGTATTTATGTATTATGTAATTATATATG
>NW_012117122.1:6033-6782 GCF_000951035.1 Colobus angolensis palliatus
CCACATGAATGTCTTCTTTTGAGAAGTGTCTGTCCATATCTTTGCCCATGTTTTGATGGTGTTCTTTGTTTTGTTTTGTTTTCTTTTTTCTTGTAAGTTTGTTTATGTTTCTTGTAAATTTTGTATATTAGACCTTTGTCAGATGGGTGAATTGCAAAAATTTTCTCCAATTCTGTATGTTGCCTGCTCACTCTGATGATAGTTTCTTTTGCTGTGCAGGAGCTCTTTAGCTTGATTAGATCCTATTTGTCAATTTTAGCTTTTGCTGCCATTGCTTTTGGTGATTTTATATAAAATCTCTGCCCATGCCTATGTTCCGAATGGTTTTCTTCTAGGGTTTTTACAGTTTTGGCTTTTACTTTTCAGTCTTAAGCCCATCTTGAATTAATTTTTGTATAAGGTATAAGGGAGAGGGAGGAGCAAGATGGTTGAATAAGAAGAGGTCCAGTCTCCAGCTCCCAGTGCCAGCGACACAGAAGACGGGTGATTTCTGCATTTTCAAATGAAGTACGGGGTTCATCTCACTAGGGAGTGCTGGACAATCGGTGCTGGTCAGCTGCTGCAGCCTGATCAGCGAGAGCTGAAGCAGGGCGAGGCATCACCTCACCTGGGAAGCGCAAGGGGGAAGGGAATCCCTTTTCCTAGCCAGGGGACCTGAGACACACAACACCTGGAAAATCGGATAACTCCCACCCCAATACTGAGCTTTACCAAGGGTCTTAGCAAACGGTACACCAGGAGATTATATC
>NW_012117123.1:0-803 GCF_000951035.1 Colobus angolensis palliatus
AACAGCGTAAAAGCATTCCGATTTCTCCACATCCTCTTCAGCATCTGTTGTTTCCCGACTTTTTAATGATTGCCATTCTAACTGATGTGAGATGGTATCTCATTGTGGTTTTGGTTTGCATATCTCTGATGACCAGTGATGATGAGCATTTTTTCATGTGTCTGTTGGCTGCATAGATGTCTTCTTTTGAGAAGTGTCTGTTCATATTCTCTGCCCACTTTTTGATGGGATTGTTTAATTGTTTCTTGTACATTTGTTTGAGTTCTTTGTAGATTGTGGATATTAGCCTTTTGTCAGATGGGTAGATTGCAAAAATTTTCTCCCATTCTGTAGGTTGCCTGTTCACTCTGATGGTAGTTTCTTTAGCTGTGCAGAAGCTCTTTAGTTTAATTAGATCCCATTTGTCTATTTTGGCTTTTGTTGTCATTGCTTTCGGTGTTTTAGTCATGAAGTTCTTGCCCATGCCTATGTCCTGAATGGTATTGCCTAGGTTTTCTTCTAGTGTTTTGATGGTTTTAGGTCTAACATTTAAGTCTTTGATCCATCTTGAATTTATTTTTGTATAAGGTATAAGGAAGGGATCCAGTTTCAGCTTTCTGCATTTGGCTAACCTGTTTTCCCAGCACCATTTATGAAATAGGGAATCCTTTCCCCATTTCTTGTTTTTGTCAGGTTTGTCAAAGATCGGATAGTTGTAAATGTTTGTCGTTATTTCTGAGGGCTCTGTTCTGTTCCATTGGTTTATATCTCTGTTTTGGTACCAGTACCATGCTGTTTTGGTTACTGTAGCCTTGTAGTATAGT
>NW_012117123.1:5278-6067 GCF_000951035.1 Colobus angolensis palliatus
CAGTCATCATTTAGGAGTAAGTTGTTCAGTTTCCATGTAGTTGGGTGGTTTTGAGTGACTTTCTTAATTCTGAGTTCTAATTTGATTGCACTGTGGTCTGAGAGACAGTTTGTTATAATTTCTGTTCTTTTACATTTTATGAGGAGTGCTTTACTTACAATTATGTGGTCAATTTTAGAATGAGTGTGATGTGGTGCTGAGAAGAATGTATATTTTGTTGATTTGGGTTGGAGAGTTCTGTAGATGTCTATTAGGTCTGTTTGTTGAAGAACTGACCGGTACCAGCCACTGCAAAAGCATGCCAAATTGTAAAGATCATTGATGCTATGAAGAAACTGCATCAATTAATGGGCAAAATAACCAGCTAACGTCATAATGACAGGATGAAATTCACACATAACAATATTAACCTTAAATATAAATGGCCTAATGCTTGAATTAAAAGACACAGACTGGCACATTGGATAAACAGTTAAGACCCATCAGTGAATGATGTTGGCCTCATAAAATGAGTTAGGGAGGATTCCTTCTTTTTCTGTTGATTGGAGTAGTTTCAGAAGGAAACCATTAACTGAAACCATTGGGTCTGTTTGTTGCAGAGTTCAAGTCCTGGATATACTTGTTAACCTTCTGTTATCTCATTGATCTGTCTGATATTGACAGTAGGGTGTTAAAGTCTCCCATTATTATTGTGTGGGAGTCTCAGTATCTTTGTAGGTCTCTAAGGACTTGCTTTATGAATCTGGGTGCTCCTGTATTGGGTGCATATATATTTAGGATAGTTAGCTG
>NW_012117124.1:0-1397 GCF_000951035.1 Colobus angolensis palliatus
GAGGCAGGAGAATCGCTTGAACCCAGGAGGCGGAGGTTGCAGTGAGCCAAGATCGCATCATTGCACTCCAGCCTGGGCGACAAGGAGAAACTCCGTCTCAAATAAATAAATAAATAGATAAATAAATAAATAATCCAAACAATAACTATAATTTTTAAAAAAGGAAAATTGGAAGAAATGAACAACAAATGTGAAATCAAGAAGAAAGCCACAGTCTATCAATAACAGGGTTGAATAGCAAGCTTGAGTCTAGTTCTTAGAGAAATTATTAATAACTTGGTTCTTTGAAAACTTAAGGAAATCAATATTTCTTTTTTTTTTTTTGGAGACGGAGTCTAGCTCTGTCACCCAGGCTGGAGTGCAGTGGCGCGATCTCGGCTCACTGCAAGCTCCGCCTCCCGGGTTTACGCCATTCTCCTGCCTCAGCCTCCCGAGTAGCTGGGACTACAGGCGCCTGCCATCTCGCCCGGCTAGTTTTTTGTATTTTTTTTAGTAGAGACGGGGTTTCACCGTGTAGCTCAGGATGGTCTCGATCTCCTGACCTCGTGATCCACCCATCTCGGCCTCCCAAAGTGCTGGGATTACAGGCTTGAGCCACTGCGCCCGGCCAAAGGAAATCAATATTTCTATGGTAAAAAAAACAGCAGAAATAAACAAACCTTAGAACAAAAAAAGGGAAGTTAAAACAGATGGCTTTTAATAGTCAAAGGGATTTTATGTAACATTGCACAGACATACATTTGAAAACTCCCATGAAATGTATTCTAGTTCAAAAAAGAAAGGCTAATGATCTACAAAATGAAAACATCTCAAAAACTACAAAAGATGTTTTGTAAAAGTTATCAAAGAATGCTCCTAAGTGGCACCTGGTCCCAATGGATTAATGGGAGGATTTTGCAAACTTTAAGCCCCAAAGTGGAGTTTTAGCTCATGAGGATTCTTGGCTTTGCCCAGAAAAGAATTCAAAGGCGAGCACGGGCAAGGTAGAGGAAAACAGCTTGCTTTCTTTCCTTCTTTCTTTTCTTTTCCCTCCCTTCCCTCCTTCCTTCCTTCCTTCCTTCCTTCCTTCCTTCCTTCTTTCCTTCTTTCTTTCTTTCTTCCTTTGACGGAGTCTCGCTCTGTCACCCAGGCTGGAGAGCAGTGGCACGATCTTGGCTGGCTCACTGCAAGCTCCGCCTCCTGGGTTCACGCCATTCTCCTGCCTCAACCTCCCAAGTAGCTGGGACTACAGGCACCCACCACCACTCCCGGTTAATTTTTTGTATTTTTAGTAGAGACGGTGTTTCACTGTGTTAGCCAGGATGGTCTCGATCTCTTGACCTCGTGATCCGCCCACCTCGGCCTCCCAAATTCCTGGGATTACAGGGGTGAGCCACTGCACCCAGCCTCCCTTTTTT
>NW_012117125.1:0-484 GCF_000951035.1 Colobus angolensis palliatus
CTTCATCAAAAAAAAAAAAAAAAAGCCAGGTGTAGTGGCTCACACCTGTAATCCCAGCACTTTGGGAGGCTGAGGCAGGTAGATCACGAGGTCAGGAGATCAAGATCATCTTGGCTAACATGGTGAAACCCCGTCTCTACTAAAAAAACACAAAAAATTAGCCGAGCATGGTAACAGGCACCTATAGTTCCAGCTACTGGGGAGGCTGAGGCAGGAGAATGGTGTGAACCCGGGAGGTGGAGCTTGCAGTGAGCCAAGATCGTGACACTACACCTCCAGCCTCGGTAAAGAGCTAAGACTCCATCTCAAAAAAAAAAAAAAGAGGCCTGGGGCAGTGGCTCACACCTGTAATCCCAGCACTTTGGGAGGGCAAGGTGGGCAGATCATGAGGTCAAGGGACTGAGACTATCCTGGCCAAAATGGTGAAACCTCGTCTCTACTAAAAAAAACAAAAATTAGCTGGGTGTGGTGGTGCGTGCCTGTA
>NW_012117125.1:6234-7463 GCF_000951035.1 Colobus angolensis palliatus
GGGCGGCGGGGTCGGCAAGGGTGCGGGAGCGCCTGGCGGACGGAGACCAGCACCAGGACGATGACGCCAACGCCAACGTCGGGGACGCTCATCTAAATCTTAAAATGGTTAAAAAAAAAAAAAAAAGTAATTTTTAATACCACCTTTTAAATTTTATTTATTTATTTTGGAGACAGGGTCTCACTCTGTCGCCCAGGGTGGAGTGCAGTGGCATGATCATTGCTCACTGTAGCCTCAACCTCCCGGACTCAAGAAATGCTTCTCACCTCAGCCTCCTCAGTAGCTTGGACCACAGGTGTATCCCACCACACCTAGGCAATTTTTTTTTATGTTGTAGAGACAGTCTCGCTATGCTTCCCAGGCTGCTTTTGAATGCCTGGCCTCAATAAATTTTCCTGTCTTGGCTTCCCAAGACAGGAAACATCCTTTTATTATTCATTTATATTTAAGAGATGGGATCTTGCTCTGCTGCCCAAGCTACAGTGCAATGGCAAAATCACAGCTCATTACAACCTCAAAATACTGGGCTAAGAGATCCTCCCACCTCAGCCTCCTGAGTAGCTACAATTACAGGCATGAACCATGGCAGCCGGCTCAAAAGTATCCCTTTAAATAGGAAGCTTAATTAATACAATTTCCATAATGCATTTTAAAATGTTTAATTCATGCATAAGACTCCCTTTAAAAATATATCAACTATATAAATGAAATGCCCATGCTAGTCTCAAATTCCTGGGCTCAAGCAATCTTTCTGCCCTGGCCTCCCAAAGTGCTGGGATAACAGGCATGGGCCACCACACCTGGCTAATACTTTTTTTTTTTAACTTACTTTTTCTTCACCAAAAGCAGGTACTTGAAATACCACTTCTTAAAAGCAGGACAATATATGTACGTAAGTATGTGTGCATATGTACGTAGGTACAAAATTATGCTAGTAAGTAGCACAACTGAGATTTAAACCCCAATCTGACTCCCAAGTCTGTGCTATTAATCACTATGTTTTTCCTCCATGAAAAATATGTAGAGTAAGAATCAGATCTGTAAGGAATACTAATATTTAAAGTACAGACAAGAATACAAAAAGACCTCAGCAGAAACTGGGAAAGGTTAGCCAAATAAGAAAATAAATTTGGCGGGCGCAGTGGCTCAAGCCTGTAATCCCAGCACTTTGGGAGGCCGAGACGGGCGGATCACGAGGTCAGGAGATCGAGACCATCCTGGCTAACACG
>NW_012117126.1:0-597 GCF_000951035.1 Colobus angolensis palliatus
AGTGCAGTGGCATGATCTTGGTTTACTGCAGCCTCACTTCCCAGGTTCAAGCAATTTTCCTGCCTCAGCCTCCAAAGTAGCTGAGAGTACAGGCATGAGTCATCACGCCCAGCTAATATTTTGTATTTTTAGTAGAGACGGGGTTTTGCCGTGTTAGGCTGGTCTCGAACTCCTGACCTTAGGTGATCCTCCCGCCTTGGCCTCCCAAAGTGCCAGGATTACAAGTGTGAGCCACTGCACCCAGCCAACATAGAGCTCTTTTAAAAAGCACGATGTAGATGCTGGATTGTCCATTCAAAAAGGCCACACCCTTTGGGGCCAACACAAGACCAATTGGCATGCCTCTCTTCACTATCTCTTAGGAAATGTTTAGGGTGTGTCACAAAGATCTCAAACAATTTGTATTTGCTTAATAACCACTGGCTAAATTATAAGCTTAACCTGCATATACTGCATAGCTGAGTACATTTTAAAGGTGCAAAATAATCTCTACTTGTGATTTTGGAAAAGGCTTTTAAATCATATTTGCCTTCCTTCTGGCCAGCACAAGGTGGAGCTCTTATCCAGACTAAATAAAACCATTTTCTAAATGGAAGA
>NW_012117126.1:5407-5884 GCF_000951035.1 Colobus angolensis palliatus
CCTGCTCAGGACCACTTTTAAATATTTTATGTATTTGTTTTGGTCTCTCCTTCATAAATGTGTGATGGTTTGGGGCTCTTGTTGGATGATACATAGAATAATAAGATTTGTTTTTTGTTTTTCTTTTTTTGAGACGGAGTCTCACTCTGTCACCCAGGCTGGAGTGCAGTGTCGCCATCTCGGCTCGCTGCAAGCTCCGCCTCCTGGATTCACGCCATTCTCCTGACTCAGCCTCCCGAGTAGCTGGGACTACAGGCGCCCGCCACCTCGCCCGCTAATTTTTTGTAGTTTTAGTAGAGATGGGGTTTCACCGTGTTAGCCAGGATGTTCTCAATCTCCTGACCTCGTGATCCGCCCACCTCGGCCTCCCAAAGTGCTGGGATTACAGGCATTATAGAATGAGACCATCACTTCGCCTGTTGTCCTTCCCAGCTTTTCCCCATCTCCCCTTTTCCCTAGTTTATAAGACAGGAGAAG
>NW_012117127.1:0-534 GCF_000951035.1 Colobus angolensis palliatus
GGGATTATGTAAAGAGAACAAACCTATGATTGTCATCCCTGAAATAGAGTGAAAGAGAGAGAGCAAGCAACTTGGAAAACATATTTGAGGATATTGTTTGCAAAATATTTCCAAACTTTCCTAAAGAGATTATCATTCAAATTTAGGAAATTCAGAGAACCCCAGGAAAATGCTATACAAGAACAACCATCCGAAGACATATAGTCATCAGATTCTTCAAACTCAATGTGAAAGAAAAAACATTGCAAATAGAAACAAGGGGCAGGTTATCTACAAAGAACACCCTATTAGGTGAAGAGTAGATTTCTCAGCAAAACCATAGAAGCCAGAAGAGATTGAGAGCCTATATTCAGCATTCTTAAAGAAAATAAATTTCAACCAAGAATTAGATATCCATCCAAACTAAACTTTATAAGCAAAGAAGAAATAAAATCCTTTTCAGACAAGCAAATGCAGAGATAATTTGTTCCACCAGATCTGCTTTACAGGAGACCCTTAAGGGAATGCTAAACATGGAAACAAAAGACCATACAG
>NW_012117127.1:6799-8868 GCF_000951035.1 Colobus angolensis palliatus
AGATGATATGATTTTATACCTAGAAAACCCCATAGTCTCTGCTCAAAGACTCTTAGATGTAACAAACAACTTCAGCAAAGATTCAGGATACAAAATCAATGTAAAAAAAAAAAGTAGCACTTGTATACACTAATAACCAAACTGAGGGGCAAATCAAGAACATAATCTCATTCACATTAGCCACAAAAAATAAAATACTTAGGAATACAGATAATCAGAGAGGTGTAAGATCTCTATAACAAGAATCAGAAAACATTGCTGAAAGGAATCAAATGACAGAAACAAATGGGGAAAATATTTTATGCCCATGGTTAGGAAGGAAGAATCAATACTGTTAAAATGGGCCAGCCGCAGTGGCTCATGCCTGTAATCTGAGCACTTTGGGAGGCTGAGGCAGGCAGATCATCTGTTATCAGGAGTTTGAGACCAGCCTGGCCAACATGGTGAAACCCTATCTCTACAAAAAAATTATATATATATACAAAAATTAGGCAGGAGTGGTGGCATGCACCTGTAGTTCCAGCTACTGGAAAGGCTGAGGCAGGATAATAGCTTGAACACAGGAGGCTGAGGTTGCAGTGAGCCGAGATGGTGCCACTGCACTCCAGCCTGGGTGACAGAACAAGACTCCTTCTCAAAAAGAAAAAAAAATGTTAAAATGTCAGTGCACCCCCAAAACAATTTACAGATTCAATGCCATTCCTATCAAACAACCAACAAAACTTTTCACATAATTAGACAAAACTATTCTAAAATTCATATGAGACCAAAGAAAGAGTCTGAATAGCCAAAGGAATTCTGAGCTAAAAGAACAAAACTGCAGTCATCACATTATCCAACTTCTAACTATACTTTAAGGAAGTAACCAAAACAGCATGGTCCTGGTAGAAAAACAGAAACACAGACCAAATGGAACAGGTTAGAACCCAGAAATAAAGCTGCACATCTACAACCATCTTATCTTCAACAGCATCAACAATAACAAACAACTGGGAAAATAATTTCTATTCAATAAACAGTGCTGAGATAACTGGCTAGTCACATGCAAAAGATTGAAGATGAACTCCTTCCTTTTACAATATACAAAAATCAAATCAAGATATATAAAAGACAGTGTAAAAGCTAGAGCTATAAAAACTCTAAAATAAAACCTAAGAAATATCACTCTGGAGATAGGCTCTAGCAAAGATTTTATGATGAAGATGCCAAAAGCAATTGTAACAAAACCAAAAATTGACAAGTGGAACCTAATTAAACAGAAAAGCTTCTGCACAGCAAAAGAAGCAATCAACAGAGTAAACAGACAACCTACAGAATGGGAGAAAACATTCACAAAGTATGAATCCAGCAAAGGCCTAATATCTAAAATTTACAAGAAAAAAAAGGATCCTATTTAAAAATGGCCAAAGGACATGAACAAGCACATTTCAAGAGAAAACATACATGCAGCCAACAAGCATATGAAAAAATATTCATCATCGGTGATCATTAAAAAAATACAAATCATAACCACAATGAGATACCATTCCACACCAGTTAGAATAGGTATCACTAAAAAGAAAAAGTGACAGATGCTCATGAGGCTGTGGAGATAAAGGAACAATTGTGCACTGCTGATGAGAATGTAAATTAGTTCAGCCACTGTGGAAAGCAGCTTGGAAATTTCTTAGAGAACATGGAACTACCATTCAACCTGGCAACTCCATTATTGGGTGTATACCCAAAGGAATAAAAATCATTCCACCATAAAAACACATGCACACATATGCTTATCATAGTACTGTTCACAATAGTAAAGACATAGTATCAATCTAGGTGTCCATCGATGATGGAATGCATAATGAAAATCTGTTATATGTACACCATGGAATACTACACAGCCATAAAGAATACTAAAATTATGTTCTGTGTAGCAATATGAATGGACTTGGAGGCCATTATTCTAAGCAAAGTAATGCAGAAATAGTAACTGGAATACCACATATTCTCACTGATAAGTGGAAGGTAAACATCGAGTACACATAGACACAAAGAAGGGAACAATAGACACTGGGCCTACTTGAGAGTGT
>NW_012117128.1:0-1337 GCF_000951035.1 Colobus angolensis palliatus
ATCTCAGCTCACTGCAACCTCCACCTCCTGGGTTCAAGTGATTCTTCTGCCTCAGCCTCCCAAGTAGCTAGGATTACAGGTGCCCACCACCACACCCGGCTGATTTGGTCCCGTTTTTAAATAAGCAACAACAACAACAAAAATTTGACACCTGACGCTGTGGCTCATGCCTGTAATCCCAGCACTTTGGGAGGCCAAGGCGGGCAGATCACCTGAGGTCAGGAGTTCCAGCCTGGCCAACATGGTGAAACCCCATCTCTACTAAAAGTAAAAAACTAGCCGGGTGTGGTGGCGTGCGCCTATAGTCCCAGCTACACGGGAGGCTGAAGCAGGAGAACTGCTCGAACCCAGGAGGCAGAGGTTGCAGGGAGCCGAGACCGCACCACTGTACTCCAGCCTGGGTGACAAGAGCGCACCTTTGTCTCAAAAAAAAAAAAAAAATTGATACAATGAAAATATCTGCAGCCTGGGCAACATGGCGCAGCCCTCTCTCTAATAAAAATACAAAAATTAGCCGGGCGTGCTGGCTTGTGCCTATAGTCCCAGCTACTTTGGGGAGCTGAGGCAGGAGGATCACCTGAGCCTTGGGAGCTGGAGGCTGTAGTGAGCCATGTTTGGGCCACTGTACTCCAGCCTGGGCAACAGAGTGAGACCCCGTCTCAAACAAAACAAACAAACAAACAAATCAGAATTGTAGACTCTTTGTAGATAAGAATATATGTTTTTTAAAGAAGTGAAGACTAGGGCCAAGTACGGTGGCTTTCACCTGTAATCCCAGCACTTTGGGAGGCTGAGGTGGGCAGATCACCTGAGGTCAGGAGTTCAAGACTAGCTTGGTTAACATGACGAAATCCCATCTCTACTAAAAATACAAAAATTAGCTGAGTGTGGCGGTGCACCCCTGTAGTCCCAGCTCCTTGGGAGGCTGAGGCAGGAGAATCACTTGAGCCCATGAGGCAGTGGTCACTGTGAGCTGAGAACGGAACACTGAATTCCAGCCTAGGCCGCAGAGTGAGACTCTGCCTCAAAAACAGATAAATAAAAATAAAATAAAAAGTTAAGACTAAAACATTTTCAGTGATTAGGAGTTCAACTGTCTAGTTTTGTTTTTGTTTTTGTTTTGAGATGGAGTTTCGCTCTTGTTGCCCAGGCTGGAGTGCAATGGTGTGATCTTGGCTCACCTCAACCTCTGCCTCCCGGGTTCAAGCAGTTTTCTGCCTCAGCCTCCCAAGTAGCTGGGATTACAGGCATGCACCACCACACCCGGCTAATTTTGTATTTTTAGTAGAGACAGGGTTTCTCCGTGTTGGTCAGGTTGGTCTTGAACTCCCGACCTC
>NW_012117128.1:5949-6296 GCF_000951035.1 Colobus angolensis palliatus
TGGCTCACTGAACTTCCGCCTCCCAGGTTCAAGCGATTCTTCTGCCTCAGCCTCCCAAGTTGCTGGGACTATAGGTGCGCTACCACACACGGCTCATTTTATTTTATGTATTTATTTATTTTTTTGAGACGGAGTCTCACTCCTGACCTCATGTGATCTGCCTGCCTTGGCCTCCCAATGTGCTGGGATTATAGGCGTGAGCCACCGTGCCTGGCCAGAGATAGGTGTTTATTATAGAAAATTTATGAAATAGAATAATTATGATCATATTGTCTATAGGTTGTTTTAATCTTTTTTCTCCCATTCAACATTCTATAGTTAACATTTCTTTTTTTTTTTTTTTTTTT
>NW_012117129.1:0-307 GCF_000951035.1 Colobus angolensis palliatus
AATCTTTTCTTTCTTTAAGTATTGCTTTTTTGTTCACTATTCCATGTATTAAAATTATGCTCCTTCTGTTTTCCTTATCTGTAAATTTCTATTTTTTATTATCATCTGTCTTTTACAGCTGCTTTTTCTGCAAACTTCTTAATATATGTAGGATAGTAAAAAGAACATACTTTTGTCATTGTTGATTTTTTCTGTTGTATAGTCGGTGACTATTCTGCTTCTTTATCTTTCTTTCAGCTTACATTCCTTTTTTTCTAAAATTTAACAGTTACCTAATTTAATTAGTTCATTAATTTATCCCTCTTAA
>NW_012117129.1:2296-5111 GCF_000951035.1 Colobus angolensis palliatus
CCTGGCCAATATAAAAATTTTCAATGCAAAAAATCATTAATTATGATTGACTCAGCATTTTTGCTTCTGGAAATCTATCCTATAGATATCTATACTCTCCATATAACATTATGAAATTGTTTATAACATGAAATACTGGAAGTATGCATTAGTAATGAAATTATTATTATTGTTGAATAATATGTAGCTAAAGAAAAACATGGCAGTACTCCCTCATAGCATTACATCCAGGGTATATTGTTAAGTGAATAAACCAAAATGCAGAATAGTAAATATAACAAGCCATTTTTTGTGCAAAAGGGAAAAATTAAAAATAAATATATTGATTTGCTTGTAATTTCATAAAGAAACATTTAAAAAATAAGAAAATAAGAAAAGTGGTTATCTACAGGTGGGAAAAAGGGAAGAGCTTAGAAGTAGACAGGATAGATGAGAGACTTCTCAATGCATGTTTTTGCACGTTATTTTGATTTTTGCACCACATGAGTGTATATCTATTCTATTCATTTATTAATATCAAATATATACAAAATAAAAATAGTGAATAAAATTCTAACAAATATGTGTGAAACCTTTATGGAGAAAGTTACACAATTTTTAAAAGAAAGAAATGAGATACATTGCATGCATCACTGTAAAAGTCAGTTCTACTCAAAATGATTTATTGAGTCAATTCATGCTTTAGCCAAAGTTTAAGATTTTTAGTGGAACTTGTCCAACTGATTTAAAAATTTTAATGTAAGTGCCAAGATCTACAAATAGGTAAGATAATCTTGAAGAATAACAAACTGGAAAGACGTGTGTTCTGCCAAATATATAGACTTATTTTAAAGCTATAGTAATAAATGTAGTCCAGTCATAGAACAAGGATAGGCATATAGATCAACAGAACAATTAATGAACTCAGAAACACTGTATGCATAGATCTAGACATAGCAATGATACCTGTGTGCTAGGGATGTTAATATGCACCGTGTATCCACGTGCTGCCACACAACAGATCCCTTCACTTAGGCTGGAACCATGTGACTAGTTCTGACCAATGGAGCATGAAGAGAAGTGATGGATGTCACTTCCAGACCCAGCCAGTTAAAACCTACTGGAGGGACTAATAGAGAGTCACTAAGCTATGGCAATATTCAGTTTCTTGGTCTGAGTAGAAGGTACAAAGATTTTGTATTATTTCCTTTAAAGTTTACCTATATTATTTTTTCTATATGTTTTCCCATGTAAATGTTATTTTTCACATTGTTTTGTAAATTATACAAATTAGAATAGGTGAAGAATGGCTTCCCATAAATATTCTAGGCACACAAAGAATTTTTTGTCTATTACTGCTGTTTGCATAGCATATTGTCAAGTTTCACTACTTGGTATGTAAAAGATTTTTTACAATAATGGCTTTATTATGGATTTAACCTTTTAACAATATAAAAATGACTCACCTTACTCTCTTCAGTGATTTCTAACTTAAAATGTTATTTCTGTTATTAATTTTACCATTACTTTCCTTTGTTAGTGGTTTCCTGGTAGAGATTTCACTGAATTATGTGTGTCTAATTTTTAATGCATATGATTTTAAGAAAATTTAATTAGATATTAAAAATCTCATTCACAAGTTTTACTCTTTTAAATGGCAACATGTTCTGCAACCCAAATGTACTATCAAAACAGTATGGTTCGTTTTACTTCTGCCATTTTGCTTTATACTTCCCGGGTTTTAATGTTTGTGATTTTTCTACTTTTACTATGTAAATGCCTTTGCTCATTGTTATCTTTAGGTGTTTAGAAGGTAGACACCATGTTTTGAATTTTAGAAGTTATTTATTGTCATTTTTCAAAGCTCTGTGTATATATATTTATGCATATATGTATGTGTGTAAAGATGAATTTATGAAATGGCTATTTCTGTAGAGGCTGAGAGTTATGCAAAGATTAGGACTCAGCAAAGAGGCAAGCGGTCTGGCAAACAAACATGAGCTTGCAACATGCTTCAGGGGACTTCATCTCTGAGGGTCTGGAAAAAAGAAAGTGCGCTATTAGAAAGTATGATTTGCTTCAAAATGCAGCTGCTGGCTGCTTAACTCATTCCACAGGCACAGCTGTGGCATGAATTTGTAGGTTAGAAAGGCTCTACAATATTTTAGATATTATTAGGGAGAATAATATCTGGCACTTCTGAGTTGCAATTGCAAGGTACATGATTTTAATGTGCTGTAGTGTTCCAGCGATATACTAGCTTTACACTGTCGGGCCCAGGCCCGGGGTGGGGCAATGATATGTTCACTGCTTGCCACAAATTCTGGATTTGCGTTAAGGTCTAAGACGGACACTGGAAGGGCTGGCCTCGGAGTTATATGGCTTGCCTGTAAGCTCTAGCGATACACCATATGGACTTGGGGTTGAACAAATGTATGCACAGGAGGAAGAAATCTTCCTTAGAAATCAAGTTTGTTAGACTTAAGCAATTTCTTATAAAAAGATGGTAAAATCAGACACAAGGCCCAGAACTGAAAACATATGCTGAAGGGGACGTGTGGAACTGGTAACACAGGTGGCCACCATAGCAAATTTCTCATCTTAGTCCAAAGGAAGCAATGAATCAAATATGGCTTAGAGAAGTATCACATACACAAGGAGCTTTTCTCCCTCCAGACATGGCCAATATACAAAAAAATCTAACCAAATTTGTAAATATTCTATGAATTAATCTCAGACTGGAAAAATTATTTTCTTCTTGAATGTAAATTTTCAGCTTCTGGATTCTTGACCACTGGCATTGACCAACTGGCATCTCATTGAGCCTGAAGCCAAT
>NW_012117130.1:0-1452 GCF_000951035.1 Colobus angolensis palliatus
GGACTCATTCCTGGGAGCCAAGAAAAGATTCACCTGGGCTTCAACCATTCATGAGGCACTCCAATCCTGAGGTTTTCCTGGCTCAGTCATGTGATTCCATCGGGGACTTCTCCGAAGACCTGGAAAATCTTAAAACATGAAAGTAAAATCATGACTCTCATACAGATATATAGAAATGAACACATGCTAAAGATGTTATTTAATTCAAGAGGAAACCGGCAGATACTACAACTGGTTCAAAAGAGAATCTGAGGACTGGACATGGTGGCTCATGCCTGTAATCCCAGCACTTTGAGAGGCTGAGATGGGTGGATCACTTGAGGTCAGGAGTTTGAGACCAGCCTGGCCAACATGGTGAAACCCCCGTCTATACCAAAAATTCAAAAATTAGTCGGGCGTGGTGGTGTGCACCTGAAATCCCAGTTACTTGGGAAGCTGAGGCAGGAGAATTGCTTGAACCAGTGAGCCAAGATCTCCCCACTGAACTCCAGCATGCACAACGGAATGAGACCCTGTCTCAAAATTAAAAAAAAAAAAAAAAAGAGACAGAGAGAATCTGAGAAACAGACATATTTGCAGATCAGGAATATTGAAATGATTATGTAAATGGAGAAATGCAGTCAAAACTGGATTTCCTCTAGTGGAGATTGTGGGAAGTCAACCAACTTCCACTAGACAGAACGTAACCTGCATCAATTACCTACAGTTTTCAAAGAGGTGTAAAGTACCTCAAAGATAATGGACAGTGTTGGAATCAAGTAACATGGTTTTCTAAATGTGCTTCGTTTTCCATTGAAACGCAAATTTCTTTTGCTTGCCTCATCCTCTTCAGGAAGTAGAGTTCTGGGTAATTTTTTTTTTCTTTCAATTCTGTACATATTCGCTGAGTTTTCTAGCTATCACAAATTCAAAGTGATTTGGAAAAGCTAGAATTCTTTTTTTCCTTGTTGGGGCTAGGATGGTATCCTGTCCCAGGCTAATCTATTATTTCATCCATGGGCTCTGTTTACTAATGTTTTCATTAAATGTGTCATTGTAATCATAAGCTAGCATGATGCACCCTCTTGTTCCACTTGTCGTGGTTGCACATGGACATTGATTTTAAGCCTTGAGCTCTCGGGTAAGGCAAGCCTGGCCCAGGCATGGTCTACAAGACGCTACTTGAAGCAGAGACTTTCTAGACGTTCCCTTACAGATAGTCAAGACATCCCCATGAAGACGTTCCCTTAAACTAAGGAGAAACTTGAGTCTGGGGTACCGGGTTGCCACTTCTCTTAGCATACAGCATTTCAACCGCTAGACCAGATAGAGACATTTAAGACGGTTCCTAAATTTGGGGAGCGCGTAGGCTTATGGGAAATAGAGTCATGGCATTTATCCTGGGACCTGCGTTGGGCCCCCGGAGGCGGACTTCCGATGCATTCCTGCGCTTGTGCACCCCGCTCTGTGTGC
>NW_012117130.1:2337-3823 GCF_000951035.1 Colobus angolensis palliatus
AGGGTCCGGCGAGGACGAGGCTTACGGGGACGGGGGCGGGGTGTGTCACCAGCCTCAGCTGCGGACATTGTCTCCACTCCCCCCTCACCCCAACAGCCCTTCCTGCTCTCCCTGCTCCAGATTGCGACCGTATCTAAACGTCCGTGAGCACCTGTGTTTTCTCATTTAAGTGCTGATTCCCCCTTAGGTCTGCTCTTACGGAATCATGCATTGTAGCACAGGAACAGTCTGCAGGGACTCTCTTGCTGCCTCATTTGCTAGGGGAAGAGACTGGGCCGTAGCAGGGGTGGGTGACTTGTCCAAGGTTTTGTGGGTGGAGTTGCTCATAGTAGAACTCAGGAGTTTTATCTCCCAGGCCAGTGTTCTGTCCCCTGTATCCTAGTTAAGTGAGAGTAAGCTCTTCAATAAAAGATCCTTTTGAGCAGCCCACTGAAGTTTCTGCAAATAAAGACCTAATCATGCCGAATGTATTCCTTTATTTAGGGCATCCTGTGGATTTTCTGATCTTTATTTAAAAGACTAATAGATGAGTATTACAGAATTCCTTTTTTGTTGTTTGTTTGTTTGTTTTTGAGACGAGTTTCGCTCTGTTGCCCAGGTTGGAGTGCAGCGGCGCGATCCCAGCTCACTGCAACTTCCGCTCCCAGGTTCAACCGATTCTCCTGCCTCAGCTTCCCGAGTAGCTGGGATTACAGGCACCCGCCACCATGCCCGGCTAATGTTTGTATTTTCACTAGAGATGAGGTTTCACCATGTTGGGCCGAGCTGGTTACCAGAATTCCTTTTTAAATCTTACATTTAATGATGGCAGATTATTTCAGTAGGATCCAGTATTCATTCACCATGACAATCTCATCCACTCAGTCACAAGGTAGCCATGTGTGAGTTACAAATGTGCAGATGGGTGCTCCTCCTGATCACTTTCCAGTCCGTTCTGAAGGCTTAAAGGGACAGTCTCCCATAGGCTGTCCTTCATGGAACTTTCTATATAGGTTTTAGGCGGGAGATGACTGCCTTGGCAGGCGAGACCCCTCATAACTTCATTTTTGGGTTTTCCTTCCCCAGACCTGCCTCCGCTTTCACAGTCCTCCAGATTTTTCCAAGAGCAGCAGAAAATGAATAAATCCCTGGTGAGTGTTTCTGTTCGTATATTTATTCTCTACTCTGATTTACAATACTCCTTAGGAAGAGATTAAGGGTTCAAATTTTAAAATGAGAAAGTAGAAATAGATACAAGATTTGGCCAGACAAAACAGTGTAGCCATCAGCACCAAGCCTTTTTATCATATTCATGTGCACAGATAGCATGATCCTTAAAGAGTTCTTGAAGCCAGAGTACTAGCCTCTCATGTTCTCGGCATTTATCACAAAAATGATAAATACCATCCATTCCTTGACTTACATTGACCATAAGCAGAATCACTTTTGTTTTTGCATGCATTTTAAAGATTTCTTTGAGATCGTTATCAATAGCCCACCTAAATAA
>NW_012117131.1:0-1052 GCF_000951035.1 Colobus angolensis palliatus
TCTACATGGCATGTAGACATGCAGATGCCTAGAAGATTAAGTGATTTGTCCAAGATAATAAATATTTGAATTGCAAGTGGATTCTGATTTTCAACCTATCTGTAAAACACTCAGTATTGGTCAGAGAAAGTATGAATGAAGAATCTCACCGGAGAGTCTAGTCTAGAATCTCATATTGTTGTGATGTATGTGCAGATCCTTTGTCCTGGCTGAAGCACACATTCTCCCAACTACCTGAAGTGTTGTCAGCTGATAGCTGAAATTTTCTCTGAGAATTTGTCCTCAGACAAAAAAGAAAAAAAAAGCTCCCTCTTCCATAGTCATGCCCTTTCCTTTGGGAAATTTCTCATCCACTGATTGTTCAATATGGGGGTAAAAATGCCTAGTTTCTTAACCTCAAGACATGACAACTTTAATGAAAGTTTATCCCAACCCAAAGCTCCCCATGAAATCAGCTGATAGCTTTGTTGTCGATGCATTGAAATTAAATTGCTCCAGACCTCTGTCTGATCATACTTCCGTTGCTTTCTAATAATCTTTCTACATGCAAATCTTTTTAGAATTTGTCTCCTGGGGGATCTAGCCTAAGGCAGGTGGTGTCAAGAAGAATGAAGATCTGACAGAAGATTTTGGTGTTAGACTAAATGGAGTATGGATAGCCCTATTGGCATACTATGGTTGTGCAATTTTAAAATTTTTCAGTTGTGGTAAAATTAATAAGGTATTGGTGAAAGAAAATGTGCTGGCAAGGGTAACGTCTCTGGTATATGAGAAATTTTAGAGGCGGTAGTAAATTAAAGGACAATGGAATTAGATGAATAATGGCCCAGGGTAAAGTCAGCAGGCACTGTTAATGTCATATGGAGAAACTCTTAACTCATGCAATCAAAAAACAGAAAATAATTCAGGTCTGGCCTAGGACTTAATAAATGGTAGAAGAACGGGTTGAATTCTCCGTCTTAGAAAATAGATTTTGCCAAAATCAGACCCTTTATTTGGAAAGAGTAGGGTCTTCTGAAAATATGAAATGGAAATATCTTGGTGGATGCATC
>NW_012117131.1:2861-3188 GCF_000951035.1 Colobus angolensis palliatus
ATGAGTTTTAAAGTTCCAAGTCTTA
Organism: Colobus angolensis palliatus; assembly: GCF_000951035.1. NCBI lineage: Eukaryota > Metazoa > Chordata > Mammalia > Primates > Cercopithecidae > Colobus > Colobus angolensis. The sequence goes on from NW_012117131.1 coordinate 2,887, forward strand.
CATTTAAATCTTTAGTTCATTTCTGGTTAATGTTTGTCCATAGGTATAAGGTAGGTTTCAATTTCATTCATTTGCATATATATATCCACTTTGCCAACACCATTTATTGAAGAGACCTTTCTTTACCCATTGTATATCATTTGTGCACTTATCAAAAATTAGTTGACCGTATAGGCATGGATTTATTTCTGGGCTCTCCATTCTGCTTCATTCATCTATGCGTCTAATTTTATGCCAATACCATACTGTTTAGATTGCCATAGATTTGAAATATATTTGAAATCAGGAAGTGGGATGCCCCA
>NW_012117132.1:0-2292 GCF_000951035.1 Colobus angolensis palliatus
TACTAAAAATACAAAATTAGCTGGGCGTGGTGGTGCATGCCTGTAATCCCAGCTACTCAGGAGGCTGAGGCAGGAGAATCACTTGAATCTGGGAGATGGAGGTTGCAGTGAGCTGAGATCATGCCATTGTACTCAAGCCTGGGCAACAAGAGCTAAACTCTGTCTCAAAAAAAAAAAAAAAAAAAAAAAAAAAAAAAAAAAAAAAAAAAAAAAGAATAAAGAAAACTACAAAAATGCAAACAGTATGATGACACTGGCCCCAGAACGAATAGATGAATCACCATAAAAGAAAAGTAAGTTTTAGGAATATATCCAAACAAACATGAAGATTTATTGTCTTACTGATTAAAATGGAATTTCCTATCAGTGGAAACAAGATGAATTATTCAGTAAATGGTAAAAGTCATATGAGGAAAATTAACTTGGCCCTATTCCTTACACCAAATCAAATTCTCAACAAATCAGTATTATTAACATTAACTAGGACATTTGTTTGAAGTCTCAAAGGACTTCCAATGCATAACATAATCTCCAGAAGCCATACACAAAAAGACTGATAAATCTGATTACAGAAAATAAAAAACGTCTTCTATCTGAATACAGTGTATGTGTATCCTACAATTTTGTACAGGCTGAGCATCCCAAAGCTGAAAATCCGAAGTGCTCCAAAATTCCAAACTTTTTGAGTGCTGACATGACACTCAAAGGAAATGCTCATTGAAGATTGCAGATTTTGGCTTTTCAGGTTTGGGATGTGGAACTGTTAGGTATAATACAATTGTAAGTATAATGCAATTATTCCAAAATTCAAAAAAATCTGAAACTTGAAACACTTCCTAAGCATTTCGAATAAAGGGTACTTAACTGGTAAAAGCAGTTTTAAAAAAATTGTTAAAATGCAAGAAGAGAAGTTTAGAGAAAAGAGAGTAAAAAGAAATGAACAAAGCCTCCAAGAAATATGGGACTATGTGATAAGACCAAATCTACATCTGATTGGTGTACCTGAAAGTGACAGGGAGAATGAAACCAAGTTAGAAAACACTCTTCAGGATATCATCCAGGAGAACTTCCCCAATCTAGTAAGGCAGGCCAACATTCAAATTCAGGAAATACAGAGAACGCCACAACGATACTCCTTGAGAAGAGCAACTCCAAGACACATAATTGCCAGATTCACCAAAGTTGAAATGAAGGAAAAAATGTTAAGGTCAGCCAGAGAAAGGTCGGGTTACCCACAAACGGAAGCCCACCAGACTAACAGCAGATCTCTCGGCAGAAACTCTACAAGCCAGAAGAGAGTGGAAGCCAATATTCAACATTCTTAAAGAAATGAATTTTCAACCCAGAATTTCATATCCACTCAAACTTCATAAGTGAAGGAGAAATAAAAACCTTTATAGACAAGCAAATGCTGAGAGATTCTGTTACCACCAGGCCTGCCCTACAAGAGCTCCTGAAGGAAGCACTAAACATGGAAAGAAACAACTGATACCAGCCATTGCAAAAACATGCCAAACTGTAAAGCCCATCGATGCTAGGAAGAAACTGCATCAACTAATGGGCAAAATAACCAGCTAACATCATAACGACAGGATCAAATTCACACATAATAATATTAACCTTAAATGTAAATGGGCTAAATGCTCCAATTAAAAGACACAGACTGGCAAACTGGATAAAGAGTCAAGATTCATCAGTGTGCTGTATTCAGGAGACCCATCTCATGTGTGCAGAGACACACATAGGCTCAAAACAAAGGGATAGAGGAAGATCTACCAAGCAAATGGAAAAGAAGAAAAGGCAGGGGTTGCAATCCTAGTCTCTGATAAAACAGACTTTAAACCAATAAAGATCAGAAGAGACAAAGAAGGCCATTACATGATGGTAAAAGGATCAATTCAACAAGAGCTAACTATCCTAAATATATATGCACCCAATACAGGAGCACCCAGATTCATAAAGCAAGTCCTTAGAAACCTACAAAGAGACTTAGACTCCCACACAATAATAATGGGAGACTTTAACACCCCACTGTCAACAGTAGACAGATCAACGAGACAGAAAGTTAACAAGGATATCCAGGAATTGAACTCAGCTCTGCACTAAGCGGACCTAATAGCCATCTATAGAACTCTCCACCCCAAACCAACAGAATATACATTCTTCTCAGCACGTCACACTTATTCCAAAATTGACCACATAATTGGAAGTAAAGCACTCCTCAGCAAATGTAAAAGAACAGAAATTATAACAAACTGTCTCTCAGACCACAGTGCAATCAAACTAGAACTC
>NW_012117132.1:2752-3011 GCF_000951035.1 Colobus angolensis palliatus
AAAGCACTTTCCTTCCTTACTGACCATTCTCTAAATATACCATTCTAAATACATTTCTAATATGTCAAAGATGATCAGCGACAATAGCATGAACCCTAGATTCAGACAGATCTTGGTTACAATTCCCCACTCTCCCATTTATTTGCTGTGTGACCTAGGGCTTTAACCTCTTTTTTGTCCATTTTTAAAATTTATTTTTAATTTTTATGGGTACATAGTAGGTATAAACTTCTTTCAGCCTAAATTAATTTGTAAAATG
>NW_012117132.1:3061-14605 GCF_000951035.1 Colobus angolensis palliatus
AACCTCTTTTTTGTCCATTTTTAAAATTTATTTTTAATTTTTATGGGTACATAGTAGGTATAAACTTCTTTCAGCCTAAATTAATTTGTAAAATGGAAATAATGTCTACCTTACAGAGATATAATGTCTAGCAGGTATCACTAAGTGTTAATTATCTTTTTTCTAGCTATGATTTTGATCCTTGCTTCTCAAAGTATAGTCCAAGGGCCAGGGGCTACAGCATTAACCGGTAGCTTGTTAGAAATGCAGATGATCCACTGCAGAAACGCTGAACACTAATTTGCATTTTAACATGAACCCCAGGTGAGTCATACGCACTATAAGGTCTGAAAAGCAATGATCTTGACCTCAGACTACTTTTCAAATTTATCTTCCTGATGATCACTTCAATCTAAAAATTGCATGGAAAATGTAGCAAAAGGTAAGTTTGATCAGTATTTCAGAATAAGTATTTTTAACTGAAGATTAAAAACAATGTTTTGGGGAATAATAACAGGGGATGAATAAGTATTTAAAGAGAAGAGTAATTATTGTAGTCGTATCTACAGTAATGCAAATGGTATGCTCAAAAGGTAAACTAACCAGAATCCCTAAAGGCTGAGATCTTTTAAAATTCATAATTTGGTTATATTTCTTAGGATATCTTAATTTTCAGTTAAACTAATGTAATAAAGTAAATATTTCAGAAAATCAATCTGTATAAATCCTGTACAATCTGTACAATCCAGCTTTTGATTACAGTTGCAGTTTCATTTTCTTATCTTTTTGAGCTACCATATGAAAACCATTAAGACTACATATACTCCAGTAGCATTACCCTATGACTTGCAGATGACCAAAGCATAAAAGCATTATAACATATACTAGTCAAAGGGAATTGCTCAGATAGTAACAGATATTGGCAAGGATGTAGAGAAAACAAAATCCCTATACATTACCGCTAAGAATTTAAAATGATGTAACCATTTTGGAAAACAGTTTTTTTCCTCAAAAAGTAAAACAATATAACCCAGTTAATTCCACTCCCAAGAGAAATGAAAACATGTCCACACAAAAAAATTGTATGCTAATGCTCATAGCAGCATTATTCATATAACCAATAAGTGTAAACAACCCAAATGTCCAGCAACTGATGAATATATAAACAAAATGTGGTGCAGCCATACAATGAAATATAATTTGGCAATAAAAAGGAATGGAATTCTGATGCAGTCAACAATGTGGATGAACTGTGAAAACACTACGCTAAGTGAAGTGAGCATAAAAGTCCACGTACTGTATCATTACGTTTATATGAGATGTCCAAATGGGAAAATTCATAGAGACAGAAAGTGTATTAGTGGTTTCCAGGCTTGAGAAGAAGGGGGAAATTTGAGTGACTGCTAATCAGTATGGATTTTCTTTTTGGGAATAATAATGTTCTGGAATTCAATACTGATTATCACTGCACAACTTTGTGAATGTACTACAAACTATTACTGAATTGTATATTTTACGTGAATTGTATCTCAATAAAGCTGCTATTTTTAGAAAAATAATTGCTGATTTGGCCATTCCACATTGTATACACACTTCAAAACATCATGTTGTACATGATATACACAATTTTTATTTCTCAGTTAAAAGAGTATTGTTCCCATTATAACGACAACAAAAAATCACAACATGCTCTTAAGTTGTCTGATCTTTGCTATCTCTACAAACTGCCTATTATGAGGTTAATATGACACCAAATTAACAGCCATTAGAGTTGAATCTGGATTTAAACTAAAAAGTCCAAGGTTCCTAGGTTTCTAAAAATGTAAATTATTAATCAAAAAAAGCAAAGTACGTATATGTAAATTGTATCTATAGACAGAGGGACACCAGTGGAGATAGGTTGGGAGATGGCCACCTAGTTTCCTTACATGTTTCCTAGCAATTAAATGTTTCCTAATGATGATAAAATAATTAATGTTGTCAATGCCATTGAGTATATAATGTCAGGTAGCTCCTAAGACTTATGGTTAAAATACACAATGAACGAACTTAGAAATTCTTGTTATTCTAGCACCTAGCTGAGAGCAAACAGTTGCTTATACTACATGACACAGTTTAACTGAAGGCAAAGATCCTATAATACAGTATTATATTATATATAAATGCTGAACTACTGCTTAATAATATTAAATAAAGTCTAGAACCTATCTGTAAAACCGTGATTATCTTACCACAGATTTGGTGAAGTCAAAATCTCCAACAATTCCTTGTTCACGGTTTATAGCAAATACATTGTTCTGATGAAGTGATCCATGAATTATATCAGCCTTATGCAATGTATGCAGGCCCTGGGCAACACCTTTCATGACCTTTAAAGCTTCCTACAGATAAGTACACACAAAACAAGTGAGGAAGTAGGCAAATCATTTTAATCTTGAAACTCTTCTCTAATTAAAAGACTGCTCTAGAAATGAGTAAAGTTTCCTCCAAATGAATCTTTAATAAGAATACAGCATAGAGAAAGAATTAAAGATCAGATGAAGCCTTGATTTTGTAATGGTGACACTGTGTGTGTGTGTGTGTGTGTGGGCACCAGGGACCAGTTTCATGAAAGACAATTTTTCCACAGATGCAGGGGGGGTTGGTTTCAGGATCAAACGGTTTCACCTCAGATCACAGGAATTAGATTCTCATAAGGAGTGTGCAACCTAGATCCCTCACATGCACAGTTCACAATAGAGTTTATGCTCCTATGAGAATCTAATGCCTCCACTGATCTCACAGGAAGTGGAGCTCAGGCAGTAATGCTTGCTCACTGGCCACTCACTTCCTGCTGTGCCACCCTGTTCTTAATAGGCCACAGACTGGTACCAGTCTGCGACCTGGGGTTTGAGGACATCTGTTCTATTATCTCAAAGAAGACTTGGATTACAAACACCAACCATGTAATGTACCTATAAGAGACTGAAACAGTGTTACTCCATAAGAAGAGTCAGGGCCTCCTTCACTGTTATTACTAATCCTAAATTTACAATGATAAAAATAAAAGCTGCCACTTAAGCACTTATAATACCAAGTGCTATATTAGGCAGTTCACATACAGCATAGTTTAGTAGTTATAAGCGTGGGCTTTGGAACCAATTTCGAGTCCCCTCTCTACCTCTGGCTAAGGGACCCTGTGCAAGTCACTTAATCCCTTTAACCCTTTTTCTCATCCATATAATAACTTCTATCACAGGTTTGATGTGACAATTAAATAGAATACCATGAGTCAAAATTTTACAAAGTATATAGCATGTAGTATGCCCTGAATAAATATTAGGTGTTATTTTCTCATTTAATACATCCATGGAAATAAATAGTGCTTTGTACTTACTTCTGAATTTAAAGGCATGCTGGCTTGAACAGTACTCAGGTTTGCCCTAGGGTAGTATGGGACCATCAGGTAAGCCATAGGATCGGACTAAGAAGCAAAACAGAGAATGTGACTCCAAGTGAAAACTTCAACGTATTTTAGCATACATTGATCCTATAGGATAATTTCTGTTTTATGTTAAGGGGAATGAACTGCTGCTCTAAAACCCGGAGTTAAAATTTATTTTAAATAAAATGGTTTCTGCAAGATAAAATGGTTTCTGCAAGAGATAAGCATAAGAACTTTACCTTACATAAAAACAGGAATATCAGTGGTAGTAACCCTGACTCTTCTTCAGCTTCTCTCCAAGCTCTATGGTAGGTGGCTGCTCTCTCAATCACCTTGGCTTCTGTGTCAACATCCACAGAATAGCCCTTGTACCAAAAAAAGAGGCACTGGTAATTCCAAGATGAAAATCTCATTATAATTATACACCATTCCAATTTAAACATAATTCACTAATTAAATAAAATCTAATTTTATTTTTTAATTTTATAAGTACTTTTCTATCTTCTTTGAATTCTATAATTTGGAAAAGGAAAGTGCAATTCTACCTGTAGCCTGCTACGCATTCTAGAATGTGTAGCAACTAAGGCCAAATTAATTATCTTATTATCATGATTAACAGTTTCCCAGATCAATGAGAAGAAATTCAGGAGCAGAAGATTGTACTGACAACACAGCTGATATTTCAAGGAGAAATGTAAGAAAATGAAGAATTTTAAAAAGATATTGGATGAACATAATAAGTTCACCCAAAAAAAGGAAAGCATATCCTATTAAGGACATATTCTATTTAGGGAAATGACAGAAACTTAATTGATTTTTTTTTCATGTGAGATAAAGCTTTATTTAATGACCTTTTTAAATAATTTTTTTATTATTACTATACTTTTAAGTTCCAGGGTACCTGTGCACAATGTGCAAGTTTGTTACATAGTTATAAATATGCCATGTTGGTTTGCTGCACCCAGTAACGCGTCATTTACATTTGGTATTTCTCCTAATGCTATCTCTCCCCCCTGCCCCCCACCCCACGACAGGACCCCATGTATGATGTTCCCCACCCTGCGTCCAGGTGTTCTCATTGTTCAATTAACGGAAACTTTAAAAATTAGCTCTGGCAACCAAACTACAAGCACAATTATTTTGCCAGTCAACTTATATACTTTACAAAACTAACAGTGAGGTTTTTTCTTTCTTGAAATGTAACAGCACCACTATCCTTTATGCTGCTGAATCTCCCACAAGTAAGAATAATTTAGGCTTACCTTTAACAGAATTATCTGCCCATTAACCTCAGAACATAACAAAGGACGCTTGCTGCTAAGTTCCTTCATGGGCTCAGCATCAAGAAGATCTCGTTCCAAGCTCATTGTAAGGAGGCCACCAGAGTTCTAGGCACAAGTTTTTATGACAGTTGAAGAATCCAAACAATCCCAGCACTTAAAAATCATCAACATAATTAGTTACATGCTATTAAATGACTTGGACATATCAACTGTATGGAAAAACCAATAAAATTAAAATCTTTAAAATTTTGAATTTTCTCCAGTTCCTGGTTCTTAAACTCCTCCTACCCAAAGTGTAATCACCATACATTTAATTGTTGCTATAATTTTATTTAGAACAGATTCAGGAAATGAATAGAATTAACCAGATATGCATCCTAGGATCCCTAATGTTTACTTGAAAAACCACTTATGTTTCCTAAAAATACTAAAGTAACAACCGATTGGGAGCAGAGTGAGGAATGAAGGACTATATATTGGGTTAGTGTACACCGCTCAGGTAATGGGTGCACTAAACTCTCAGAAATCACCACTAAAGAACTTACCCATGTAACCACAAAACACCTGTACCCCAAAAACTCTTGAAATAAACATTTTTTAAAAAAACAAAAAAAAAATAAGGTAAAATAATGACAAAATTGTAGCTGTCAACTGGGAAAGATTAGTCCAAAAATTATGACTACCATGAAGTAATTCTAACACCTCTGCCCCTGTTTGGAGTACTCAAAAGTGAAAATGGCTTTCAACAACTAATTTTACTAGATATTTATGCTACTTTTTAAAAGGAATAATTTTTCACACTAAAATATGATCAACATTTTAAAGCTAAGTTTTACTGTGGTGCAGTTTCAGTAAGGGGCACTGTAGAATTGTTTTCCGGGTTTTTTCTGAAGTTCTGCCAGTACTTTTACGTATTCTACAATATATAATCAACCTACAAAAAATTCCTAAGCATACATTACAGTTGAACATGAGAAAGCCACTAAAGGCTTCCATAAACCATGAGTCAAACCTTTTATAATCTTCTATAATAAAGTAGATCAGCATATTTTTAAATATTAATTTTCAAGTCCTATGTGGCAGTACATACTCATTTGCCCACACTGCATAAGATAATCGCTAAGTTAGCGGTAAATAGTTGCAAAGAAAACTGCACATCATTTTAAAGTCTAGTCTGGAAAGAGTTTAGAGTAATTATTTAAGTTAGGGAACTTTAATCTTAAATATTTTTTAGAATAAACTCACATGTCTACACAAATATCCCTCTCTGTTCCATATTGAAGCCATTATAATGGACTTAATGACAATCTTAATGAATAAATACCTCATCTAGGCCCTCACCATAGAAGGCAATATACATGGCAGGACTAACAGATTCTGTCCTGAGAGCCAGTGTTTACTACTCCTGCTCCATATGACACCTATCTAATATGCTGATCTCCAGCTTTTGAATCCTGCCTGCGTAGAAAACCATACCCACCTCAACATCTCCACTTTAGCCAATCTCTCAGGAATTTTTTCCCGGAATGCTTTAACTTAAAAAACACATTGTGCTCAAATCCCTCATGGCTAGCAATAATATCTTGTTTTTATCCTAACTCAAGGGAGACTTGAAGTAGCAGTTAAAATTTTATTTTGTCATTTCAAACAATAAACACCTATAATTCAAATATACACCTTAATACAGTCAAATAAGTACACCTATAATTCAAATGAAATGTACTGAATGAGGATAAGGAAAACAGAAAAACAGATAATGCAATTTAACATAAAAATAAAAATACCAAGCAAACATTAAAGGGTCATAAGAAAAAGTTCTAATACCTATAAAATATTCATCAGGAATATTTTTATTAAAAAGCTACTATAAGTTTAACACTGACACAAATTTAATATTATCACTTTTCAACACTCTTTGCATAGTAATAATTCTCAAGGGAAACAAAGTTTACCATATATTTGAGTAATCCTATTTCAGGATGAAGCAGAGGCAGCTCAGGGAACCATTTCTGTGCCAAACTAGTCAGCATCTCCTAAAGTTTAAAAAAAAAAGTTTTTAACTGTAGATCAATATATATTCAATTTTGACATGTTGCTCTTCAGGAAAATATATCAGCATCTACCTTATAACATACCAAGTAAGACAATCACTGTTTCTGCCTTCTACTTCAAGAAATAACAAGTGAAAACAAGACTCATCTTGCATCTGCTAAAGCAAATTAAATATGGCCTGAGAAGGACTCTGTACTTCTATATTTGAGTCCTTGTGGATGAACTGCAACCTAGCTTAATAGACAAGATTGAAAACCTAACTTAGCAGTATGCACCTATAACAATAGCTGAGTCTTGGCCACTCCCAGCGGCCATACTTCAACCACCTATCGACTGCTAAGTGTTCAAACTGCGTTCAAATAAGGCAAACGCCAACCTGTAACCAGTACAGCTGTTCTTGTACGTTGCTGCAGATTTCTGTAAGTCACTTCCCTTTTTTTGTCTATAAATTTGTTCTAACCACAAAGCATCCCCAGAGTCTCTCTGAATCTGCTGTGATTTGGCTGCCCAATTTGCAAACTGTTCATTGCTCTTTTAAATTTAAGTTCGCTGAAGTATTTTTTTAACCCATCTAAACTACCATCTTACTAACTGAAGAAAAATTTAATTACCAATTTTAAGCTTTGGATACACACATAAGCACAAATCTTGCAAGGTCAAAGTCCTCACCCACTTCCAAACTGAAATGAAAATGTCTGAAAATATATCAATTTGAGGCATAAAACTGTCATTATTTCTCAAAATACTAAGAACACAGTGACATTTTAAAATAACAGCTGTTTCGTTAAGAGAAAAATTTTAAAGCCTGAGAGAAAAAATACATAGCTCTACATAAGTAACTTTGAAATAAATGTGAAAATCGAGTATCCTCACAAAAGAAAAGCCACTTATCACATATTTATTAAGCAAAACTTCTAAACACTTGTCACATCACTGGAAGATAGCTATTTTAACCCAAGGTCAACAAAGCATTTACATATACTCAGATGAATTAGCTAAATAAAGCATGACACTTAAAATACCTATTGTTTTCATACTTTTAATATTTTTCCTTTTTTTTTTTTTTTGAGACAGGGTCTTGCTCTGTTGCCCAGGCTGGAATGCAGCGGCATGATCATAGCTCAATGCAGTCTCAACCTCCTGGGCTCAAGCAATCCTCCTGCCTTAGCCTCCAAAGTAGCTGGGCCTACAGGTACATGATACCATGTACCTAATTGTTGTATTTTTTCTAGAGACGGGGTCTCACCATGTGCCCAGGCTGGTCTCAAACTCCTGGGCTCAAGTGATCCACCCACCCTGGCCTCCCAAAGTGCTGGGACTACAGGTGTGAGCCACCATGCCCGGTCAGTATTTTTAGTTTCAAAGTGCTGTTTCTTAACTAACTTCTTTCTGGTAACATCTCCCAGATATAAAATACAATATTCTTCCATTTTAAAGAAAAAATACAATGATTTATTTCCCCAAGCTCACAAAAATCAGTGGTAAAATAGAGACTTAAAAGATGTAACTTCTCCTGCCCCCAAAACCAGGTAGTCTTATTTTGTTACATTCTTCCACTAAATTATGCTGCTCATTGATGTTTACATTGCAACATTATGGGAAAATGATGTTGATATAAATTTTGTGTAAGGAAAAGGTCTTTAGGTTTTATGTTAAACAGAAAAAAGGCAATATGCAAAAGTGTGTCTGTGCTATAATCTCAATTCTAAAAACAAGCAAAAAAAGACTAAGAGAAAGTCAAAAGTTAACAATGATTACTATTGCTCTCACTGAGCGGAAATATTACAAGTGATGTTTTTCCTTCTTTACAATTTTCAGTTATTTCCACACTGGTAGAATGGTTAGAATATTTGGTCATGTGAAATTTATTTCTAAACTTACAAAAATCTTACTAGATCAATATATATATAAACTTTCTACATAATACCTCTAGCCCTGTGATTACAGTCCACCTCATAAAACGGATATTTAAACTCAATTTCTAGAGTAAAATCTAATGTAATACTTCAAAGAATCAAATACTTACATATTCCTCCCTCTCATGATAAATTTCCTGAAAAACATTATTGCGCAGCTGAGTTATTTCTTCTTTTATTTTCTCAATTTGAGAGCCATCAGGGTCATCTGACTTGAATCAGAAAGAAAAAGTGTTTTTTATTAACATAGAGAAAACAAGTCTTCCTTTAAGAATTCAAGTTCTATAGCAAATTACTCTGTGTAGTTTCTATGTATCTATCCTTCAGTACCTAGCACATAAAAGACCCTCCTAATACTTGCTGAATTGACTTAGGTCAGTTTATTCTAACAGTGACTTTTCTGAAACCTAGAAAGAGGAATTATAAAACGTAAAGACATAAAATCAATTACACAGATTTTTCTTGTCTCTCCATCTGCTGTAGATTTTCTGTAGGATAAAAATGGCCAACTGCCATTCGAATAAAAGAAATATTAATAATAGCAATCAGAATACACCTGAATTCCCTAGAATTATCTTCTACATAAGATTTGGTTCAAAACAAAAGGATGAGTAAATGTGTGAACTGTCTCCAATGATAATACATAAGCCACTTTAAAAAGTATGTCAGCTTTTGTGAAAGGAAAATAAATCTTGGGAACTTTAAATCACCAAGCCAAAGGAAAAAGTCAAGTTGGGAACTGTGTCAGGCAAACCTGCTTCCCATTTTATTCCTAAATAAGATAGCTACAAATATAAAAACCCTGCATGCTTCCTCACAACTCAGCAGGAAATCCCTTATGGACCCCAGGATCTTTACCCTAAAACAGTTCTGTTGAATTTTACTCTTGACAATGTAAACTGATAGCTTATTTTCTTAGGTGCAGGACAAAGGACAGAACTCTAAGTCATCATCCTTTTGCTCACCTGAGACAAATGCATATCTGATTCCTTCCTCTGATGTAAAAATGCAGATTCACTGAGCTAGTGACTATTCCTCTACCATTCTCTCAAATGTAAATTGTGTATTTGCTGAAAGGTGATCAAAGACTAAAGAATTCAAACCATCTGTCTCTTATCTATCCATATCTTTTTAAAATTTCTTCCTCTTTCCCCAGTATCCATCCTTTCTCCTTTAAATATTGAAGCCCTCACAACCATCTCTCAGAAAAGCACAGACCTGCCTCCCAGGCATGCATCCTTAACCTTGGCAAAATAAACTTTCTAAATTGATTGATAGCTGTCTCAGATACTTTTGGTTTACACTTTAAAAGTCAGATTTCAAGGATCCAGATACTATGACGGCCAAACAGGAACAGCTCCGGTCTGCAGCTCCCAGTCAGATCTACGGAGAAGGCAGGTGATTTCTGCATTTCGAACTGAGGTACCCAGCTCATCTCATTGGGACTAGTTAGACAGTGGTTGCAGCCCACGGAGGGTAAGCGAAAGCAGGGTGGGGCGTCACCTCACCCAGGAAGCACAAGGGGTTGGGGAACTCCCTCTCCTAGCCAAGGGAAGCCGTGAGGGACTGTGCCATGAGGAACGGTTCATTCTGGCCCAGATACTACGCTTTTCCAACAGTCTTCACAACCCACAGACCAGGAGATTCCCTCAGGTGTATGGAGGGCTCTCGGTTTCAAGCACAAAACCGGGCAGAAATTTGGGCAGACACCGAGCTAGCTGCAGGAATTTTTTTTCATATCCCACTGGCGCCTGGAACACCAGCGAGACAGAATCGTTCACTCCCCTGAAAAGGAGGCTGAAGCCAGGGAACCAAGTGGCCCTGCTCAGCAGATCCCATGTGGAGCCCAGCAAGCTAAGATCCACTAGCTTGAAATTCTCACTGCCAGAATGGCAGTCTGAAGTCAACCCGGTTGGGGGAGAGGCATCTGCCATTACTGAGGCTTGAGTAGGCAGTTTTCCCCTCACAGTGTAAACAAAGCCACCAGGAAGTTTGGACTCTACAGTAGAGTTCACCACAGCCCAGCAAAGTCTCCGTAGCCAGACTGCATCTCTAGATTCCTCCTCTCTGGGCAGGGCATCTCTGAAAGAAAGACGGAAGCCCCAGTCAGAGGCTTATAAATAAAACTCCCATCTTCCTGGGACAGAGCACTTGGGGGAAGAAACGGCTGTAGGTTCAGCTTCAGCAGACGTAAATGTTCCTGCCTGCCAGACCTCGAGCTCTGCTAAGGGACAGACTGCCTCCTCAAATGAGTCCCTGACCCCCATGCCTCCTAACAGGATGATACCTCCCAGCAGGGGTCGACAGACACCTCATACAGGAGAGCTCTGGCTAGCATCTGGCAGGTGCTCCTCTGGCATGAAGCTTCCAGAGGAAGGAACAGGGAGTAATCTTTGCTGTTCTGCAGCCTCCACTGGTAATACCCAGGCAAACAGGATCTGGAGTGAACTTCCAGCGAACTCCAGCAAACCTGCAGCAGAGGGGCCTGACTCTTAGAAGGAAAACTAACAAACAGAATTGCATCGACATAAACAAAAAGGAAAAACCACATCCAAAGGTCACCAACATCAAAGACCAAAGGTAGATAAATCCAACAAGGTAGATAATCCAAGAAGATGAGGAAAAACCAGCACAAAAAGGGTGAAAATTCCAAGCACCAGAACCTCTTTTCTCCTCCAAAGGATCACAACTTCTCACCAGCAAGGGAACAAAACTGGATGGAGAATGAGTTTGATGAATTGACAGAAGTAGGGTTCAGAACGTGAGTAATAACAAACTCTTCCAAGCTAAAGGAGCATGTTCTAACCCAATGCAAGGAAGCTAAGAACCTTGAAAAAAGGTTAGACTAATTGCTAACTAGAATAACCAGTTTAGAGAAGAACATAAATGA
>NW_012117132.1:15220-30821 GCF_000951035.1 Colobus angolensis palliatus
AATTTTCAACCCAGAATTTCATATCCAGCCAAAGTAAGCTTCACAAGCAAAGGAGAAATAAAATCCTTTACAGACAAGCAAATGCTGAGAGATTTTGTCACAATCAGACTTGCCTTACAAGAGATCCTGAAGGAAGCACTAAATATGGAAAGGAACAACTGGTTCCAGCCAATGCAAAAACATACCAAATTGTAAAGACCACGAAGAAACTGCATCAACTAATAGGCAAAATAACCAGTTAGTATCATAATGACAGGATCGAGTTCACAAAAAACAATATTGACCTGAAATGTAAACAGGTGAAATGCCCCAATTAAAAGACAAGGACTGGCAAATTGGATAAAGAGTCAAGACTCATCGGTGTGCTATAATAAGGAGACCCATCTCACATGCAAAGACACACATAGGCTCAAAATACAGGGATGGAGAAATATTTACCAAGCAAATGGAAAGCAAAAAAAAGCAGGCATTGCAATCCTAGTATCTGATAAAACAGACTTTAAACCAATAAATATCATAAATAAATAAATAAAGGCATCACAGAATGGTAAAGGGATCAGTGCAACAAGAAGAGTTAACTATCCTAAATATATATGCACCCAATACAGGAGTAGCAAGATTCATAAAGCAAGTTCTTATAGACCCACAAAGAGACTAAGACTCCCACACAATAATAATGGGAGACTTTAACACCCCACTGTCAATATTAGACATATCAATGAGATGGAAAATTAACAAGGATATTCAGGACTTAAACTCAGCTCTGGACCAAGTGGACCTAATAGACACCTACAGAACTCTCCACCCCAAATCAACAGAATATACATTCTTTTCAGTACCACATCACACTTATTCTAAAATTGACCGCATAACTGGAAGTAAAACACTCCTCAGCAAATGCAAAACAACAGAAATCATAACCAACAGTCTCTCAGACCACAGTGCAATTAAAGCAGAACTCAAGATTGAGAAACTCACTCAAAACTGCACAATTACATGGAAACTGAACAACCTGCTCCTGAATAACTACTGGGTACCTAACAAAATGAAGGCAGAAATAAAAAAATACTTTGAAACCAATAAGAACAAAGATACAATGTACCAGAATCTCTGGGACACAGTTAAAGCAGTATTTAGAGGGAAATTTATAGCACTAAATGCCCACAGGAGAAAGCAGGAAAGATCTAAAATCGACACCCTAATATCACAATTACAAGAGCTACAGAAGCTAGAGCAAACAAATTCAAAACCTAGCAGAAGACAAGAAA
This sequence comes from Colobus angolensis palliatus, assembly GCF_000951035.1. Taxonomy (NCBI): domain Eukaryota; kingdom Metazoa; phylum Chordata; class Mammalia; order Primates; family Cercopithecidae; genus Colobus; species Colobus angolensis. Next base: position 16,489 of record NW_012117132.1, read on the forward strand.
TAGTTTTAACTAAGATCAGGGCAGAACTGCAGGAGGTAAGTGACATGAAAACCCCTTCAAAAAAATCAATGAATCCAGCAGCTGGTTTTTTGAAAAGATCAACAAAATTGATAGACCACTAGCCAGACTAATAAAGAAGAAAAGAAGGAAGAATCAAATAGACACAATAAAAATGATAAAGGGGATATCACCACTGATCCCACAGAAATCCAAGCTACCATCAGAGAATATAATAAACACCTCTATGCAAATAAACTAGAAAATCTAAAAGAAATGAAAAAATTCCTGGACACATACACCCTCCCAAGACTAAACCAGGAAGAATTCGAATCCCCGAATAGACCAATAACAAGTTCTGAAATTGAGGCAGTAATTAATAGCCTACCAACCAAAAAAATCCCAGGAGCAGACGGATACACAGCCAAATTCTACCAGAGGTACAAAAGGGAGCTAGTACCATTCCTTCTGAAACTATTCCAAACAACAGAAAAAGAGGGACTCCTCCCTAACTCATTTTATGAGGCCCAGCATCATCAAAACCTGGCAGAGACACAACAAAAAAAGGAAATTTCAGGCCAATATCCCTGATGAACATTGATGCAAAAATCCTCAATAAAATACTGGCAAACTGAATTCAGCATCACATCAAAAAGCTTATGCACCGCAATCAAGTTGGCTTCATCCCTGGGATGCAAGACAGGTTCAACGTATGCAAATCAGTAAACATAACCCCTCACATAAACGTAAACAATGACAAAAATCACGATTATCTCAATACATGCAGAAAAAGACTTCACTAAAATTCAACAACGCTTCATGCTAAAAATTCTCAATTAACTAGTTATTGATGGAATGCATCTCAAAATATTAAGAGCCATTTATGACAAACCCACAGCCAATATCATACTAAATGGGAAAAGCTGGAAGTATCCCTTTGAAAACTGTCACCAAGACAAGGATGCCCACTCTCACCACTCCTATTTAACATAGTATTGGAAGTTCTAGACAGGGCAATCAGGCAAGACAAAGAAATACAAGGTATTCACATAGGAAGACAGGAAGTCAAATTGTCTCTGTTTGCAGATGACAGGATTGTATATTAAGAAAACCCCATCGTCTCAGCCCAAAAACGTCTTGAACTGATAAGCAACTTCAGTAAAGTCTCAGGTTACAAAATCAGTGTGCAAAAATCACAAGCATTCCTATACACCAATAATAGAGAGTCAAATCATGGGTGAACTCCCATTCACAATTGCTACAAAGAGAATAAAATACCTAGGAATACAGCTAACAAGGGATGTAAAGGACCTCTTCAAGGAGAACTACAAACTACTGTTCAAGGAGGATACAAACAAGGAGGATACAAGAGAGGACACAAACAAATGGAAAAAAATTCCACGCTCATGGACAGGAAGAATCAGTATCATGAAAATGGCCATACTGCCGAAAGTAATTTGTTGATTCAGAACTATCCCCATCAAGCCACCACTGACTTTCTGCACAGAATTTTTTTTAAAAACTACTTTAAATTTCATATGGAACTGGTGTGCCATTTGCTAAGACTGCTGGAAAAGCACCTGCCACCACGCCGGACTAATTTTTTGTATTTTTAGTAGAGATGGGGTTTCACCATATTAGCTAGGATGGTCTCGATATCCTGACCTCGTGATCTGCTCATCTTGGCCTCCCAAAGTGCTGGGATTACAGGCGTGAGCCACCACACCCGGCCAAAAGCTGAAAATTCTGAAAACCAGAGCTCTTCTTCTCTTCCAAAGGATCGCAGCTCCTCACCAGCAACAGAACAAAGCTGGACAGAAAATGACTTTGACAAGCTGACAGAAGTAGGCTTCAGAAGATCGGTAATAACAGATTTCTCCAAGCTAAAGGAGGATGTTCGAACCCATCACAGCGAAGCGAACAAAGATTAGACAAATGGCTAAGCAGAATGAACAGTGAAGAGAAGACCTTAAATGACCTGATAGAGCTGAAAAGCATGGCACGAGAACCAACAAATATCAGTAAGTGATGCATGCAGAAGCTTCAATAGCTGATTAGATCAAGTAGAAGAAAGGGTATCAGTGATTAAAGATCAAATTAATAAAGTGAGAAGAGAAGTTTAGGGAAAAAAGGGTAAAAATAAACGAACAAAGCCTCCAAGAAATATGGGACTATGCAAAAACACCAATTCTACAGTTTGATTGGTGTACCGGAAAGTGATGGGGAGAATGGAACCAAGTTGGAAAACACTCTTCAGGATATTATCCAGTAGAACTTCCCCAACCTAGCGAGGCAGGCCAACATTCAAATTCAGGAAATAAAGAGAACACCACAAAGATACTCCTTGAGAAGAGCAACCCCAAGACACATAATTGTCAGACTCCCCAAGGTTGAAATGAAGGAAAAAATGTCAATTACCCACAAAGGAAAGCCCATCAGACTAACAGCAGATCTCTTGGCAGAAACTCCACAAGTCAGAAGACAGTTGGGGCCAATATTCAACATTCTTAAAGAAAAGAATTTTCAACCCAGAATTTCATATCCAGCCAAAGTAATCTTCACAAGCAAAGGAGAAATACAATCCTTTACAGACAAGCAAATGCTGAGAGATTTTGTCACAATCAGACCTGCCTTACAGGAGCTCCTGAAGGAAGCTCTACACATGCAAAGGAACAATCAGTGCCAGCCACTGCAAAACCATGCAACCATGCCAAATTGTAAAGACAATCGATGCTAGGAAGAAACTGAATCAACTAACAGGCAAAATAACCAGCTAAAATCATAACGACAGGATCAAGTTCACACATAACAATATTAACCTTAAATGTACATGGGCTAAATGTCCCAATTAAAACACAGAGACTGGCAAATAAGATAAAAATTCAAGACCCATCAATGTGCTGTATTCAGGAGACCCATATCATGTGCAGAGATGCACAAAGGCTTTCAAAATAAAGGGATGGAGGAAGATTTACCAAGCAAATGGAAAGAAAAAACAAGCAGAGGTTGCAATCCTAGTATCTGATAAAACAGACTTTAAACCAGCAAATATCAAAAAAAATAATAATAATAATAAAGAAGGGCATTACATAATGGTAAAGGGATCAATTCAACAAGAAGAGCTAACTATCCTAAGTATATATGCACCCAATACAGGAGCACCCAGATTCAATAAGCAAGTCCTTAGAGACCTACAAAGAGACTTAGACTCCCAAACAGTAATAATGGGAGACTATAACACCCCACTGTCAATATTAGACAGATCAATGAGACAGAAAGTTAACAAGGATATCCAGGAATTGAAGTCAACTCTGCACCAAGCAGACCTAATAGACATCTACAGAACTCTCCACCCCAAATCAACAGAATATACATTCTTCTCAGCACCACATCACACTTATTCCAAAATTGACCACATAGTTCAAAGTAAAACACTCCTCGGCAAATGTAAAAGAACAGAAATCACAACAAACTGTCTCTCAGAACACAGTGCAATCAAATTAGAACTGAGGATTAAGAAACTCACTCAAAACGGCACAACCACATGTAAACTGAACAACCTGCTCCTGAGTGACTACTGGGTGTATAACGAAATGAATGCAGAAATAAAGATATTGTCAGAAACCAATGACAACAAAGACACAACGTACCAGAATCTCTGGGACACATTTAAAGCAGTGTGTAGAGGGAAATTCATAGCACTAAATGCCCACAAGAGAAAGCAGGAAAGATCTAAAATCAACACCCTAATATCACAATTAAAAGAACTAGATAAGAGCAAATTCAAAAGCTAATAGAAGATAAGAAATAACTAAGATCAGAGCAGAACTGAAGGATACAGAGACACAAAAAAAAACCCTTCAAAAAATCAATGAATCCAGTAGCTGGTTTTTTGAAAAGATCAACAAAATTGATAGACTGCTAGCAAGACTAATAAAGAAGAAAAGAGAGATTAGACACAAAAAAAAGATAAAGGGGATATCACCACTGATGCCGCAGGAACACAAACTACCATCGGATAATACTATAAACAACTCTATGCAAATCAACTAGAAAATCTCGAAGAAATGGAAAAATTCCTGGACACACACACCCTCCTAAGACTAAACCAGGAAGAAGTTGAATCCCTAAATAGACCAATAGCAGGCTCTGAAATTGAGGCAATAATTAATAGCCTACCAGTCAAAAAAAGTCCAGGACCAGACAGATTCACAGCCAAACTCTACCAGAGGTACAAAGAGGAGCTGGTACCATTCCTTCTGACACTATTCCAATCAATAGAAAAAGAGGGAATCCTCCCTAACTCATTTTATGAGGCCAGCATCATCCTGATAACAAAGCCTGGCAGAGACACAACAAAAAAAGAGGATTTTAGACCAATATCCCGGATGAAATTGATATGAAAATCCTCAATAAAATACTGGCAAACCGCATCCAGCAGCACGTCAAACAGCATATCCACCACGATCAAGTCAGTTTCATCCCTGAGATGCAAGGCTGGTTCAACATACGCAAATCAATAAACATAATCCATCACATAAACAGAATCAATGACAAAAACCACATGATTATATCAACAGATGCAGAAAAAGCCTTTGACAAAATTCGACAGCCCTTCATCATGCTAAAAACTCTCAAGAAACTAGGTATTGATGGAACATATCTCAAAATAATAAGAGCTAGGTATGACAAACCCACAGCCAATATCATACTGAATGGGCAAAAACTGGAAGCATTCCTTTTGAAAATTGGCACAAGACAGGGATGCCCTCTCTCATCACTCCTATTCAACATAGTGTTGGAAGTCAGGGGAATCAGGCAAGAGAAAGAAAGAAAGGGTATTCTATTAGAAAAAGAGGAAGTCAAATTGTCCCTGTTTGCAGATGACATGATTGTATATTTAGAAAATCCCATCGTCTCAGGCCAAAATCTCCTTAAGCTGATAAGCAACTTCAGCAGAGTCTCAGGATACAAAATCAATGTGGAAAAATCACAAGCATTCCTATACACCAATAAGAGACAAACAGAGAGCAAATCATGAGGGAACTCCCATTCACAATTGCTACAAAGAGAATACAATACCTAGGAATTCAACTTACAAGGGATGCAAAGGACCTCTTCAAGGAGAACTACAAACCACTGCTCAATGAAATAAAAGAGGACACAAACAAATGGAAGAACATTCCATGCTCATGGAGAGGAAGAATCAATATCGTGAAAACAGCCATAATGCCCAAGGTAATTTACAGATTCAATGCCATCCCCATCAAGCTACCAATGATTTTCTTCACAGAATAGGAAAAAAATACTTTAAAATTCATATGGAACCAAAAAAGAGACAGCATTGCCAAGACAATCCTAAGCCAAAAGAACAAAGCTGGAGGCTAATATCCAGAATCCACCAAGAACTCAAACAAATTTAGAAGAAAAAAACAACCCCACCAAAAAGTGGGCAAAGGATACGAACCAACATTCCTCAAAAGAAGACATTTATGCAGCCAATAGACACATGAAAAAATGCTCATCACTGGTCATCAGAGATACGCAAATCAAAAACCACAATGAAATACAATCTCATACCAGTTAGAATGGCGATCATTAAAAAGTCAGGAAACAACAGATGCTGGAGAGGATGTAGAGAAATAGGAACGCTTTTACACTGTTGGTGGAACTGTAAACTAGTTCAACCATTGTGGAAAACAGTATGGCGATTCCTCAAGGACCGAGAACTAGAAATATCATTTGACCCAGCCATCCCAATACTGGGTATATACCCAAAGGATTATAAATCATGCTACAATAAAGACACATGCACATGTATGTTTATTACGGCACTATTCACAATAGCGAAGACTTGTAACCAACCCAAATGTCCTTCAGTAATAGACAGAATTAAGAAAATGTGGCACATATACACCATGGAATACTAAGCAGCCATAAAAAAGGATGAGTTCATGTCCTTTGCGGGGACATGGATGAAGCTGGAAACCATCATTCCGAGCAAACTATAACAAGGACAGAAAACCAAACACTGCATGTTCTCACTCATAGGTGGGAATTGAACAATGGACACAGGGCAGGGAACACCACACTCTGAGGCCTGTTGTGGGGTGGGGGGCAGGGAGAGGGATAGCATTAGGAGGAATACCTAATGTAAATGATGAGTAAATGGGTACAGCACACCAGCATGGCACATGTATACCTGTGTAACAAATCTGCATGCTGTGCGACGTACCCTAGAACCTACAAGATAACAATGAAAAAAAAAAAAAAAAGAACAACATAGGCAACATACACACACACACACACACAAAAGTCAGGAAACAACAGATGCTGGAGACAATGTAGAGAAATAGGAACACTTTTACACTGTTGGTGGGAGTGTAAATTAGTTCAACTATTGTGGAAGACAGTGTGGCAGTTCCTCAAGGATCTAGAACCAGAAATACCATTCGACCCAATAATACCATTACTGGATATATACCCAAAGGATTATCAATCATTCTACTATAAAGACACATGCACATGTATGTTTATTGCAGCACTGTTCACAATAGCAAAGACTTGGAACCAACCCAAATGCCCATCAATGACAGACTGGATAAAGAAAATGTGGCACATATACACCATGGAATATTATGCAGCTATAAAAATGGATGAGTTCATGTCCTTTGCAGGCACAAGGATGAAGCTGGAAACCATCAGTCTCAGCAAACTAACAAAGGAACAGAAAACCAACCACCACATGTTCTCACTCATAACTTGAGGTGAACAATGAGAACACATGGGCACAGGGTGGGGAACATCACACACCAGGCTTGTCAGGGGGTGGGGGTCTAGGGGAGGGATAGAATTAGGAGAAATACCTAACGTAGGTGATGGGTTGGTGGGTGCAGCAAACCACCATGGCACATGTATACCTATCTAACAAACCTGCACATTCTGCACATGTATCCCAGAATTTAAAGTATAATAAAAGTCAAATTTCTCCAAAAGTTGAAAAATCAGACTAAAAAAAAAACTTCCCCAAAGCCCAGAATAGAGTAAAACTAGAAAGCTCCTCAACTATGGTATTAGTTCTAGAATAGTCCCCACTCCACTCCCAATTCAGTGCTCAGAAATAGAAGACAGACAATTCAAATTGGATTAAAGGCATAATACGGATCCTTGTTGCACATAAATCAAATCCTCAAGGGAACACAAAGTATTACCATCTTATTCACAAAGTTTCAAGCCTAAAGGAAGAAGTTAGTCCAGATTAGGGCATCCTAATCCTTCCAGTTCTATTATCATATAAAAACAACTTAAAATACTTGCAAGAAATATTACATCTATCCATAAAAAGGGAGTTAACAAAAGATACTATGATCTTAAAAATACTTTATGACAAAACGCTACCTTTGAGGGAGTACCGTCACCTGCATGTAGCAAGTTGGTATTACAATAAACATTCTAACAGTCCAAACCAAAAGAGCTTTTAAAATTACTCTAAAACGTTCATGTTACTAAAAACCAAGGCAACCTAGGAAAATGTTTTTAAAGAATATTTAATGATATAGGACAATTTTTACACTATTACTGTAATCTCAATTTTATTTATATACACAGAAAACAAGATAAAGTATATAAAACAAAATGTGAATGTAATGGCTCTCTTATTTTAAAGAGTGTATTTATGCATTATTTGTATGAAGCAGAGACCAAGTAAAATGAGATGCACATAAAGATCAGTAAGAACCAACTGTTTCCTTACCTCTTCCAAATTATTCTTTTCAACCAATTTCCATCTCAGTCGAGCTTTTAAGCTTTTCAATGTCTTCTTAATGGACAGCAAGTGATCCACACTGGGACTCTTATTTAAATATTCAATATGCTGCTTTTTAAACTAAGTAAACAAAAGTTATGTATTTTCAAACACATAAGAAAAATATTGAACAGTGATCATTTATTATTTATCTGTTAAGATTCAACTAGTATTTACTGAGTTCAGGTTGAGATACTAAGAAAATCTATATTTTTCAACAAGATAATTCAATAGATTTCCTTTTCATCCATGTTTCTCTTTAGAAGAATATCAGTTCCAGCACTCAAAGTAGCAAAGACAAAAGTAATATTTCAAACTGAGACATACAATAAAACACACATTGTTAGTATGGATGAAAAAGGAATTTCTAGTGAGGGTGTAAACTGAAATCATCTTTCCCAAAAGTGGTTTGAAAATACGTATCAGGTTTTAATAATGTCCATTCCTTTTAACTCAGTAATTATAAAATTTAGAAATCTGAGAAATAAAAACAAAACAAAATTATGCACAAACATATGTACAGTGTTACTTATGGTAGAAAAAATTGGAAGTACCCTTAATGTCCAACACACATGAAAGGTTAATGGTTAATGTTGCTGTACATCTACATAGGGATGAGGATTTTGTCACTCAAGATGACAGCATAGAAAAATCATTAATCATATAGAAAAATGTTCATAATATGCCATTACATGAAGAAAGTATGTTTGAAATAACTTAAAAACCAATGCGATGCATATATATATATGCTCACAAACATATAGATGCACATCCAGTAAGTAACTACTCTAAAATTATCTCTTAGGTTAAGGGAATTATAAGCAATGTTTTATGTCTTATCTTTCTGTATACAGCAAATTATCTACAGTAGATGTGTATAGACAAAAAGAAAATGATGTTAATGGTTGCGGTTCTCACAGACATAATAAAAGATTTAAAATAATTTAAAAATTTGATATATTTATATCATCAATCACCATTTCCAGTTGATAGTGAATTCTAGTAATAATAGATAATTTACTGACACTGAGTATTAACAAGAGAAAAATTTAAGTGTTAAAAAGTTCAAAGCATCAATTATAAGATCAATAAGAGAAAGCATAATCAAACCTCAATACTGTCCTTGTACTTAGCTTGTACTGTGGCAATGAGCCTTTCCTCTGAACGAATCTTTTGCAGTACTTGACTATATGTATTTAAAATTATCTCCTTGTCTGCATCACCTTGATCCTAAAGGAAATCACACACAGAGAATTATACACAAAGGAATATCCAAAAGAGCTAAAGTCTCCAATAACAATAGATAAACTTCAAAATTATCCCTTTAACGGATTTCTGTAATGATTTCAAAACAGTTCTTGAACACGAATGTTTTCCTAGACAGAAGAAAGACAGATATCAAAGATGTTCATATGGAGGCCAGGCAACATAGTGAGACCCAGTCCCTAAAAAATATTTTTTTAATTAACTGAGCACAGTGGTATCCACCTGTAGTCCTAGCTACATAGGAGGCTGAGGCAGGGAGATTGAGGAGTTCAAGGCTGCAGTGAGCTAGGATCACATCAATGCACTCCAGCCTGGGCGACAGAGCAAGACACTGTCTCTCTAAAAAAGGCAAAGCCATTCATATGGGAAACTTTACCCCTATTAAACCATTATTCCCAAAGCTGTGTGGAGTAAGGGCATTAATGGAAATCAGGGATACTAATATGCTAAATATGAGAACTATAAACAACATATAGACCTTCAATACTTTACTTTTAGAAATCACCTGTTAACAACTACTTCTAAAACCAAGTCTGACAAAACTATCTAAATCAGGACTATTTAACAATATACAACTTCTTAATGTATTTTTAATGCCAATACGAATAAAATTATAAAAAGTAAAAAAAAAAAGAAAAAACAAGAAAATGAGAAGTCTAACCACTGAAACATTGGAAAGCAGCCTGAATAACTGAGAAACAGTCCCAGTGAGCAATAAATAAAATGACAAAACACCCTTTGGAGTAGCTACACTAATTTTTACCTTGACACAGTAACAAAGAATATACACAATGGTGAAAGAAAGAGGATGACGAATCCATCTTGTGTGTCGACTTTCAGATCTCTCTCAGATTTTAAGTTTTCACAAACTCTAAGGAGTCTCTTCTTATAAGTCATTCGGTATGACAGATTCAAGAATCAAATGACTTAGATTGTTCACTCAAATTAAGAGCGGTTTTCTTAGAATTAAACAGATTTTTTATGTGAAATGTCCTATTAAAACAAAAACGTCATCTAAGAATAAAACTTCGCATTGTGTTTGGATTAGAACTTGATATTGTTACTCTTTCAAACAAGCCTATTAGAAGAAAGCTAAGATCAGTCTTAATACCTTAATACCTTTCTAACTAGCAAGAAAAACTCTCTTATTGGTTAATACTTTCTAACCATGAAAGGAAACCACACTGCTTCAAAGGCGGCAATAATAAAGAATATCGATACTCACAACCAAAGCTATCTCCAGCTCTTTGCAGACACTTGACTCAGTCTTCTCTAGGATTTCATCAATATTATCAACCACGTCTTCAGAAATCACTGGTTCTTCCACAGACAGGTCAAAAACCTCATTTGCAAAAATAAACACATGAAATATCTCATCTAATTCAATCAGCATGCATTATGCCTTAATACCTGAAGCAGAGTATTAAGCTACACCCTGGACAATGTAAAAGAAATAAGAATGCAGAAAAAAAAGTGCCTACCCTCATAAAATGTATGCACTGACAGGAAAAAAGTACATATGCATAGCAAACCGTAAGAAAATAAATGGTTAAGAGAGGGAAGAGGAGAAATCCTCAGGAAAAGTTGAGAAAAAGGAGGAACAAGACCGATACGATTTTTTTGAGGCTAATAAAAGGAGCAATCTGACTAAAAGCTAATAAAGAACCTTGACTGGTAAGGTGGCAAGTTTAAATCTGATACATAGTAGGTAGACAATGTCAGCTCTTGAACAAAGCATGTGATTTTTAAAATATATATTCCCTGGTTTATGCTACAAACACAACCGGGCAGGAGCTTTTATTACCTTTAAGGTTCTTTGGAACCATGCTACCAGACGCTGCAGAGAAGTGTCTGTTTCGCTTCTAACATTGGTGAACTTCTCTCTTTTATCGCACTTCCAGTCATAAAATTTTTTAAGTATTTCATCAGAATTTGCTCCTTCTTTGGCTTCTCCATACACTGCTTCTAAAGAGACTGACAAATCCTGCAGAGAGATACACTTCTGTTTATTAAAGTTTATTAACTCATTCAGGATTCAAGCACTGTGTTAGGATCTAACGGGCAGAAAAGCAGTATGCTGAATCCCCATTCTTGAGCATTTCATAAATACAACTTAGAATCACCAGACAGAGATGAAAACAAAAACCTACCTAGAAGGTGGTTTATTTGGACCATAACAGTAAAGTTTATTAAGTGAATTAGTTACAAATAGAAAGCTTTATATCCTTACAGTTTTTAATTAAGTAGAAATTACCCTATTTTCCTAACTTTTTTGTATAAATGTATTGGGTAAAAGAGTAACTTTGTTACATGGCTATATTGTGTAGTGGTAAAGTCTGGGCTTTAGTGTATCTATCATCCAAATGTACACTGAACCCATTAAGTAACTTCTCAACATCTACCACCCTCCACCCCTACCACCCTTCTGAGTTTCCCTTGTCTATCATAAGAATCACTGGTGCCATGAAATTTTCTAAGACCTATTGTTAAAAACAAATAATAAACTACACACTAAAATATACAAATAATTCTAATTAAGTAAAGACATTAAACATATATATGGACAATCATGCACCATTTAACAACACAACAACACAAATATCTTCTAAGAAATGCATCGTGAGGCAATTTCATCATTATGCAAACATCATAGAGTGTCCTGATGCAAAACTAGATTATACAGTTTACGATACAACCAAACTACATTCTATAGCCTACTGCTCCTAGATACAGCCTGTTACTGTACTGAATAATGTAAGCAACTGTAACAACAATTACCTATCTAAACACAGAAAAGGTACAGTAAAAGTAAGAACTGTAATTTTATGGCACCACCACTATATATACAGTCCATCACTGACCAAACCATGCAGCACTTGACTGCACTTTTTAAAAGTATTTTCTAAATGAATGGGCCTGGCTGCATTTGTTGGGGCAGGTGGGCAAAAATAATAATAATAATAATTAAACAAATAAATAACAATAATAAATAAATTTTTTTAATGTAATAAAGAATTGGAGGGGGCGCCCAAGATGGCTGAATAGAAACAGCTCCAGCCTCCAGCTCCCAGAGTGAGCGACACAGAAGACGGGTGATTTCTGCATTTTCAACTGAGGTACCAGGTTCATCTCACCGGGGCGTGTCAGACAGTCGGTGCTGGTCAGTGGATGCAGCCCAATCAGCAAGGGCTGAAGCAGGGCAAGGCACTGCCTCACCTGGGAAGCGCAAGAGGGAAGGGAATCCCTTTTCCTAGCCAAGGGAAACTGAGACACACAACACCTGGAAAATCGGGTAACTCCCACCCTAATACTGTGCTTTTACCAAGGGTCTTAGCAAATGGCACACCAGGAGATTATATCCCACGTCTGGCCAGGAGGGTCCCATGCCCACTGAGCCTCCCTCATTGCTAGCACAGCAGTCTGAGATCTAACTGCAAGACAGCAGCGAGGCTGGGGGAGGGGCATCCACCATTGCTGAGGCTTAAGTAGGTAAACAAAGCCTCTGGGAAGCTCGAATTGGGTGCAGCCCACCACAGCTCAAGGAGGTCTGCCTACCTCTGTAGACTCCACCTCTGGGGACAGGGCATAGCTAAACAAGAAGCACCAGAAACCTCGGCAGATGCAAATGTCCCTGTCTGACAGCTTTGAAGACACCAGTGGTTCTCCCAGCATGGAGGGTGAGATCTGGGAACAGACAGACTGCCTGCTCAAGTGGGTCCCCTACTCCTGAGTAGCCTAACTGGGAGACATCCCCCACTACATGCAGACTGACACCTCACATCTCACATGTCTGGGTACACCTCTGAGACAAAGTTTCCAGAGCAAGAATCAGACAGCAACACTTGTTGTTCAGCAACACTGAATCTTCTGCAGCCTCCACTGCTGATACCGAGGCAAACAGAGTCTGGAGTGGACCTCAAGCAAACTCCAACAGACCTGCAGCGGAGGGTCCTGACTGTTAGAACGAAAACTAACAAACAGAAAGGACACCCACACCAAAACCCCATCAGTAAGTCACCATCATCAAAGATCAAAGGCAGATAAAATCACAAAGATGGGGGAAAAGCAATGCAGAAAAGCTGCAAATTCAAAAAATCAGAGCACATCTCCCCCTCCAAAGGAACGCAGCTCCTCGCCAGCAATGGAACAAAGTTGAACAGACAATGACTTTGACGAGTTGAGAGAAGAAGGCTTCAGTCAATCAAACTTCTCAGAGCTAAAGGAGGAACTACATACCCAGTGCAAAGAAACTAAAAACCTTGAAAAAAGAATGGAAGGATAACTAGAATAATCAATGCAGAGAAGTCCATAAACAAACTGATAGAGATGAAAATCATGACACGAGAACTACGTGACAAGTGCACAAGCTTCAGTAACCGACTGAATCAACTGTAAGAAAGAGTATCAGTGATTGAAGATCAAATGAATGAAATGAAGCGAGAAGCTTAGAGAAAAAAGAGTAAAAAGAAACGAACAAAGCTTCCAAGAAATATGGGACTATGTGAAAAGATCAAATTTACGTCTGATTGGTGTGCCTGAAAGTGATGGGGAAAATGAAACCAAGTTGGAAAACACTCTGCAGGATATTATCCAGGAGAACTTCCCCAATGTAGCAAGGCAGGCCAACATTCAAATTCAGGAAATACAGAGAACGCCACAAAGATACTCCTCGATAAGAGCAACTCCAAGACACATAATTGTCAGATTCACCAAAGTTGAAATGAAGGAAAAAATGTTAAGGGCAGACAAAGAAAGGTCAGGTTACCCACAAAGGGAAGCCCATCAGACTAACAGCAGATCTCTTGGCAGAAACTCTTTAAGCCAGAAGAGAGTGGGGGCCAATATTCAACATTCTTAAAGAAAAGAATTTTCTACCCAGAATTTCATATCCAGCCAAATTAAGTTTCACAGGTGAAGGAGAAATAAAATCCTTTACAGACAAGCAAATGCTTAGAGATTTTGTCACCACCAGGCCTTCCCTACAAGAGATCCTGAAAGAAGCACTAAACATGGAAAGGAACAACCAGTACCAGCCATTGCAAAAACACGCCAAAATGTAAAGATCATCAAGGCTAGGAAGAAACCGCATCAACAAACGAGCAAAATAACCAGCTAATACCATAATGACAGGATCACGTTCACACATAACAATATTAACCTCAAATGTAAACGGACTAAATGGTCCAATTAAAAGACACAGACTGGAAAATTAAAGAGTCAAGACCCATCAGTTTGCTGTATTCAGGAGACCCATCTCACATGCAGA
>NW_012117132.1:32131-32542 GCF_000951035.1 Colobus angolensis palliatus
AATACTGGCAAACCGAATCCAGCAGCACATCAAAAAGCTTATCCACCATGATCAAGTGGGCTTCATTCCTGGGATGCAAGGCTGGTTCAACATACAAAAATCAATGAACATAATCCAGCATATAAACAGAACAAAAGACAAAAACCACATGATTATCTCAATAGATGCAGAAAAGGCCTTTGAAAAAATTCAGCAGTCCTTCATGCTAAAAACTCTCGATAAATTCGGTACTGATGAAATGTACCTCAAAATAATAAGAGCTATTTATGACAAACCCACAGCCAATACCATACTGAATGGGCAAAAACTGGAAGGATTGCCTTTGAAAACTGGCACAAGATAGGGATGTCCTCTCTCACCACTCCTATTCAAAATATTGTTGGAAGTTCTGGCCAGGACAATCAGGCAAGA
>NW_012117132.1:39791-41267 GCF_000951035.1 Colobus angolensis palliatus
CCAGCTAATTTTTGTATTTTTAGTACAGACAGGATTTCACCATGTTGGCCAGGATGGTCTCCATCCCTTGACCTCGTGATCCACCCGCCTCAGCCTCCGAAAATGTTGGTATTACAGGCTTGAGCCACTGCGCCCGGCCCAGACCAAATAATTTTTAAAGTATTTTTTCATTTGCATGCTTATTTTTTTCTAGTTTCCTATAATATCGTATCTAGTACTGTTATAATCAGGCTGCCATAAAGAGCTGAATTGCTCATGGGAACCTAGGAGTTCAGTGCTTTCTACATATAGGGTTGTCAGGCTTGCTCCAAATATCTGAAAGAATAACCTAGAACGTTGTTTTGGTTTTGCAAAGATATCGTATAGGTGCAATCCTATATTGTATTTCACTAGAATGTGGTATTTATAAAGAAACACTCAAAAAGAATTCTAAGTTTTTTTATTGCTGAATGACAAAAAGTACAATAAACAAAACAAGAAAGAAAGAAAAAAAAATTGGAAAAGACAAGATAGGCACAGCCTGCTAGCTCTCTCCAGAAATCAAACCCTAGAAATTTTACACAGATTTTTAAAAAGCTTAAGAGATCTCAGAAGTTTTTAGTCACAAAACTCTGAGAAATCTTAGGCAGAGGATGGTTGATGTTTAGCACTGAATTAATAAAGCCCCTACAAGTGAAAGAAGGACTGTGTCAGAGTACAGAATTACCTGTGGGAAAAGAAAACTTTCTTCACAGGCCCTTCTCTCTCCCTCACATCAGGAAGAAAAACAGTAGCACCATCAAGAGGCAACAGGTTTATGCAAGTCAGCACAAGAACACAGATGAGGCAAAAATTGATAACCAACATAGAAGAGCTGGCCAGCCCCTGACCACTCTCTTTCCTTCACTTCTCCCCTGAATATCTGGCAGCATTTATGTCTAAGGGTGGTAGGGCCTAGAAAGGAGCAGTAGCTGAGGTAGAGGGAATAGGGGTTTGCTGAGGAGTAAGACCACCCAGGAGAGAAGCAAAGAGGGAGTAGATAATCCCTGATTGCAATATCAGAAGCTCTAGACCCTTAAAAACAACCCCAATATATTCTCTAAACCTATCCGAAGTCTTGAAAGTTGTGGTTCAGGCTTTCACTCTTCCCTAGGCCCTTCACATAACTACACAACAGTGAAGAACTAAGGTAGCTTATAGTTCCAAGGGAATATGAGATCTTGAGGAGTGGTAAGAAGAGGATAAAATGGTGTGAACAAACAAGCACTCTGAAAGAAGTATAAAAAACTAAGCCACCTTATAAAAAGGAAGCAAAATCAGTGTCAATGGCCCAGATAACAGTAAGAACTCAAAAATAAGCATAATAAATATTCTCAACAAAAGAAAGAATATTGGAAACACAAAGCCAAGTACTTACAAATAATAATCAACTGAAGATATTAAATATAAAAGAAATAATCTTTAACATACAAAACACAATGGATTGGCTAAATGGCA
>NW_012117132.1:41802-42047 GCF_000951035.1 Colobus angolensis palliatus
ACCACTGCACTCCAGCCTGGGTGAAAGAGCAAGATTCTGTCTCAAATAAATACAGAAATAAAATTATAGAAATGAGACAACAGATGATTATTGTCAAAAGCCTAAGGGAAACATGGCCTTTGAACTTGCTATTTTATAGTCAGCTAAACCACTATTTGTATTTGAGATTGAAATGAGATATCCTAAAACATCAAATAACTTGCAAAACCAAATACACAAAGATTTCTTTGAAAGCACTCTTAGAG
>NW_012117132.1:42097-42415 GCF_000951035.1 Colobus angolensis palliatus
CATCAAATAACTTGCAAAACCAAATACACAAAGATTTCTTTGAAAGCACTCTTAGAGAAAATATTCCAATATACAGAGAAAGCCAAGAGATAAGCAACTTATGAAATAAGAACAGAAAAATAACTCTAAAGTCTATTTAACTGAGCTATCACACACAGTATCTATAACAACCTGTGACTAAAGATAATTGTGGTTGGTTCTCTGGTTGGTTTGGGGAAGGAGGTAGAGAAAGAGAGGGAAGACACCAAAGGCAGATAGGAATGTTCTAAAGTATTAGAAGTGTGGCCGGGCATAGTGGCTCATGCCTGTAATCCCAAC
>NW_012117132.1:42971-43314 GCF_000951035.1 Colobus angolensis palliatus
ACAAAAATAAAAATAAATAAAATAAAAATAGAAAGAAAAAAAGAAAAGATGTTACAGTGTTAACCAAAAAGAAAGGTGGGATAGGAACTTAAAAACAAATTTAAAAATTTTTATTTTGTTTTTAAAAATCTAAGTGAAAAAACAAGATTATATAGTAGTTAAAAAGAAAACATTATTATTATTTTTGACTTTTAGTTTAGGTTTGGAGGTACATGTGAAGGTCTGTTACATAGGTAAACACGTGTCATGGGGGGATACACATTTTTAAATACATTACAATCATGAATACCTTAACGCCCAACAATGTGGCACTGAAATACTTTGAACAAGAACCAAAAGAACA
>NW_012117132.1:43364-46484 GCF_000951035.1 Colobus angolensis palliatus
TACACATTTTTAAATACATTACAATCATGAATACCTTAACGCCCAACAATGTGGCACTGAAATACTTTGAACAAGAACCAAAAGAACAACAGGGACAAATAGGGATAAACCTATCTATTTCAGATATATGTAATAAAAATATCTCAAAGACTGATATACTGAACCAACCAAAACCTAAGCAAGTTTTAGATATATCTAAAACTGTACACCAAGAAAACTGAGAACACAATTTCTTTTTGAACTTAAGAAGACCAGTCACAAAAAATCAACCATGTATTGTATGCCACAAAAGAAGTCTAAATAAAATGCTGAGGAAATCAAAAATCATGAACTTTAATTTATTTGACCTTCATTATAGAAATATCTTTCTTGGATACTTGAAAAATATAAACTATTTCTCAGCAAAATAAAGAGAAGTTCAAAGAATATTTTGGTGACCTGAGGGAATACTAGCAGTGGAGACAGGCCAGATAAGGCAAAAAGTCTTCTAGCATTGAACTTTAGAAAAGAGGTTTAAAGATGATCCTAATTACAGACCCTTAACCTACATTTACTAACAGTGAGAAGAAATAAACCTTTACAGGTTAAAGTAGAAGCTGCATTGTGGAAAAGTAAATTCTTACTATATTACTGCCCTTTTATATGCAAGGCTTACTTCAACCTTCTGGAAGAACATACACTATTTATGCAATTCCATTTAAGAAAATGCTTCAAACCAGGGCTCCAATGGTTCTTAAGCCATGTGGAGCACATCATCAAAACTACATCTTCATCCAGCAGGACAGAAAGAAACAATGCCCAGATGTCCCTGAATATCTTCTTCTCCAAATTTCTAGCAAGCTTCTCCCCTGCAGTCCACAAGATCAATATTAGCTACTTCATTTGAAATGAAAACATTTGGAAACACAGAAAGCACAGACTATCAACAGACAAATGAGAACTAAAAGAGAGGTCAACAGAGTTGTCAGCGAAACATCAGTATGTAAAAACCAACAGTAATCCTCTATTCAATCAAAAACAGGAAAAGATAATATTCATAAAAGCAATCAAAAGCATAAATAAAGCTAAATTAAGAAAAAAGCATGAGGACTTAAAGAGAAAATTTTTAAACAATATTAAAGGACAAAATAAGATCTGAGTAAGTAGAGAGAAATATTATTACTAAGTGAAATGAGTTAACATTGTCATGTTCATTCAACCCAAATTAAATTCATTGCTGAGCTGGCAAGACAGGGCTGAAGACAAGATTCCACCATATCATACAGCTGTATGTACTACAGTACTCTAGCCTCTGATCACATCAGGGAGAAACTTCCCTGGTCATGGAACCTAAAAACCCTACAGTTTAAGGATCAGAGTTGATCCCTTCTCCCTCTAACATGTGGTCCTACTACATTTTCTGCTAGAATGCAATAGACGACAGGGACCCACATATCTGTTACTGCTCCCGTCTCCATTAATTTCCCCAGTGAATACAGATGTAGCAGGCCTGGAGTCCCTAGCCATTTTACCTTGTTTGCAAGATAGATATACATATATACGTAGCCACAAAATATATTAATATAAACTTTTAATCCCATTAAAAAGAAATTAGAATTCAGAAAACAGGAAAAATGTTTGCAACCATCACAGAACAATCTAAAGTCTAAGCTAAATGGTAATTTCATTTCTTAAATAAACTTGCAATTTATATTTAATATATTTTTAATTCCAACCTGCAATGTTTTTAAGCGTTTATTAAGAGATGACTCATCAACTTCCAGAATAAAATCTTCTACTGACAGGTACAGCTTCTGCTGCATTTCATTTCTTTGGGCAATTAAAATATTCCCTTCATTCTGGAGGAAGAAAAAAAGAATAACCATCATTAATACATCGGGTCTTTTCTGCATATGACCTATTTGAATAAAAGTGATCTCCAAAATTTAACTTTATATTCTCCAAACATAGTAGCATTTAGGACATTTCTCTCCTTAGATCAACAAAATGACCAAAAAAAAAAAAAAAACTTCCTTTCTCTTAATTAAAAATAAAATATTTAAGTTCTATAACTCTGATCTGCTAATTTTTATTTTTCCCATTATTTCTGCAACAACGAAATTTTTGAGGTATTTTTACAGAAAATTATGTAAGTTCCTACTAATTATATATGGCCTCTTTCCTATTCCCATCCCAGTCTCAACTCCTTCAGCAACTCATCCTTCAAGACACACTTAAACACCAGGATAAACCCTCCAATTTGTCCAATAGGCTGTGTTTGGAAATACATATGTGAAAGATATTCAAGAACTCTACACATTTTCTTCATTATAGCACTTACCATACTGTATTAAAACTATGTATTAATACATCCATCCTGTACCCAAGAAAGAAAGGATCATGTCTTTTAAAAATTTGTATCTCTATTACTTACAACAATGTCTGGCACATATACTTAAAAGCTTGAATTTTAGGATATTTTTTCTTGCATAAGCTAAACCAGACTATTTTAAAACTATAAATAAAAAAGACCTCAAGTAAAGTCTATTGCTTTCATCATTAAAAAAAAAACAAAAACATGGCAATCAAGTTAAAGAACTATGCAAAATACATGAATAAAAGTTAACAGTTCTAAGCCAAATTAAGTACAATAAGGGAAATAAAATGACAATTTCATCTGAGTGGCTAGTATGATTGTATATTTAGCCAATAATCTACTCTTTCATCTATCAAGTAAACTTTAAGTCCAGAAATATAAGCAGTAGTAGAAAAAAAAAATCTGCTTTCAAAAAAAGTCACATCTGTACTAATAGAATACTAAGTGCTAAAGTACCATCCTGAATACTTTCACTAAGTGCTAAAGTACCATCCTGAATACTTTCACTATGCTCAAACCACAAAAACAAATAAGGCAGGTTTTTTTTTCATCTTATATGAAAATACATTATGAAGTATTTTAATATCAACAGTGTGGTTTAAATAGAAAGAGAATAGGCTTTGCTGTCAGATATGTCTGGGTTCAAGCTCCATATTAACATTTAGAACTAGGGTCCGGGCATGGTGGCTAACACCTGCAATCCCAGGACTTTGGGAGGCCGAGGCAGGAGAATTACTTGAGCCAAGGAGTTCGAGACCTGTCTG
>NW_012117132.1:46709-48434 GCF_000951035.1 Colobus angolensis palliatus
AAAAAAAAAAAAGAATAATTTTTTAATTTAAAAAAAATAGAACTAGGTAATCTTGAACAATTTCCCTATCCTTGTAAGCCTGTTTCCTCACTTATAAAATGGGAGCAAATACGCCCATTTTAAAAGTTAATGTAAGAAAATGCTTATAAACACACTGCCTGTGATTCATAGAAATTAAAAAATTATTCACTCTGCTGTCATCTTCTTTCTTCCATGATCAGAAGTGATCAGTTAAAATCTAACATATAAAATAACTAAAATCTAATCCCTTCTCCAAACTAAACATTTCTGGCATTTTCAAAAGCCTAGTTATCCTGCTCATACTTCTCATTCAGAGCCAGTCAGGCTGCCAACTGGTCAGCCTAGGCATGATTAGGGAGTAAGATTTACAGGGTATAATCCACAGAGACAGAAACCACAAATACTTAAGATGGAACAAGTCCAAACACAGCAGATATAGAGCTCATAGGAGCTAGGGAAAGTTATGGTGGTTGTAGGGAATGGTTTACAAGAAAAACAGTAAGTTCAGTTCAGCTCAATACAATAAACTAAAGAAAACTGTGGCCAGGCGCGGTGGCTCAAGCCTGTAATCCCAGCACTTCGGGAGGCCGAGACGGGTGGATCACGAGGTCAGGAGATCGAGACCATCCTGGCTAATACGGTGAAACCCTGTCTCTACTAAAAAATACACAAAACTAGCCGGGCGAGGTGGCGGGCGCCTGTAGTCCCAGCTACTTGGGAGGCTGAGGCAGGAGAATGGCGTAAACCCAGGGGGCGGAGCTTGCAGTGAGCTGAGATCCGGCCACTGCACTCCAGCCTGGGCGACAGAGCAAGGCTCCGTCTCAAAAAAAAAAAAAGAAAAAAAGAAAACTGCAACGGGAAATATACTTGCACCTAAGCTAATAAAGAACTTATGTGAAATGTTTCATTGTCATACCCCTACTCACACACACAAACAACTACCTCTCAACAATAGGTGACTCAGACACTAATAGTAAGGCAGAGTCTTATATGCATAAAACACACCACTCAGTCCAGAAAAGATCCACATTAGCATGTATGAAAGCCACTCTGGTTTACAAGCCTAATGTTCCTCAAAAGCCACTGTCTCTTATAACAACTCCATAGGTATAGCTTCCAGGGTCCCTCAAGGGGCATGTCTAGTTGCGAGAGTCCACATCAAGTATTTGTAGTTTGTAGTTCCTCCCAGTACGGACGCAATTTGACAATCATAAGTTATATTTACCATAAATAATGTTGCCTGGTAATACCATTGAAACATTTTATCATATTACCAAGGTAACAAAGACAGGGAGTTAACCAAAGGTCAAGTTTTCATGCAAAAGGGGAAAAGATTTTGTTACCCCTTATCCACAATCACCAGTTGTCTATTACACCTTTCTTACAAGGCTATAAATGAAGCAAATTATTAATATGAAGATACTGTAAAAGTTAAAGATTTTACACAAACTATCATTATAATATCTGCAGTTCCTTTTCTTTTTAGAAGGACATTTCCTGAGTTCTAATTTGATTACACTGTGGTCTGAGACACTGTTTGCTGTGATTTCAGTTCTTCTGCATTTGCTGAAGAGTGTTTTACTTCCAATTATGTGGTCGATTTTAGAAAAAGTGCCAAGTGGCACTGAGAAGAATGTATGTTCAGTTGATTTGGGGTAGAGAGTTCTGCAGACATCTACCAGGTCCACTTGATCCAGAACTGAG
>NW_012117132.1:49832-53442 GCF_000951035.1 Colobus angolensis palliatus
GTAATTAACAGTCTACCAACCAAAAAAATCCCAGGACCAGACAGATTCACAGCTGAATTCTACCAGAGATACAAAGGACAGCTGGTACCATTCCTTTTGAAACTATTCCCAACAAGTGAAAAGGACTGACTCCTCCCTAACTCATTTTATGAAGCCAGCATTATTGTGATACCCAAACCGGTAAGAGACAGAACAAAAAAAGAAAACTTCAGACCAATATCCCTGATGAACATTGATGCAAAAATCCTCAATAAAATATTGACAAACTGAAACCAGCAGCACATCAAAAAACTTATCCACCACAATCAAGTCTGCTTCATTCCTGGGATGCAATGCTGGTTCAACATTGGCAATTCAATAAATGTAATCCAGCACATAAACGAACTAATGACAAAAACCACATGACTATCTCAATAGACGCAGAAAGGGCTTTGATAAAATTCAACATCGCTTCATGTTAAAAACTCTCAACAAACTAAGTACTGACGGAACATATCTCAAAATAGTAAAAGTTATTTATGAAAAACACACAACCTCAAATTGAATAAGCAAAAGCTCATTCCCTTTGAAAACCAGTACAACAAGGATGCCCTCTCTCACCACTCTTATTCACCATAGTACTGGAAGTTCTAGACAGGACAATCAGGCAAGAGAAAGAAATAAAGGGTATTCAAACAGGAAGAAAGGAAGACAAGTTGTCTGTTTGCAGATGACATGATTTTATATTTAGAAAACCCCATCGTCTCAGCCCAAATCTTCTTGAAATGATAGACAACTTCAGCAAAGTCTCAGGATACAAAGTAAATGTGCAAAAATCACAAGCATTCCTACACACCAACAATAGGCAAGCAAAGAGCCAAACCATGAATGAACTCCCATCCACAACTGCTACAAAAAGAATAAAATACCTAGGAATACAGCTAATAAGGGATGTGAAGGACTTCTTGAAGAAGAATTACAAACCACTGATCAAAGAAATAAGAGAGGACACAAACAAATGGGAAAATATTCCATCCTCATGGATAGAAAGACTCAAGATCATGAAAATGGCCATACTGCCCAAAGTAATTTATAGAATCAATGCTATTCCCATCAAGCTACCACTGACATTCTTCAAAGAATTAGGAAAAACTATTTTAAATTTCATATGGAATCAAAGAAAGAGCTCATATAACCAAGATAATCCTAATCAAAAGGAACAATGCTGGAGGCATCATGCTACCCGACTTCAAACTATACTACAAGGCAACAGTAACCAAAACAGCATGCTACTGGTACCAAAACAGACATACAGACCAATGGAGCAGAATAGAAACCCCAGAAATAACATCACACATCTACAACCATCTGATCTTTGACAAACCTGACAAAAACAAGTAATTGGGAAAGTATCTCCTATTCAGTAAATGGTGCTGGGAAAACGAGACATATGCAGAAAACTGAAACTGAACCCCTTCCTTACACTTTACACAAAAATTAACTCTAGATAGATTAAAGACTGAAATGAAAAACCTAAAATATAAAAACCCTAGAAGAAAACCTAGGCAATAGCGTTCAGGACATAGGTATGGGCAAAGACTTCATGACAAAAACAACAAAAGCAATTGCAACACAAGTCAAAATTGACAAATGGGATCTAATTAAACTAAAGAGTTTCTGCACAGCAAAAGAAACTATCATCAGAGTGAACAGGCAACCTGTTCTCCTGAACAGAAGAAAATTTTTGCAATCTACCCATCTGACAAAGGTATAATATCCAGAATCTACAAGGAACTTAAACATATTTACAGGAAAAAGACAACCCCATCAAAAAGTGGGCAAAGGATATGAACAGGCACTTCTAAAAAGAAGACATTTATGTGGCCAACAAACATATGAGAAAAAGCTGAACATCACTAATCATCAAAGAAATGTAAATCAAAACCACAAGGGGATACCACTTCATACCAGTTAGAATGGCGATCATTAAAGTCAGGAAACAATAGATGCTGGAGAGGATGTGGAGAAGCAGGAACACTTTTACACTGTTGGTGGGAATGTAAATTAGTTCAACCATTATGGAAGACGATATGGCAATTTTTCAAGGATCTAGAACCAGAAATACCACTCAACCCAGCAATCTCATTACTGGGTATATACCCAAAGGAATATAAATCATTCTACTATAAAGATACATGCACAAGTATGTTTATTGCAGCACTATTTACAATAGCAAAGACTTGGAACCAACCCAAATGCCCATCAATAATAGACAGGATAAAGAAAATGTACTACATATACACCATGGAATACGCTGCAGCCATAAAAAGGAATGAGTTCATGTCCTCTGCAGTGACATAGATGAAGCTGGACGCCATCATCTTCGGCAAACTAACACAGGAATAGAAAACCAAACACCTCATGTTTTTACTCATAAGTGGGAGTTGAACATTAAGAACACATGGACACAGAGAGGGAAGCAACACACACCAGGGCTTATTGCGGGGTGGGGGGAGGGTGAGGGGAGGGAATTTAGAGGACAGGTCAATAAGTGCAGCAAACCACCACGGCACATGTATACCTATGTAACAAACCGGCACATTCTGCACATGTATCCTGTTGTTGTTTTTTTTTTTTAATCAGAAGAAATTTTAAAAAAAAAATTCCTTATGTTCAACAGATAAAAACTATAATAGAGAAAAATTCTCAACTAACCACATATTCACAAGTTTTAATCTTCTCCTGAGCCAGATTGTATTCTGCCCATATTATCTCTAATCCATTCAGAGAAGCTGGAGTAGTAAAGCACCCTTCATCCAACACTTGTACAGCATCTGAAAGATCATTTCCAAAACGAACACTGATACCGACATGCCTATTTTTAAAAACAACAAAAACAAAAAGATCAAAACATTAGAAAGCTGATATGAGAAAAAGTTACACTTTAATACTAATGGTCTAAAAGTTATTGTTTACAGCACTGACGATGAAGAGGTACTTTTTAAAACTTTATATAAAATCATGTATAACTTATTTTTTTCAGTCCACATGTTTTTATGCAGACACGCATAATATAAACTTTGAATTAAAAAACATTTGTAAATATACTAATTTCATGACACAAAAAATATGAAAAAATTTAAAAATTTTTTAAACTATAAAAAAGGCAACTTTGAAAGTCTGCAGAATTTGAAATGGTATCAAATGAAGCTTCAATTTTTGGTCTACAAATAATTTACAAAGTCTAAGAGAAAAGACATGTAAGAAACCCACTTACCATAGGCTAATTGATCTCAACAAGAGTTAAGTTCCTATAGCATATTTTTTAGTCACAAAAACATCACTTCTAAATAAAGACTCAAAACATTTCTAATATTAAACACTGAAATACATGTGTCCTCTACATACATTTAAGAAAAAGCAATAAAAACAACTAAGATAGAGGGGGTGCGCCCAAGATGGCCGAATAGAAACAGCTCCAGCCTCCAGCTCCCAGCGTGTGACAGAGAAGATGGGTGATTTCTGCATTTTCAACTGAGGTACTGGGTTCATCTCACTGGGGAGTGCCAGAAAATTGGTGCTGGTCAGCTGGTGCAGCCCAACCAGCGAGAGCTGAAGCAGGGCGAGGCAT
>NW_012117132.1:55923-56366 GCF_000951035.1 Colobus angolensis palliatus
CAAGTCCTTAGAGACTTACAAAGAGACTTAGACTCCCATACAATAATAATGGGAGATGTAACACCCCACTGTCAACATTAGACAGATCAACGAGACAGAAAGTTAACAAGGATATCCAGGAACCGAACTCAACTCTGCACCAAGCAGACCTAACAGACATCTACAGAATTCTCCACCTCAAATCAACAGAATATACATTCTCAGCATCACATCGCACTTATTCCAAAATTGACCACATACTTGGAAGAAAGCACTCCTCAGCAAACGTAAAAGAACAGAAATTATAACAAACTGTCTCTCAGACCACACTGCAATCAAACTAGAACTCAGGACTAAGAAACTCAATCTAAATCTCTCAACTACACGGAAACTGAACAATCTGCTCCTGAATAACTACTGGGTACATAACAAAATGAAGGCAGAAATAAAGATGTTCTTTGAAA
>NW_012117132.1:60232-62456 GCF_000951035.1 Colobus angolensis palliatus
GTAGGCAAAGGATATGAAGAGACACTTCTCAAAAGAAGACATTCATGCAGCCAACAGACACATGAAAAAATGCTCATCATCACTGGCCATGAGAGAAATGCAAATCAAAACCTCATTGAGATACCATCTCACACCAGTTAGAATGGCAATCAGGCAAAAAATGGCAAAAAATCAGGAAACAACAGGTGCTGGAGAGGAAGTGGAGAAACAGGAACACTTTTACACTCTTGGTGGGACTGTAAACTAGTTCAACCATTGTGGAAAACAGTGTGGCAATTCCTCAAGGATCTAGAACTAGAAACACCATTTGACCCAGCCATCCCGTTGCTGGGTCTATACCCAAAGGATTATAAGTCATGCTGCTATAAAGACACATGCACACCTATGTTTACTGAGGCACTATTCACAGTAGCAAAGACTTGAAATCAACCAAAATGTCCATCAGTGACAGACTGGATTAAGAAAATGTGGCACATATACACCATGGAATCCTATGCAGCCATAAAAAAGGATGAGTTCGTGTCCTTTGTAGGGACATGGATGCAGCTGGAAACCATCATTCTTAGCAAACTATCGCAAGAACAGAAAACCAAATACCGCATGTTCTCACTCAGAGGTGGGAATTGAACAATGAGATCACTTGGACACAGGAAGGGGAGCATCATATACAGGGTTCTATTGTGGGGGGGAGGGATAGAATTAGGAGATATACCTAATGTAAATGACCAGTTAATGGGTGCAGCACACCAACATGACACATGTATACATATGTAACAAACCTGCACATTGTGCACATGTACCCTAGAACTTAAGGTATAAAAAAAAAAACACTAACATAATTATTTACCCAAACTTTGGTGAATGAGTGGGTGACAGCAGGATTAAATCAAGCAATAAATGTTTGCAAAGCGAAAATTGTAAGAAGCACCCCCTACCACCACAGGTTCAAAAACAAACAATAACAAATACAGTGGGCTCACTGAATGCTTTCATGCCGCATTGTTTATTGCAAAGGCTTCTGTATGATTCTTGCATACTTTACCAATTTTTATTTTATGATAATTTGTATATATTCATTCACTCATTCATTTTCCAACCCGCTTACTCCAATCCAGCGGTCACAGGTGGCCACAACTATCTCAGCAGCTCAGAGCGTTAAGGTGGGAACCAAACCTGGGCATGACACCATTGCACTGCAGGACACACTCACGCTCATCCACACTCACTCATACTGGGGCAATACAGACACACCAATTCACCTAAGCGGGATGTGAAAGAAAACCACAGTATTCCAAGAAAACCACCCAAATATGGAGAGAATGTGCAAATTCCACACAGACAGTGGGGCTCCAGCTAGGAATTGATTTTCTTCTTCAATGTTATAATGAAATAATGTTGAATGAAAACACGTTATTCAAGGACGGGTTATCCAGTATACTCCTGAAAATAATCCCAAGCAAAATAACTGGATATGGCAGTTTCCCATCAAAGTATCACTTAAAAGCTATGTTGCTGTTTTTTCCATTTCAGTCTCAGTTATGACCTTAGAACACTATAGCTCCAAGCAGTGACAACAGAAAACTGACAAAAACAGTATAAAATTCATCTCAGAAATAACTATCTTTAATTTCTCTCCTTGAAGTCATAAAAATACAAAGGTTAAATTTTAAAGCAAAAATGGCAGGCATACAATTTAAACAAAGCACCACTGATTAACAATTAGTTTAAAATATCCTTCTGAAAAATATGCTTTTTACCTCATTTCTTTCAGTATTTCCATCTTAGCTGCCAGATTTTTCATTCTGGTATCTATACAGGTCTTCAGAGTGCTTTCTAAGTGATTAGTCAAATCCACAGCAGCTGCTTTCTCTTGCTGAAACAAAGAATAAGCACATCCTAGTGAGACCCAAATAGGAAACTGTATTTCTGCTATAATTTAAATAATTTTTGGCTGGACATAGTGGCTCACGCCTGTAATTCCAACACTTTGGGAGGTCAGATGGCTTGAGCTCAAAAGTTTGAGACTAGCCTGGACAACATGACAAAACCCCATCTCTACAAAAAAATACATGGGTGTGGTGGTGCGTGCCTGTAGTCTTAGCTGCTTAGGAGGCTAAGGTGAGAGGATGGCCAGAGGTAGGGAAGCAGAGGTTGCAGTGAGTCGAGATTGTGCCACAGCACTCTAGCCTAGGCAACAAAGTTAGATTCTGTCTCAAAAAAAAAA
>NW_012117132.1:62786-74079 GCF_000951035.1 Colobus angolensis palliatus
CCATTTTAAAATGTATAGCTCTGTTACATTAGGTACATTCATATTGTTGTGTAATCATCATCACCATCCATCTCCAGAACTTTTTCATCTTTCCTAATTAAAACCTCTGTATCTATCAGACACTATTCCCTATCTCCCTTCCCCCAAGCCCCTGGAAACCACCATTCAACTTTGGGTCCCTAGAGATTTGATTGCTCTAGGAACTTCAAATAAAGATACTATATGCAAATATGCCTGTATTAATGTCAAGCAATAACTCCCTTTGGCACAAGGAGTAATTTCTAAGCAATAAAGAGAGACATTTCATAAAGATAAATGGGTCAATTCATCAAAAAGATCCAACAATTCTAAATGTATACTTGCATAATAACAGAGTTTTTTTTAAAAAATCACAAAATCTGATAGAACAAAAGGGAATAAAACAGACAAAACTACAATAATATTTAGATTTCAATACTTCTCTCTCAGTAGTTGATTGAACAAGTAGAGAGAGAATCTGTCAGGGTCTAAAAGACTTGAAGCCCACTATCAAGCAATTCAGCCTAACATTTATAAAACACTCCACCCAACAACTTATAGGATACACATAACTTTTAAAAATGAATGAAACATTTTCAGACAGACCATATGCTGGGTAATGAAACAAATGTCAATAAATTTAAAGGAACTGAAACCAGAGTATGCTCTCTGATACCAATAAAATTAAATTAGAAATCAGTAACAAAATATATTGCGGGAACCACTGAGTATTTATCCAAAAGAAAAGAATTAACATGCACTCCTAAGTTTACTGCAGCACTATCACAATATCAAAGACATGGAATCAACCTAAGTGTCCATCAATGGATCAAGAAAATGCAGTATATATACAATGGAATATTATTCAGCCACAAAAATGAATGAAATCCTGTCATTTGCAGCTACATGGATGGAACTGGATGTTATTCTGTTAAACAGGCACAGAAAGACAAATATTTTACATTCTTGTTAATATGTACGAGCTAAAAAAGTTCATCTCATGGAGGTAGAGAGTGGAATGATACATACCAGAGGCTAGGAAGGGTGTGTTAGGGACAGAAGAATAAAGAGAGGTTGGTTAGTAAGTACAAACATGCAGTCAGATAGAAGGGTAAGTTCTAATGTTTGATAGCAGATGACTATAGTTAACGATGTATTGTGTATTTCAAAATAGCAAGAAGAGAGGTCTTGAAATGCTCCCAACACACAGAAATGATAAATCCTTGCGGTGATCGATATCCTAAATACCTACACCTGATCATTATACATTCTAGGCATATGACAAAATATCACACATACACCAGTAAATATATACAAATACTATGTACCAAGAAAAAAATAAAATATATATTGGGGAAATCTTCAAATTTGTGGAAATTAAGCACATGCTTCTAAATAGCTCATAGTTCAAAACAGGAGTCACAAGGAAATGTTTTAAATATGCTTCACTAAATAATAAACAAAACATATCAAAATTTGTGGTTTGTAAATAAAGCAATGCTTAGAAAGAAATATTTATCTCTGAAAGTACATTATAAAAGAACAAAAGATTTAAAACAATAATATGGGGGACTTCAGGTTCTAGTTTCACATGTAAGGAGCCTGGAAGTCACCATGCCATCCTAACACATTAAAAAGCTGAACAAAGTGAAAATCAACAACTTTTCTCAGATCTGTAAGAAAAGGTGAGATAGGTAGGGTCATGGGGAAAACCGCTACTTCTAAAATTAGACCGATAGGGATACAGAGAATCACAACATACTGGAACAGAAATTTCTACAGGAAGCAATGCCTAGAGAGGAAAATCTGGACTGCTGACAAACTGCTGGAAACTAGGTGTGGGCAAGACTGACAGCTGAAAGCTCCAGGGGCATCTAGTCATGGGGGCCCCCATGCTTTTGTGAATTTTACCTCCAGGAGTTAGATCAGGTTCTCACAGTAAATACAGTCTCACACATATCATTGCAGTAAAATCCCCTCATGCTTCCAGCAGTGAGAGGGGAAAACAAACCATTTTGAAATATCCCAGAGCACTATGTACTTCTTAATAAGATCTACCCTGAAAAGAAACCAGTTAACCACAGCCTAACCCGCTGAGGTTTCACCAAAGCCTACCCGACATGGGGGAAGGAAATATCCAACTCCAGCCAGCTCTATCCTTCCACATGGGAGGAAGTAAATACCCAATTCCATCCTATTCTAGCCATCCTATCCCACCTAAAGGGGGAGCGAAAAAATGAGAAACGCTTGTGAATTCAATTCACATTCACAGGCCAGAGGCGTAGACTCACAAAAAGACTGAGACCTAATCACAGGACTATACAACACATCACTTCCCCGAATATCTTACAACTACATTATTAAAGACGTATTTAAACCAATTGCTTTTTTACCTGATGTATCATATACTGTTATCAAGAAAAAATTACAGCCAGGCACAGTGGCTAATGCCTGTAATTCCAGCACTTTGGGAGGCTGAGGTGGGTGAATTGCTTGAGCCCGGGAGTTCAAGACCAGCCTGGGCGACATGACAAAATGGTCTCTACCAAAAAAAAAAAAAAGTGCAAAAATTAGCCAGGCATGGTGGCTCATGCCTGTAATCCCAGCACTTTGGGAGGCTGAGGTGGGTGAATTGCTTGAGCCCAGGAGTTCAAGACCAGCCTGGGCGACATGACAAAATGGTCTCTACCAAAAAAAAAAAAAAGTGCAAAAATTAGCCAGGCATGGTGGTGCACACCTGTAGTCCCAGCCTCCCACTCAGGAGGCTGAGGTGGGAGGATCACTTGAGTCCAGGAGGTGGAGGTTGCAGTGAGCCAAGATCACACCACTGCATTTCAGAGTAGACAACAGGGCAAGACCCTGTCTCAAACCAAAAAAAAAGAAAAAGAAAAAGAAAAAATTATAAACTAAAGAAAAACTCAGAACCAGATGTGGAAGGGATATTGGAATTATCAGACAATGAATTTAAAACAACTATGATTAATATGCTATGTATTATAATGGAGAAAATAGCATGTAGTAACAGATGGGCAATGTAAGCAAAGAGATGGAAATCCTAAGAATGAACCAAAAAGAAGTGTTAGGTATCAAAACACTGTAACAGAAATCAAAAATGCCTTCAAAAAATGCCCAAAACTGAGAAGCAATGACAACAGACTCAAAAGAAACAACAGAAGACCTAAGAATTGTGGGACAACTACAAATCATGTAACATATGAGTAATGAGAATGCCAAAAAGAAAAGAAATACCTAAAACGATACTGACTGAGAATTTTCCTAAACCAAAACATCGATCCAGGAAGCTCAAAGACCACTAAGCTGAATGAATGCAAATAATAATAATAATAAAACTAAACATATCATTTCAAACTACAGAAAATCAAAGATAAAGAAAAAATCCTCAAAGAAGCCGGAGGGCAAAAAACAGCTTACCTATAGAGGAGTAAAAGTAAGAATTATATTCAACATCTGATATACTTTGCATGTTTGTTCCCTCCAAATCTCATGTTTAAATGTAATCTCCAGTGTTAGAGGTGGGGCCTAGTGGGAGGTACTGGTTCATGGGGCAGATCCCTCATGGATGGCTTAGCACCATCCTCTTGGTGGTGAGTTCTCACTCAGTTCACACGAGATTTGGTTAGGACTGACCCCTTCCCTCCCTTGCTCCCCTCTCCTTGCTCCCTCTCTCCCCATGTGATAAGCTGGCTCCCCTTTGCCTTCAGCCAGGACAGTAAGCTTCTTAAGGCCCTTACCAGAAGCAGATTCTGGCACCATGTTTTCTATATAGCCTGCAAAACCATGAGCCAATATAAACCTCTTTTCTTTACAGTCAGTCTCAGATATTCCTTTACAGCAATGAAAACGAATATAACATCTCCTTGGCAAGCATGCAAGGAAGTAGAGAATGGAGTGAAATATTTAAAGCGTTGAACAAAGAAAAGTCACCAACCTAGAACTCTGTGTCCTAAATCATCCTGGAAAAGCAAAGATGAAATAAAAGACTTAGAGGAAAAAAAAAATGAGGGACTATGCGACTGGTAGACCTTTCTTGAAAGAAATGTTGAAATATGTTCTTTAAAGAGAAGAAAAACAATATAGGTCAGAAACTTGTCTCCACATAAAGAAGGAAGAGCATCAAAGCAGGAATAAGTGAAGGTAAAATATAAACTTTTATTCTCAATTGATCTGACAGAAAATAGTTTCTTAAAAAATAATAGCAACAATGTATTTGATTATATATGTTTATATGTACATATATATGCTTACACATAATTATATGTAAGTGAAATAAAAGACATCAACAACACAAGGAGTAAGAGGGAGGAATTAGGATTATTTTCTTATAATAAGGTGCTCACACTACCCATTAAGTGATACAGTGTTACTTGAAAGCGGGCCTGAATTAATTGTAAATGTATACTGCAAACACTAGAGAAACTACTAAAAAACATTTTGTAAAAAAGTATAACTGACATGCTAAGAAATAACAAAAAACAGAATCATATAAAATGCTCAATTAAAGCAAAAAAAAGAGAAAAAAAGTGGAAGACAAAAGAACAAGCAAAAGCATCACATAGATCTTAATCCAATGCAACCACATCAATAATCACTTTAAATGTCAACGGTCTAGATCAGGGGTCCCCAACCTCCCGGCCATGAACTGGTAGGGTCCATGGCCTGGTAAGAACTGGGTCATACAGCAGGTGAGTAGCAGGTGAGCAAGCATCACCGCCTGAGCTTCGCCACCTGTCATATCAGCGGTGGCATTACAGTCTCATAGGAGCGCAAACCCTATTGTGAAATGCACACGAGAGATCTAGGTTGCACGCTCCTTATGAGAATCTAATTAATGCCTGATGATATGAGGTGAAACAGTTTCATCCCAAAACCCCTAACCTCCCTCCTGGAAAAACTGTCTTCGATGAAACTGGTCCCTGATGCCAAAAAGGTTGGGGACCACTGGTCTAAATACACCAGTTAAAAGACGGACTGTCAGAATGGATGAAAAAGCAAGATTCAGATACACACTGTCTACCAGAACCTACTTTAAATATAAAGATACCTACAGATTAAAAGTAAATGTGGTCCGGCATAGTGACTCACACCTGTCATCCCAACACTTTGGGTGGCTGAGGCTGGAGAACTGCTGAAGACCAGGAGTTCAAGACCTGTCTGGAAAACATGTAAAGACCCCATCTCTTAAAAAAAAAAAATGCCAGGCATAGTGGTGCATGCCCGTAGACCAAGCTACTCAGGAGGCTGGGGCAGGAGGAGGATAGCTTGAGCTATCCTTGAGAGGAGTTCAAGGTTGCAATGTGCCATGATTGCACCGCTGCACTCCAGTCTGAGTGACAGAGTAAGACCCTATCTCAAAAAAATCAATAAAATTAAATTAAACAGATGAAGAAAAATATACCATGCTAACACTAATCAAAGGGAAACAAATTAACATAGGTACTAAACACTAGGAGCTACACTAATTTCACACAGAGTAGACTTCAAAGCAAGAAAAGTTTTCAGGGATAAAGAGGAACACTAAACAATGATAAAGGGGTCAATTCTCTGTATGTGCCTAATAATAGAGCATCAAAATATATGACTCAAAGACTAACAGAACTGCAAGGAGAAATAAATAAATCTAGTATTATAGTTGGAGACTTCAACATCCCTCTATCAGAAGTGGACAGATCTACCATGGAAAAATCAGTAAAGATACATTTGAACTCAATACCAATAAATTGGATATAACTAACATCCATAGTCTACAGTGGATAATTAACATCTACAGACTACAGCTGACTCTTGAACAAAGCAAGTGTTAGGGGTGTCAACCCCCAGAGTCTTGAAAATCTATGTGTAGCTTTTGATTCCACAGAAACCTACTTACTAATAGCCTACTGTTGACCAGAAGCTTTACTGGTAAGACAAGCCATCAGTTAGCAAGTATTCTGTATATGTATTATATACAGTATTCTCACAGTAAAGTAAGCCAGAAAAAAGAAAATATAAGGAGAAGCATAAAGAAGAGAAGATATATTTATACTCATTAAATGGAAGTGGATCATCATTAAGGTCTTCATCCTCCATCATCTTCACATTGAGCAGGCTGAGGAAAAGGAGGAAGACGAGAGGTTGGTATTCCTATCTCACCAATGGCAGAGAGGGAAGAAGTGGAAGGGGAGGCAGGAGGGGCAGGCATAACTGGTGTAACTTTTATTTAAAATATCCACATATAAGTGGACCCTTGTAGTTCAAACTCACATTCAAGGGTGAACTATAGTTCATCCAACAACAGCAGAATCTACATTCCTGTCAAGATCATATGGAAGGTTCACCAAAATACGCCACCACATTCTGGGCCACAAAATACACCTTAACAGTTAAAGGAATAGAAACCGTACAATGTCTGCTTTCAGGCCACAGTAGAATAAGCTAGAAATCAATAACAGAAAGATAATTGAAAAAAAATCTCAAAACATGTAAGGATTAAACAACATTACTAATAACACATGAGTCAAAGAAGAAATCTCATGAAAAATTTAAAAAT
The DNA here is from genome assembly GCF_000951035.1 of Colobus angolensis palliatus. Classification (NCBI taxonomy): domain Eukaryota; kingdom Metazoa; phylum Chordata; class Mammalia; order Primates; family Cercopithecidae; genus Colobus; species Colobus angolensis. Next base: position 69,352 of record NW_012117132.1, read on the forward strand.
ACTTTCAAGATAAAAATACAACTTACCAAAATTTGTAGAATGTAGCATAGGCAGTGCATTGACAAAAATTAACAGCATTGAAATGCATATATATCAGAAGTGAAAAAAAAAAAACTAATATTAATAATCTAAGTTTGCTCCTTAGGAAACATAAAAAGAACAGCAAATTAAATCTTAAATATGCAAAAATAGGAAACTATAAATCAATCGATCTGAAAACAGGAAATCAAGAGGAAAAAAAATCAACAAAACCAAAAGCTGATACTTTGAAAAGATGAATAAAATTGGTAACACTATAACCAGGCTAATTAAGAAAAAAAAGACAGAGGACACAAATTGCCAGTATCAGAAATGAAAGAGGGCATCAGTACAGATCCAAGGTAAAACATTAAAATTAAATATAAAAATGTAAAATTAAAAATATTATGAACTCAAGGCCCACAAATTTGATAACCTAGATTAAATGAACTAATTCTTTGAAAGACATAATCTGCCAAAACTCACACAAAAATAATCTGAACAGATTTATTTGTATTTTTAAAACTGAATCAACCATTAATAAGCTTCCAAAACAGAAAGTGTCAGGCCTATATAACTTCACTGGTAAATTCTACCAAACATTTAAGGAAAAAACTATACCAACTCTGTCATTGAATAGAAGCAGAGGAAATACTTCCAAACTCATTCCATGAGGCCAGCATCACCCTAATACTGAATGCAGAAAACAGCATTACAAAAAAAGAAAGACACAAACCAATATATGTCATGAACATGTATGTAAAAACCTTCCAAAACATTAGAAAATTGAATCCAACAATGTATGAAAAGAAACACAGTTGATGCTTGAACAACACAGGTTTGAACTGCATAGGTCCACTTACTAACAGATTTTTCTCAATAAGTTACACAAGGTATGCCTGTCTGTATACCTTGTATAACTTATTGAAAAAAAAAATAAGTAAAAATTTTAATTTATTTTAAAATAATTTTAATTTTAACTTATTTTTAAATAAGTTAAATAATTTTAAGTATTAATTTAAAATTAAATAATTTCAACTTACTAAATTTTAATAAATAATTTTAACTTATTTAAATTATTGAACTTATTTATCCCTCCACCTCTTCCATCTCTGTCACCTGTGAGACAAGACCAACCCATGCTCTTCCTCAGTCTACTCAACATGAAGACAATGAGAATTAAGACTTAATAAAGAGTAAATACATTTCTTCTTCCTTATGACTTTCTTAATATGTTTCCTTCTCTAGATTACTTTATTGTAAAGATACAGTATACAATAAATACAACACAAAAAAACATGTTTGTTAGAATAAATTATTTCAGAGAGGGGCTTCAAGATGACTCACTAGAGGCCACTGGTATTTGCCTCTTTCTGAAAAAAGAGCCAAAATAGCAAGTAGATAATCACACTTCAAATAGATCATCTAAGAGAGAAATGAGACTTCAACAGAGAAGTGACAGGAAACACATAAAGCAAGGAAGGAGAAAGACGAGAAGCAGCCTTCTTGGCTGGGAGCCTGGACAGGCTCCTCAATGCAGAGAAGGGGTAAATGAGAGACCCCAGTGGCCCATATTCTCACTGCAAACTCCTGCAATCCTAGCCCCGAAAGGGACCTTTGATCCTCATGTGCTCTGAGACACAGAGAGCTGCCCAGAGACTACACAACTATATTGCTCCATACAGGGAGCTCATGTTGGGTTCCATACAACCATCCCCCAATCCTAAGTAACTACAGCACGCTGCCATTTTGCGTGCCCAATCCCAACTAGACTGCATCCTGGTCTAGGGCCCAACATCCCGTACAACTCCACAACCCTGGAGCAAAGCTGACATCTCCTGCCCACAGCCACCACTGCAGCTGACTGCAAGTATCAGCGAAGACGTAGGAGCCACTGGCAGCAACCCCGTTCACAGAGGAACAGCCATACATCTTGATGGCTCTGAGGAAATGCTATCCTGCTTGCTGCCACCACCACTACTGGCTGCTGCTGCCACACAATCAAAACACAAGCCACTAGCAGCCACTCTACCCCCAAGAAGGGCAGCCACGCATTTTCACAGACCAAGAGGAAAGGCTAGCCCATCTCACAACCACCACTGCTGCTAGCTGCTGCCATATCTGAGGCCAAACTGCAAGTCACTGGCAGGAACCCCAACCCCATGAGCAGAGGGGCAGCCACGCATCTTCACATGATCCAAGGGAGGGCTACCCAACCCAGAACCTGAGACAATGCTAGCTGCTGCTGCCACCAGTGTCAAAGTGTGAGCCTTTTACAGTGACACTGCTGCCCTAAGCAGCAAAGCTGCTGCACATTTTCACACACCCAAAAGACAAACTTTTCCACCTGCAGCTGCTGCCCTCGCAAACTGCCAGCACTGGAGCAAATGTAAGAGCAAAGTACGTGTTCAACGGCCACCTCCATACATCTGCTGTCACTAAAAGTAACCTCACCCTCCCCAGAGATATGGCTGCAAAGCAACCACTGCCAGCCCCACTCAAGCATTCCATTGGAAACCGGGCATCATCCTGCACCTGCCTACCACAATCAGAGTCTGCACTCACCACCTGGACCTGAGGACAGATCCACTCCACCCAGCTCCACAGCCCCTCTCACCAGTGTCTGAGCACACCACCCAAGGCCCTGGGTATCACCCAGCCCAGTCCACCGTTGGTACCTGAACACTCCTCCCAAAGGCCCAAGGTCAGGCCTACCCAACCTGGCACTACCAACACAGCTAGCATCCACTTGCACATGCTGTCGGCCTGACTGACCCACTCAGCACATCACAGCCAGCACCAACACCAGTGTAGATCACTTGGAAAACACAAGCCATTGCTATCACCCACATCGTGCCCATTGCCTAGGAGCCCAAGAACACACTCACCTGTCTGGCCCACCACTACTGCTACTAGCACCCAAGCAAGACTCCTGGAAACCCAAGCATTGGCCAACCTGGGCTCTCTAACATTAGTGCCAGCATGTGCTGTCCTGGAAACCAAGGACAGGCATGCTTGGCCTGGCACTGCCACCACTGGGGTCTGAGGACTGGCAAACCTGGCATTCCTGTACCCAGCAAAACTTCTCCACAGCCCCCACTAACAGCCACACCCTAAGCCATTGAGGAAATCACAAAAACCACTGACTGTTTAAATCCAAAGGAATGATACCAAGACTATACTACTGCATGAAACCAGAATTAAAGCCAAAGGGCCCTACCCAACCAACACCATAGGTACATCTTCAGGAAAAGGTCCTCCCCTACAAAATTATTTCCAAAAAATTGGAAGAAGCAACTGTTACACCTGATGCACAAATATCAATGTAACAAAAGAAACATGAGAACACAAGAAAATATAACTCCAAAGGAAGTTAGTAATTCTCCACCAAGAGCTCATAATCAAAAAGAAATTTTGAAATTCTAGATTAAAAATTCAAAATACTGATTTTAAAGAAGCTCAGTCAGATAAAAGATAATTCTGAAAAATAATATAAAGAAATCAGAAAAACAATTTAGGTTATAAATGAGAAATTTATCAAATAGATATCATTAAAAAAAAAAAACAGAAATCCTAGAACTAAAGGATTCACTGAATGAAATACAAAACACATTTTAAAGCTTCAACAATATACTAGATCTAGGCCTGGCATGATGGCTCACGCCTGTAATCCCAGCACTTTGGGAGGCTGAGGCAGGAGGATCACTTGAGCTCAGGGGTTTGAGAAAAGCCTGGTCAACATAACAATACCTCATCTCCAATAAAAACTTAAAATATTAGGTCAGCATGGTGGCATGCACCTGTAGTCCCAGCTACTCAGGAAGCTGAGGCAGGAGGACTGATTGAGCCCAGAAGTTGGAGGCCGCAGTGAGCTGTGATTGTGCCACTGCACTCCATCCTGGGCAACAAAACAAAACTCTGCCTCAAAACAAAACAAACAGCAACAAAATATACTAGATCAAACTGAAGAAAGAATTTCAGAACTTGAAGACAAGACTTTTGAACTAACCCAGTCAATCAAAAATAAAAAAGAACAAAAAAGAATGAAAAATGCCTACAAGGCATACAAGACACCATACTGCAAACAAATATTTGAATTTTCAATGTCACAGAAAAAGAAAGGAATCAAAAACCTCTTATATTAAATAATAGCTGAAAACTTTCCAAGTCTAGCAAGAGATTTAGACATTCAAATAAAAGAAGTTCAGAGATGCCCAAACATAAAATTTGTAAAGGTCTTCTCCCCAGCATATAATAGTCAAACTGTCAAAAGTCAAAGGTATTTCTAAAAACAGAAGGAAAAAGGCATGTCATCAATTATAAGGAAACCCCCATAAGACTACCTGTAAATTTCTGAGTAAAATCCTTACAGCAGAGAATGAAATGATATATTCAAAGTGCTCAAAGGAAACTGCTAGTCAAGAATACTACATCCAGCAAAGTTCTTTCATGAATGAGGAAGTAGTAGTCTTTCCCAGGCAAGCAAAAGCTAAGGGAATTCATCAGCACCAGATCATCCCCACAAGAGATGCTTAAGGGAGAGCAATACCTGGAAGTGAAAAGGATGACAATCTGTGATCATAAAAACACATGAAAGTACAAAACCCGGCCGGACGTGGTAGCTCACACCTGTAATCCCAGCACTTTGGGAGGCCGAGGCAGGCAGATCACCTGAGGTCAGGAGTTCGAGACCAGCCTGGCCAACATGGT
>NW_012117132.1:74529-85087 GCF_000951035.1 Colobus angolensis palliatus
ATAAAGAATGAGTGAGAGAGAAAATAATCAAGATGGCCAACTAGATAAGCGTATGCCTTCTCCACAGGGAAGAATCAGAATAGTAAGTAGACATATTTTGAACAGATTCTCTAATAACGAACACTTGGATTCACCAGAGAAGAGACAGAAAGCCCCAGAAGTAACAAAGTAGAGGGTTCGAGGAAGCATGCCTAGCCGGAAAACAGCTGAGAGCCGGGAAAGGCTACTGTATGCAGGGAAACAGTAACAGAAAAATCCCCAGAGCTCTGAAACAAGCTTTTACAACACTGGATATAAGAGAAACCTTTGATCCGCTAGGACCTCGCACCTCACGGAGCTGCCTAAAGATCACACAGAGACATTCTTTCAGAAAAGGAATCCACACAGAATCCCACAGGCACCCAAGTCTGGAGCAGCCTCAGCAGGGAGCCACTTTTAAGAGTTTAGATACCAGGGACCTATAGACATGGCTGCAGCCACTGTACTGCTTCAAAAAAGGAGAAGGAGAACAAGCATGCCCATGCACTCCCAGGAGGATACTTGGCATCCTGCTACAAGCTGCTGTTGAGACTGAGACATAAGTAGATCACACTCCCTACACCTTCTTGCTCATGCTGCTTGGCTGGGTGGTGCCCCATTCTCTCCAGCCCCACGCCCAAGACACCATTTTCTGAGTTCAATGCTGGGCTGAGTCGTGCCCTTGGCCTGAGTTGGGGCTGACATGGCCCCAGTCACTGCCCAGCAAAGGACCAACAGGGAAACCAGGCTACCCCACACATATCTATAGAATACCCACCACCCTGCAATGGGCTGCTGTGAAACTGAGACACAATCAGACTACACTTCCCACAGTTTTTTGTCCATGCTGCTCGCCTGGGTGGTGCCCTAGTATCCCAGGGCACGGGCCAAAACTGTCATTTTGAGAGTTTAATTCTGAGCTGTGCCCCAACCTTGGCTTGAGTTAAGGCTAACTGCAGCTACTGCCCAGCCAAGAAGGGGCAGAAAAGCCAGGCTCTCCTATGCACACCTGCAACAACACCCAAAGCTCTGCTATAGGCTGCTGTGAGACTTAGACTTGAGTAGAACACACTCCCCACTGCTTTGTACCAACACTGCTCACCTGAGAGGGGCCCCCCTCTCTAGTCACAATCCTACAGATGGCACCCTTATGAGAGTTTAGAGACATTGTTTGATGCCTGGCAACAGTAGCCACAGCAGACATTCTAGCCTCTGGTCAGAGACTGGGGCACCTGCTCCGGAACAAAGGAATCTCTTTGTTACCAACTGTGTCCCTGAAATTATTGGTAGAGCTTGATTCTAGGTGAAATATCTGATTCATGCTAGTTTGATTAGCCAATCTTGATGAGGGTGATTCAGGTTACACGCGTGTATATATATGTCAAAATTTACCAAACTCTACACAGCACTTGTGCATTTTTACTGTATGTAAATGGTATCTCAAAATAGCATTATTAGAAAATAAAATTAGTATTTCCTAACCCTACCCATTAGACATTCTATAACCTAGAAGCAAAGACTAAATCAATAGCTATATACATCCCTAGCACCCAAAGTCTGGTATCTAAATACCTCTTGCCACTGAAAAGAACTACAGCTTGGAGAAATAACTCTTCCAGGATTAGGGTAGGAAATGCAGATGAGCATGGTACATCTTGTGACACCAGAAAACAAGGAAGCTATCAGACTACTGAAATCACATCAAAAGGACAGAGCAACAACTTAAGAAGACTTCCGGCCGGGCGCGGTGGCTCAAACCTGTAATCCCAGCACTTTGGGAGGCTGAGACGGGCGGATCACGAGGTCAGGAGATCAAGACCATCCTGGCTAACACGGTGAAACCCCGTCTCTACTAAAAATACAAAAACTAGCCAGGCGAGGTGGCGGGCGCCTGTAGTCCCAGCTACTCGGGAGGCTGAGGCAGGAGAATGGCGTAAACCCAGGAGGCGGAGCTTGCAGTGAGCTGAGATCTGCCCACTGCACTCCAGTCCGGGCGACAGAGCGAGACTCCGCCTCAAAAATAAAAAAAGACTTCCAAAGAGTATAAGCTGGGCATCAAAAAGAATAATGGCTGCAGCGAATTAAAACACTCACATATGTTTAAAATTCATTAGTTCATAATAATACTTAAGGAGAACAAATAACCTTTGCCGGTCAACACTGGACAACGCTAGGGAATAAACTTACTTTTCTGAAAACATGTACATATAAAAGGAATGAATCAAGTTATCTTGCCTTTACTGAACAAACTAGGCTTCACCATGACCAAATAGTTGGAATTTTCCTTCTAAGAAATACAGAATCTGATGAAAATATGGCTGCAGACAGCAATCATGGATGGCTGCAAAAATCATTAGGTCACAGATTAATGAAAAACTTAATAAAGGTGATTTATCCACTATGAATATCATCTGTTATGATGTCAAAAGGACACAGCAGCTAATTTAAAAAGACTTCAAAGGGGATAATGTGTGCATCAAAAAGAAAAAAAAAATGGCTTCAGTGGATTAAAACACGTCAAATGTGTTTAAAGTTCATTAATTTAGCAAGGTATGGTGGCTCACCTGTAGTCCCAGCAACTCTGGAGCCAAAAGACGAAGGGTCGCTTGAGCCCAGAAGTTTGAGACCAGCCCAGGCAACACAGCAAACCCCCTCTGTACAGAAAATACAATTCCATGCTCATGGACAGGAAGAATCAATACCATGAAAATGGCCATACTGCCCAAAGTAATCGATAGATTCAATACTATTCCCATCAAACTACCATTGACTTTCTTCACAGAACTAGAAAAAACTACTTTAAATTTCATATGGAACCAAAAAAGAGCCTGTATAGCCAGGACAATCCTAAGCAAAAAGAACAAAGCTGGAGACATCACACTATTTGACTTCAAACTATACTACAAGGCTACAGTAACCAAAACAGCATGCAACTGATACCAAAACAGATATAAAGATCAATGGAACAGAACAGAGGCCTCAGAAATAACACCACATATCTACAACCATCTGATCTTTGACAAACCTAACAAAAACAAGAAATGGGGAAAGGAATCCCTATTTAATAAATGGTACTGGGAAAACTGGCTAGCCATATGCAGAAAACTGAAACTGGACCCCTTCCTTACACCTTACACAAAAATTAATTCAAGATGGATTAAAGACTTAAATGTAAAAACCCAAACAATAAAAACCCTAGAAGAAAACCCAGGCAATACCATTCAAGACATAGGCACGGGCAAAGACTCATAACTAAAACAACAAAAGCAATGCCAACAAAAGCCAAAATTGACAAATGGGATCTAATTAAACTAAAGAGCTTCTGCACAGCAAAAGACACTACCATCAGAGTGAATGGGCAACCTACAGAATGTGAGAAAATGCTTGCAATCTATCCATCTGACAAAGGGTTAATATCCAGAATCTACAACTTAAAACAAATTTACAAGAAAAAAATACCACCACCAAAACATGGGCAAAGGATATGAACAGGCACTTCTCAAAAGAAGACATTTATGTGGCTAACAAGCATATGAAAAACAGCTCATCATCACTAGTCATTAGGGAAATGCAAATCAAAACTACAATGAGATACCATCTTACACCAGTTAGAATGGCAATCATTAAAAAGTCAGGAAACAACAGATGCTGGAGAGGATGTGGAGAAAGAGGAACACTTCTACACTGTTGGTGAGAGTGTAAATTAGTTCAACCACTGTGGAAGACAGTGTGGCAATTCCTCAAGGATCTAGAACCAGAAATACCATTTGACCCAGCAATCCCATTACTGGGTATATACCCAAAGGATTATAAATCATTCTACTATAAAGACACATGCACATGTATGTTTACTGCAGCACTATTTACAATGGCAAAGACTTGGAACCAACCCAAATGCCCATCAATGATAGACTGGATAAAGAAAATATGGGCCGAGCACAGTGGCTCATGCCTGTAATCCCAGCACTTTGGGAGGCAGAGGCGGGTGGATCACCTGAGGAGTTCGAAACCAGCCTGACCAACATGGTGAAACCCTGTCTCTACCAAAAATACAAAAATTTGCCAGGCATAGTGGTGGGTGCCTGTAATGCCAGCTATCAGGAGGCTGAAGCAGGAGGATCATTTGAACCTAGGAAGCAGAGGTTGCAATGAGGCAAGATCACGCCACTGGGGACATAAATAAGGCAAGTTTTAGTTTAAAAAAAAGAAAAGACAAGACAAAAATTAGCCAGGAATGGGGTACAGGCCTGTAGTCCCAGCTAGCCAAGAGACTGGAGTAAGTGGATTGTTTGAGTCCGGGGTCAGAAGTTGCCATGAGCAGAAATTACACCACTGCACTCCAGCCTAAGCAACAGAGCAAGACTGTCTCAAAACAAACAAGCAAACAAAACCAAAAAAAACTCTGAATAATGAGATTTGGGGAGCTTCTGGGTTGATGAACACATCCATGACCTGGGAGGGTGGTAACATTCAGAGAGGGTATGGAAGCTCTGTACCTCCTGCCCCAGTACCTTGCGTTATGCCTATCTTCCATTATTTGGCTGTTTCTGAGTTATATCCTTAATAATACAACTCTAAGTATAGCACTTCCTTGAGTTCTGTGAGTAGTTCTAGAGAATTATCTAACCTGAGGGAGGGTCATGGGAAACCCCGAATTTATAGCGGGTAGGTATGTATGCAAGCAGCCTGGGGACCCCACTTGTGGCTGGCATCTAAAGTAGAGGCAGATTATGGAACTGAGTCCTTAACTTGTACGGTATATGCTAAGTACAGGTAGTGTAGTGTCAGAATGGAACTGAATTATTAGACACCCAGTTAGTGTCAGAGAATTGGAGAACTAGTGCAGGAACAACAGATTTGGTGTAAAAACACACACACACACACACACACATTCATTTATCAACCACACTGTATTCCTGGGGGGGAAATATTTTTGAACTAGAATCTGAGCAAATCTGGAGACCTGATTACCATAAAAGAAGACACACATGGAGATCAAAAAGCCAGTTAAGCAACACAAGGATACAGATTAAAGCAATTCAAGAGAAATATCAACCAAAATGCAATGGTATGTGCCTAACTGGGATCCTGATTGGAGACAACTACAATCAACTTGCCTACAATCACGTGGCATTCATGACACAATATGGCAAATTTGAATACTGCCTAGATATAAATAATATTAAGGAATTATTGTTTATTTTTAAGTATGAATAGTATTATTATTATGGTTTTTTAAAGTCTTTTTCTATTAGTCATACATACTGAAGACTATGAAATAATAGCAATGGGACTTCTTCTAAAATAATCCAGGAAGTATAAATTTTTAAAAAGATTGGCCATGTGTTATAATTGTAAAAACTGAGTGATGGGTACATGAGAATTAATTATTCAAGTCTCTCTCCTTTTAGAGTGTTTGAAAATTGCCTTAGTTGAAAAGTTTTTAGACATAAAGGGAAATGTAAAATTAGAAATTATTAAATTTTCAAACATCAATGAAATCCAAAGATGATTATTCTGGAGTATAAGACAAAAATTCACCTATAAACAAATACAGGGATTAGCAAAGAAGTAGAGGATGAGGTGGGGAAGGAAAGGAAAGTGACAGAAAAATAAATAGCAGCAGATGAGTACACAGATTTCCCAGTTGGACACTCTTCACCTTAAGCCACTGAACATACCTGCAGCTCCTGGGCAATCTGTTCTACTTTCAATTCTAATGCCTTATAACTTTCGAGAAGAGCATCCTTCTCTGTTTTAAGTTTTTCATTTTCTTCAGTCAGTTTCTGGTCCTGCTTAATTTTTGCCAGGCTGACGTTAGACCCTAAATTAAAGTCACCAACAGCCAAACTTTCCCTATAGAAACAAATTCATTTATTTTAAAAAACAAACTGAATAAGGATGACAGAGAAAACAAATCTAAGTTACCTTGGGTCTTTTTATACCACAATATATCTGAAAGTTAATTTTGAAAACTAAAATATTTACCTAGTTCATAATATTAAAAAATAATTTAATGCAAACAAGATTTTATAACTGAAGTTGTAATTCAAAAATGCCTCTAATTCTCAAAGAAAATATATTCCAACCTCTTCATAGCACTATCAACTACAGAGAACAAAGTAAAAAGCATTTCTGTACTAGTTTTTTTCCAATGCCTCCTCCCTGTGATCCCCCTGTTCACCGCCTCCCCCGCCATTTGACAGTTTAGCTCCTAAAGCACTGAAGAGATCCCATCAAACAACTGTATCATCCAAGATACAGCATCATGTCTTGGACCATGATATAGAAGAATGTTTTGATACATATAAATATCAAATCTGGCTTTCTGCTTCAAGTTGATGATTCAAAATTATCTAAAAAGTAAGCTATTCGGAATAATCAAACTCCACCACAAGTTTTCACAAGGAGAAGAAAGAGTCTCACTTTTATTTAAAAAGTAAAGGCAATTCCCTGAAACTCTTTAAAACATTCCTAAAGTCATAGGAAAAATTTCAAATCTTATCTGAAATTCTGACTTTGTCTGAATAATTCAGATTTGGGAGCAGATTTTTATTTTTGATAAGTGTATTCCAAAGAGTTGGCATGAAAAGTTTATATGTAAACTTTTAAATAATTCAGGAATTATTTTTCTTTCAAAATAGCTTGTAATGAAAATACCCCTGCTAAAGCAGAGAGGAATACATTTGAGAAAAGTAGAAATATCAGCATCAGCCCTTAAAATCACTGACACAGTTAAGGATTTCAAAAGCATAAGCCTTAACTTCTGTTCTTCTATGACAGGGACCTCTACAATGAATTAGAAATAACTGAAGACTAAATTCTTACTTTGGAAATGTCGTAAGATTTCCTGCATCATTTTCATTCTTCAAATCAAGAGTCAGCTTCTCACTTAAGTGTCCCTTGGGCCTGCTGAAAGTTGACTGGTTTGATCTATGCCCCCACAAAGGAATGGGGCTTTTGAGGTTCCTGAGAACAAGTTGACCAGGATCCAATTTTTTTTCCTCACAGATGTCAGTTCTGGAAGTAGGTTTGCATTTCTCTGCAAATCCTTTCTTAAACACTTCTTCCCCTATATCCACACTGCCATACTCAGCCTGAGCAATAACTGTTCCATCTTCAGAGGTTGCTTTAATTCTCATTTTTATTTCCTTTTCGAAAATCAAGCTCCCCAAAAACGTTGTGCCCTAAGAAAGAAGAAAACGTAAACCAGCTACACCAACATGTTTCTCTTCCCTTATTTTGTTTCTACCCATTTTTTCCAAGCATCGTATTTCTTCATTCTAAAATCTCTATATACAAAAGTCTTACCTTGATGTTGGCTATAATATGCAAATATACATCTCCACGTATATGAATGTATTCCAATTACACATTTGCTAAAATGAAGTAGAGCTAAATACTTGTATAGGCAGCCATATTTATGAATCTAAAAATGTATTACTAAGTAAATATCCTAGAATAGTTTTTTTTAACCCAGCAGATTACGTTGACTACTTTGGCCCCAACTAAATATAATGCTCTCCTGAAAAGCAACAGCACATAAAAATGAATCTCTGATATCTAGAAAAGGTACTCAATTTTACAAAACTTTAAAAGTTTTAGAGGCACTCAGGAACTCTGATTTTGTAAGACAAACAGAAGTGAAAAAACAAACTGAAACCACAAAATACAAACAAATTCTTTAAAAATCAACAAAGTGAAATTATAAAATGTGAGGTGTCACAAATACACATTCAAAACTTTTTTTCTTCTTCTTTTTTGAGACAGAATCTCACTCTGTCACACAGGCTGGAGTTCAGTGGCACAATCTTGGCTCATTGCAACCTCCGCCTCCCCGGTTCAAGCGATTCTCCTGCCTCAGCCTCCCCAGTAACTGAGACTACTGGCACACACCACCACACCCACCTAATTTTTGTATTTTTAGTAGAGATGGGGTTTCACCATGTCAGCTGAGCTGGTCTCAAACTCCTAACCTCAAGTGATCCACCCACCTTGGCCTCCCAAAGTGCTGGGATTAGAGGGGTGAGCCACCGTGCCTGGACTTCTACATTCAAAACTCTCTTAAATAGACTTTTGCTTAAGAGGGCTACAACTATACAACTGGCATATGAGAAATTAGGTGCTTGCTAACTTTGAGCTACTGAATATCCATCAACAGAACTAAGCAAAGATATACTTAAAACATATTTGGGATTGGAACATATTGAAACTTAATTTTAATAAGAACTTATCTACTCCTCCATAAAACTGTAATTACTAAAATTACTTTGACACAATCTTAACTACTCTTCCCAAATTTCTCTAGGTTATTTTCCTGATTTTCACCCTATGCATACTATAAAGGAAATTAAAAGTAAGTATTCTTTTTCAGAATATATAAAGCATAAATTTAAAACACAAAATGGGTAGGTACTGCTCAAATTTACTGGTTCACAACTTCCTTGAAATAGGGACATCATCTGATGAAACGTATCTCTCTTAGAAGGTGGAGCTGTATTTTTAGCTACATTCCCACTCTATAAATATGAAAAACAATATAGTTTATGCAAACAAAGCAAATCAAATAGGACATCATACCTATAATAACCAGAGAAACAAGAGTGTAAAAAACACACTAAAAACCACCAAATACAAACCAGCCACATTTTTAAAAGAAATAGGGGGTGTGGGGAAGTCAAGGTCCAAGAAACTAAATAATATTTTTAAGAACTATTTTCTCTTTTTTAACTACACAGTAGTATAGAAAAGTGAGACCTGTGTAGGAATTCTTAACCTTTTTGTGGCCATGAGGCTCCTTTATCAGTCAGGTGAAATCTTTGGACTTTTTTTCATAATGTTTTTAAATGCATGAAATACATACAATTACCAAAAAGAATTATTTCATTGGGACACATTTTATTTTTATTTTTTATTTTTTATTTTTTGAGACAGAGTCTGGCTTTGTCACCTAGGCTGGAGTGCAGTGGCGTGATCTCAGCTCTACAGGCACCCTCCACCATGACCAGCTAATTTTTTGTATTTTGTAGTGGAGACGGGGTTTCACCTTGTTAGCCAGGATGGTCTCAATCTCCTGACCTCGAGATCCCTCCGCCTCGGCCTCCCAAAGTGCTGAGATTACAGGCGTGAGCCACTGCGCCCGGCCGACACATTTATTTTAACACCAGGTTAAGGATACCTGGGCCTAGAAGGATGCAACTGAAGGGGCAGAGAGGGAGACTCAAACTACATATGCTCAAGAATCACCAACTATCACTACCCAAAAAAAAAGAAAAAAAAATTTTGTAGATGGGGTCTTGCTATGTTTGCTCAAGCTGGTCTTGAACTCCTGGGCCCAAGCAATCCTCCCACTTCGGCCTCCTGAATAGCTGTGATTACAGGCACACACCCTGTGCCTAGGTGAAAAAATAATTTTTTAAATCCACAAAACAAAATAAGGAAATACTTTAGGTTAACAAAAGCACAGGTTTTATAAATTTTTCAAGGCATAAAATTCAGAAATACATTGTATCAAGAGGCTTGAATTCACCAATAATATCAATATAAATAACAAATGAGATCCAGAAATTATCACCAATCAAATGGGATCAAGCAGGCAAAGTTAACAACCTCAAAATGTAAATAACTGAAATATATGTTAGGATTTTAATCAATTAGATATAGTTTTCCAGTTAACCTCTTACACAAAAACCCTTGGTTTCAACTCTTATTACCAAAAGTCTATCTAAAAATTCAGGAACTTATGCCCCTAGGAAGTCTTTGAAAATTATTGCTGGTTTATGTGGAATTATTAATATTTCAAGGAACCCTGTCTCTGGGCAATATGTGAATTCAAATGGAAATAAGCTATTTTCTACAGAAGTTTCAATTACCTAAAGCTGAATGTTCTAAAGGTCCATTACTCCTCGCATAGAATTTTTATGCAGAAATCTAATTTTAGATTTCTCTCTGAATTCAAATTCATTTTACTTACAATCACCAATCACAATTAGTATGAAGTTGTTCAAACAGATTCTCCCTGAATCATATATAATCATAAACACAGAACTCTGAACTTGAAATAAAATCTGAGTCTTCCTCAGTTCCAACTAACAAAAAGAACGACAGAGTATATGATACATGGGTGTTTTAATACTATACTTTACCAAAAATATGTATTTTTTATATATATTACATATAAACATTTAATTTTTATCATAAGAAATATATTTTCCACTAACCCTTATGAGCTGGAGATATATATCTGCACTTAAAAAATATATTTAGGTATTTAAAAGGTATAAAACTTAACTTTCATTTATTTATTTATTTATTTTGAGACAGGGTTTCACAGCCTTGACCCCTCAAAGCTCAAGCAATCCTCCCACCTCAGTCTCCCCAGTAGCTGGGATTACAGGCATGCACCACCATGCCCAGCTAATTTTTTTGTATTTTTTGTACAGACAGGGTTTTGCCATGTTGCCCAGGCTGGTCTCAAACTCCTGGACTCAAGCCATCCACCCACCTCAGCCTCCCAAAGTGCTGGGCTTTACAGGCATGA
>NW_012117132.1:87607-88921 GCF_000951035.1 Colobus angolensis palliatus
AAAAAAAAAAAAAAAAAAGACTATCCTTTTAAACATCAGAAGAAACTATTTATATATATTACATATGTATATGTCATTCTTATCTGTTCAATGTTTACCTAGCAAAAATGAGCATAAATATGTAATTGCTTTCTAATTCCTATTTTTCACTAATTTATACAGACTTTTATATTCAAGTAAAATGTAATTATACTTACATTTTGTTTCAAGCACATAGTTTTACTTTCATTAGCAAAAATATTTAAAATCCATGACTTGCCTGATCAAACTGGGTAACTTCTTGATTAGAAGGAATGCATAGTCCCCAAAGTTTATACTTTTTGGCAACACTAGAAAACTGCAGCTCCAAAGGAATTTCAACTATATCAGATCGATTTAGAATTTCAACATTTCCATAGTCAATGTACCGCACCAGACACTGGAAAAAATAAGAGACAAATACTAATACTGACCCCAGATTAAATATTTCCAAAGAAACCACCAATTTGCTGCTCTCTGTTAATGACCTGTATATCAAAATAGCATTCTTATCTCAAAATGACAAAATACATTCAGAAATAGCTCTCTAATAATATCATCAAAATAAAAAAAAAATCCACAGTCCATGAAATTCCAGTGATTTCTTTACTTGCTACTAGTTAAATTCCAACAGTACCATTTCTCATTAGGGTGCTTTTTGTTTTTAGACAATTGATATTTTAAATAAGCATCAACCTATGAAGCTTACAGCCCTCTCCTGTTTCTCCTAATGTTAAAATCAACCAACATTCAATTCAATTTCAAGTTGGAAAGAATAAAATCTGAAAAGAAAGGCAAAGTTATCAAACTTCCTTTGATACAATTAAACTCACTCCAGGTAGACCATGTAAACTAATCAGATTCACCACCCTTACCTCCAGCTCTACATCTGTTTAAAAAGTAAAAAGAAAAATAGTTATTTCAAGGTCAAATATCACGTTGCCCTTTAATTTAAAAAATTAAAGCCAACTGAAAAGGAAATGCAAAATATCATCTCCAGTTGTCAAATCACAGGAGAAAGGTCAATTAGAAAAGTTCCATTCCACTAAAATAAACCATTATCTATGACAGCAAAAAATGAGATTTTTTTTAAACCAAGCTATTCAGAACACTAATCAAATTGTTACATCTTAGCATCTTATTACACCAAGGAAAATATTTATAAAACACACATATTTTTAATTTTTTCTCTTTTATCCTTAATCGCTTTCCCAGGTTCAATAAAAACATACATATTATAATTTAAGTACAGAAAGCAGGTGTAGAAAAAACACTAAAGGAAATCCTACAGAGGTG
>NW_012117132.1:89376-94156 GCF_000951035.1 Colobus angolensis palliatus
AAATTAGCCAGTGTGGTGGTGGGTGCCTGTAATCCCAGCTACTTGGGAGGCTGAGGCAGGAGAATAGCTTGAACCTGGGAAGAGGAGGTTGCAATGAGCCAAGATCGTACCACTGCACTCCAGCCTGGGCGACAGAGAAAGACTCCATCTCAAAGAAAAAAGAACTGAGACAAAAAGAACTAGGCACCAAAAATAACCTACATATTATATAATCTATTCTTGAATAATCTGAGGTGATTATAAAACAACATGTTTTTTAGCAATTAATTTCTTCTGTGTTTCAATCACTGAACCAGATATCACTACTATGAATAAGCAATGAAGGGGTAAATAAGCATCAAATTTTGGAGCCACAATAAATATTTCTTAAAGCAAAAAACAAAACTGAACAGTTAATTTCCTGCCTTTTCATCGCTGATGATTTTCAGTACTTTGCATCTGTACCAACACTTATCTTCAGAAAATAATCCACCATAAATCTACAAAGAGAAAAAAAAGCAAAATTACTTGGCATCTTAATGAAGTACAAAGCATACTGAGTAGATCAGAATAAAGGTTAGCATTAAGCTCTTCCTATATGTCAGTAAGTACTTTATACATAACTTATTTAATTCTTACAATCCTATGAGGCAGGTACTTTGTTTATGCCACCATGTACCCAAAGACATAAACTAGTAAACTGCAGAACCAAGATTCAAACTTCTGACTTCAGAGTTCATTATGCTATTCTGTATCTCCAAAATGAGGAGGGAGGGGTATAAAAAGCAAAAAAAAAAAAAAATTTAAGGCACAAGCATCAAACACTTAAAATCATACTATTATAATGTCTGAGGCGGTAATTGGTACAATTTTTTTTAACATAAACATGCCAAGTACACAGCACATAAGTCTAACTCTCAACTATAATGGAATCCACATTTGCTACCATCCAAGAAAGATTTCATACTTTTTACGTTATGTATAAGGAGATTAGTATAAGGAGATTAGTACTATTAAGTAGATAAAACTAAATTAGTATCTTTAATACTGAATTTTATTTTATATTTCACTTGAATGGTGTTAAATAAAAGAATAAAGAGAAAATTTACGTACTTTCAATCATTTTCTTTTTTTTTTCTTGAGACAGGGTCTCATTCTGTCACTAGGCCTGGAGCAGAGTGGAGCAATCATGGCTCTCTGCTAACTTGACCTCCCCAAGCTCAGGTGATCCTCCCACCCCACCAGTCCCCAGGGTAGCTGGGAACATGGGCACGCACCACCATGCCTGGGCTTTTTTTTTTTTTTTTTTTAAGAGGCAAGGTCTCACCACGTTGCCCAGGCTGGCTTTCATTTTCTCAAACTTCAAAGTAGCCTTAGCACTACCAGCATTTAGGACTGGATGAGTCTGTGTTTAGAGGCAGAGTGGGGCTGTCCTCTGCCCTGTGCATTGTAAAATGTTTACCAACATCCCTTTTGACCTCTACACACTAGATGCCAGGAGCACCACTTCCAGTTGTGACAAGCAAAAATGTCTCCAAACACTGTCAAATGTCTCCTGAAGGTGTCTATGATTTAGATGGATATCATTTGGATTATCACCCACCAAATCGCATGTTAAAATCTGATTCCCAGTGTTGGAGGTGGGGCCTGGTAGGAGGTGTTTGGATAGTAGCGGCAGATCCCTAAAAATGGCTTGGTGCCATTCTCGTGGAAGTGAATGAGTTTTCACTCATAGTTCCTAAGAGAACTAGTTGTTGAAAAGAGCCTGGCACCACTTCTTCTCTCACCATGTAATCTACAGACACTGGCTCCTCTTCACCTTCTACCATTTGTGGAAGCACACTGAGTCCCTTGTTAGAATTGCATAAAAAGCAAAAAAACATTTTTTTTAGAAGATACAAGCATCATACACTTAAAATCATACTATTTTAATGTCTGAAGACATAACTGGTATAATATTTTAAAAACATAAACATGCGAAATACATGCCACTTAAGTCTAACTCTCAACTATACTCTGTTGGAGCTATGCTTTTTCTAAAGCGTACAAAACAATGAGCCAAATAAACCTCTTTTCTTTGTAAATTACCCAGTCTCAGGTATTCCTTCACAGTAACAAAAATGAAGTAAGACATGATTGGATTGAGAAGGATACAAAAATCACTGCAGGCTGATAATTACTTTTTTTGTGATAAGGTTTTACTCTGTTGTCCAGGCTGGAGTGCAGTAGCATCATCATAGCTCACTGTAGCCTCAAACTTCTGGGTTCACGCAATCCTTCCACCTCAATCTCCCAACTATCTGGGGCTACAGGCACACATACCGTAGCTAGCTTTTTTTTTTTTTTTTTTTTTTTTTTTTTTTTTTTTTTTTGAGAAACAGGGTCTCACTATGTCACCCAGACTGGTTTTGAACTACTGGCCTCAACCAATCCTCCTGCCTTGGCCTCCCAAAGTGCTGGGATTACAGGCATGAGCCCCCATGCCTGGCTTTAACCACTTTAAATCATACAGTCTCAATTCGGGCAATATCCCAAAGGGGAAGAAAAGTGGTTCTTATGGAGAGTTGGAAATCTTAAATATTACAATGGTCTACAGCCCTCCAAGGTTCAACCCTACTGATAACATAGTTATTATATACTGTATATCTGTAGCAGTAAAATATCTGAAAGGGAGAAGACCCATTAGGCCATTAGGGAGAAAACAAGTCCAAAAATGCTTCTTAGGAGGGAATAATGACAAAAATGGCTGAAGAACACTGCTTTAAGTTAGAGATTATAAAATTAATTTCAATGTATCACTCTGAACTAGGGCAAATCCACAGATTTATTTTATGAAACCTAAACACCAAACCTATTCACCAGAACAATGCAGTATACATAAATTCAGACAAACAAATAAGTAACAATTCAAATGCTACAAAGGATTAGTGTATTCAATTCATAATTTACTCTGGTTTCTTCAGCTAACATTCAACAACTAAAGGGCAAGAGAGAGCAGTAATAGTATGGTACTCTCTCCCAACCCTCTTACTTTATTTTCTGGTAAGCAAATAGGGGTAGTAGCAAAAATAGCTGACAATTAACAGTCCTAACCAATTTCAATCCCTGCAAAAGACTGAATCAACTTTAATTAAGGCTTTGTAATAACATCACAATATGATTAATAATTTGGTATAAGGTAAGTGACTGAAATGCAATGGTTTATTGCAAATCAGGTGAGGCAGGGCTAGGGACACTTTGTCCAAGAATAGAGCTGGTACTCAACAAAGTGAAGAATCCGAAGTTCGTGGCTCTGCTAGTGTAATACAATCACCAAAACATACACATCTATCCCAGATAGACTTATCTGTCCTCATGACATAGCGAAAACTACATATTCACTCTCATTGTGCCTGGGCCCAATCTTCTCCTCCCACATCTCCACTATTCACAGCCTATGACCCTCCTACATGGTGGCAGAGGAAGAGAACCATTTAGATCACTAAGGAAAACTGACAAAGTATAATCCATTTATGAACAATCAGAAGTAGCTGATTAATCACTTAAAATCAGATGCCTATTACTGATGCTTGTGTAAATTTCTGGTAATATAATTAATATTATATTCAATAGAAGAAACGGAGTATGTCTTAATTTTTAACAATATTAAACATAGTCATTGGTCAGGTGCAGTGGCTGACACCTGTAAATACCCCCATAAAAAATATTTTAAAAATTGAGGAATGGATTGGCTCCAGTGATGGGTCTCAGATGGGCTAATTTTTATAGACATAGCATCTGAAAGAAATCTGTCAAGGTATCATATAGAGACACTTACCTGCACGTTCATTCTCCATTAATATAGAAGGGAGAACTGGTATTAGATTCTTTTCAGCAAATAAAAGTAAACTCAAGATTTATAAAGAAAAGAGGAAAGAGAGGTTCCAACATGGCCGAATAGGAAAAGCTCCAGTCTGAAGCTCCCAGCATGAGCAACGCAGAAGACGGGTGATTTCTGCATTTCCAACTGAGGTACCAGGTTCATCTCACTGCGGCCTTGTCAGACAGAGGGTGCAGCCCACGGAGCAGGGCGGGGCATCGCCTCACCCGGGAAGTGCAAGAGGTTGGTGAATTCCCTTTCCTAGGAAAGGGAAGCCATGAGAGATGGTACCTGGAAATTCGGGACACTCCCACCCTAATACTGGGCTTTTCCAATGGCCTTAGCAAATGGCACACCATGAGATTATATCCCACGCCTGGCTCGGAGGGTCCCACACCCACAGAGCCTCACTCACTGCTAGCACAGCAATCTGAGATCAAACTGCAAGGCAACAGCGAGGCTGGGGTAGGGGCGCCCACCATTGCTTAGGCCTGAGTAGGTAAACAAAGCAGCCTGAGAGATCAAACTGCGTGGGGTCCACCGCAGCTCAAGGAGGCCTGCCTGCCTCTGTAGACTCCACCTCTGAGGGCAGGGCATAGCTGAACAAAAGGCAGCAGAAACTTCTGCATTCTTCCAGCACAGAGTTTGAGATCTGAGAACAGACAGACTGCTTCCTCAAGTGGGTCCCTGACCCCCGAGTAGCCTAACTGGGAGACACCTCCCAGTAGGGGCCGAATGACACCTCATACAGCTGGGTGCCCCTCTGAGACAAAGCTTCCAGAGGAAGGATCAGGCAGCAACATCTGCCTTTCTGCAATATTTGCTGTTCTGCAGCCTCCACTGGTGATACCCAGGCAAACAGGGTCTGGAGTGGACCTCCAGCAAACTCCAACAGACCTGCAGCTGAGGGTCCTGACTATTAGAAGGAAAACTAACAAACAG
>NW_012117132.1:98701-99696 GCF_000951035.1 Colobus angolensis palliatus
AGAAACCCCATCTCTACTAAAAATACAAAAAATTAGCCAGGCGTGGTGGCAGGCACCTGTAGTCCCAGCTACTCAGGTGTCTGAGGCAGGAGAATGGTGTGAACCTGAGAGGTGCAGTGAGCCGAGATCATACCACTGTACTCTAGCCTGGGCAAGAGAGCAAGACTCCATCTCAAAAAAAAAAAATTAAAGTCAAGACCCATCAGTGTGCTATGGGATTCAGGAGACCCATCTCATGTGCAGAGACACACATAGGCTCAAAATAAAGGGATGGAAAAGATCTACCAAGCAAATGGAAAACAAAAAAAAAGCAGGGGCTGCAATCCTAGTATCTGATAAAATAGAGTTTAAACCGACAAATATCAAAAAATAAAAATAAAATAAAGAAGGCCATTACATAATGGTAAAGGGACCAAGTCAACAAGAAGAGTTAACTATCCTAAATATATGCATTCACTACAGGAGCACCCAGATTCATAAAGCAAGTCCTTAGAGACTTACAAAGAGACTTAAGACTCCTATACAATAATAATGAGAGACTTTAACAACCCACTGTCAACATTAGACAGATCAACGAGACAGAAAGTTAACAAGGATATCCAGAAATTGAACTGAGCTCTGCACCAAGAGGACCTAATAGACATCTACAGAACTCTCCACCCCACATCAACAGAATATACATTCTTCTCAGCACATCACGCTTATTCCAAAACTGACCACACAGTTGGAAGAAAAGCACTCCTCAGCAAATGTAAAAGAACAGAAATTATAACAAACTGTCTCTCAGACCACGGTACAATCAAACTAGAACTCAGGATTTAAGAAACTCACTCAAAACCACTCAACTACATGGAAACTGGACAACCTGCTCCTAAATGACTACTAGGTACATAACGAAAGGAAGGCAGAAATAAAGATATTCTTAGAAATCAATGAGAACAAAGTACAATGTACCAGAATCTCTGGGACACATTCAAAGCAGTGTGTAGAGGGAA
>NW_012117132.1:100874-101446 GCF_000951035.1 Colobus angolensis palliatus
CAAGGAGAACTACAAACCACTGCTCAACAAAATAAAAGAGGACACAAACAAATGGAAGAACATTCCATACTCATAGGGAGGAAGAATCAATATCAGGAAAATGGCCATACTGCCCAAGGTAATTTATAGATTCAATGCCATCCCCCATCAAGCTACCAATGACTTTCTTCACAGAATTGGAAAAAACTACTTTAAAGTTCATATGGAACCAAAAGAGTCCGCACTGCCAAGACAATCCTAAGCCAAAAGAACAAAGCTGGAAGCATCATGCTACCTGACTTCAAACTATACTATGAGGCTACAGTAACCAAAACAGCACACTACTGGTACCAAAACAGAGATACAGACCAATGGAACAAAACAGAGCCCTCAGAAATCATACCACACATCTACAACCATCTAATCTTTGACAAACCTGACAAAAACAAGAAATGGGGAACAGATTCCCTATTTAATAAATGGTGCTGGGAAAACTGGCTAGCCGTAAGTAGAAAGCTGAAACTGGATCCCTTCCTTACATCTTATACAAAAATTAATTCAAGATGTATTAGAGACTTAAACGTTAGACCTAA
>NW_012117132.1:102842-106375 GCF_000951035.1 Colobus angolensis palliatus
CACATATACACCATGGAATACCATGCAGCCATAAGAAAGGATGAGTTCATGTCCTTTGTAGGGACATGGATGAAGCCAGAAACCATCATTCTGAGCAAACTATCACAAGGACGGAAAACCAAACACTGCATGTTCTCACTCATAGATGGGAAATGAACAACGAGAACACTTGGACACAGGAAGGGGAACATCACACACCAGGGCCTGTTGTGGGGTCGGGGGAGCGGGGAGGGATAGCATTAGGAGATAAACCTAATGTAAATGACGAGTTAACAGGAGCAGCACACCAACATGGCACATGCACACATATATAACAAACCTGCCTGTTGTGCACATGTACCCTAGAACTTAAAGTATAATTTTTAAAAAAAGAAATAAAAGAGGAAAGGGGAGGTGAAAAAAAAATTGAGGAATGTTTGCCAATTAAAAAAAAGAAAAAAGTAACGCTCTACCCACAATTTGTTCATTTTTCTAAGCAGGGCAACAGTTAAGGAGATAGGTTCTGTGGGCTTCTATACTTGCTCTGTCATTAATTTAGCTAGTGACTTTCATAAAGTTATCCTGGCTATGCCTCAATTTCAAAAAAAGGTGTAAAAAATAACACCTGCCTCATAAGGACGCTGTGAGCATTAAATGAGTTAGTACACACAAAATGCTTAGAATATTTGGCACTACCTCACAAAGGAAACAAATACTATTATAATTACTACTACTATTGTATTATATAAGGGACATTTAATCTCCAGTTTTGCCTACTAGCTGCCAATGAATGTCTTTGTACAAACATCTTTGTCTACTTATAGAAATGTCCCAGGGTAAATTGTTGGCAGATAATCTGATGCACTCAATTTTACAGGTACCTATTATATTGAAAAAGATGGTTAATACTCATAGTCACTTGATTTAAAACAAACATGCCAAAGAAAAGATGGTCTTGTCAATAAACAGTGATGGTATAACTGGATATCCACATGGAAAAATACTGAAGTTTATCTCCACCTCATATCATAATCAAAAAATTTACTGGTCACCCCAGCCCTAAATGCAAAAGGTAAAAACTTCCAGAGAAACACACACACACACACACACACACACACAAATATATCTATGATCTTGGGGTAAGTACAGTGGTCTTAAATGGGAAGCAGAATGCACATACCAAAAAGAAAAAATTAATAAATTAAATTTCAAATAATATCAAGAAAATGAGTAGGTAAAAGATACTAGCAATACATATAAAAGACAAAGGACTGGTGTCAAGAATACATACAGGCTGGGCACAGTGATTCACAACATGAATCTCAGCACTTTGGGAGGCTAAGGTGGGAGAACTGATTGAGCCAAGGAGTTCAAGACCAGCCTGATCAACATAGTGACCATCTCTACCAAAAATTTAAAAATTAGCCGGGCATGGTGGCACACACCTTTAGTACCAGATACTTGGAAGGCTGAGGTGGAAAGCCCAATAGGTTGAGACTGCAGTGAGCCATGATCGCACTACTGCACTCCAGCCTGGGCGACAAGAGACTTCATCTCAAAAAACATATATAAAAAACACATAGAGAGGTCCCTGCCCCACCAATTCGCTCTCCTCGGCACCGGCGGTGGCTGTGCTGTTGTGGTGGTAGCAGCATCCAGCTGCCACAGACCCCACCAATGACCAGCACCTGGTCTGCTCAGCGTTGCAGTGGGCCAGACCAACCGCTGCACCACAGATCCTTTCGGAATAAACCATGGGATTGGGCCTCATCCAGATGTGGTGGAATATGCCAAGGAAAACCTGGAGAGCTTCATCAAAAATAGTGATAGCTTTGATAATCAGCTCCTAGACCTAGACTATCCATCTAAAAGGGAAGTTATAGGGCAAGGCTAGGTCACTCTGATCTCCTAGCAGCTTATCAAAAGAATTATACGTGCAAGTTGGCAAGCCCCCACTGTAAGCGAAATCATCTGTCCATCTCAAGATGAAGATATTCCAACACGCACCTATAAAGAAAACCACTGCTGAGGTTTGAGTTCTGTGAACCTGCATTTGTCGTCAGTAACTGCCTCCAAATAGCATCTGACAGTCATCGGTATGACGGAATTTACTGCGGAGCTGGAGTCCAGAAAGACCATGAAAATATTACTGTAAGTTGGAGGCATATTAGTCACGCCTAGAGAGGATCCGTTAACACAGAACTGGACAAAACACTTGGGAAAGGAAAAATATCCTTGTTTTGTCATTTGCTCCACTTGTGCAACCAAGTAAGAATGATAATGGCAAACCAGATTCTGTGGGACTCCCTCACTGTACTGTCATGAATCTACAGGACTTGGCTTGTATTTACATTCGATGCACATTTAGAAATTGCATAAATGATGAGATGCAGGCCAATGGGATTCCTCAAAGGGCTCTACCAAAAAGGAAAAAAAAAAGAGAGTTAAACAGATAATTAATATGTACATATTTGTGGGTAATCAGCTTATTCCTCAGTCTCTAGACAGAGAGGAGGATGAAAAAAAATGGAAGAAGGTAACAAAGAAGAGGAAGAAAAAGATACCTGGAAACCTTGGAGAGAGTTATCATCTGATCTATCCCCTCGCTTTTTTTTGGTTAGAGCTGCTGTTTAGATGTGTAAAGACACATTCTTAAATGGTGATTTTACTATTTAGGAGGGAGTTTGTGTTGAGGATATATTTGAAGATTGGCTTTTTCATATTGTCTTTCCTTCTTTGGCCTTGGCAAAGTGTACAGTAGATTTTCATGATCATTGCATACCTTTTGTCATTGAAATATATCTTTTATTTTTTAAATGCATTCATTTTACAGTTGTGACTTTATCATTGACTTTAAGAGGTAGAAATAAGAAATAAAAATTAAAGTGAAAAAAAACATACAGAATGCCTACAAATCAATCAAGACAAATAACCTAATTTAAAAATGGGGAAAAGATGTGAATAGGTACTTCACAAGAGCCCTTGCAAAGGGCTAATAAAAATATTAAAACACAACCTCAGTACACTAGCAATGCAGGGGGCTGGTGAGGACATGAAGGAACTACAACTCTCATAAATTGCTGATAAGGATGTAAATTGGTTCAACACTTTTGTAAAGCTGTTTGGCAGTATCTACTTTGGCAGAAACATGCCTACCCTATGATTTAGCAACTCTACTTTAGTTATATGTGCAAAAGAAATGAGTCAATACATCCAGCAGAAGATTTATATAAGGATTTCATAGCAGTTTCATTCAGAGTAGTTAAAAACTGCAAAAAAATCCAAATGCCCATCAAAGGAGAACAGATCAATAAAGTGTTATATGTATACAATGAATGCTAAATAGCTTAAAAAAGAACAGACTACCAATACACTAATACATACAACAATATAAATGAATCTCAGAAATTATATTCAACAAAAAGAACCCAGATACATAAAATACAGTACATGCCAGGCGCGGTGGCTCAAGCCTGTAATCCCAGCACTTCGGGAGGCCGAGACGGGCGGATCACGAGGTCAGGAGATCGAGACCATCCTGGCTAACCCAGTGA
>NW_012117132.1:107315-108057 GCF_000951035.1 Colobus angolensis palliatus
TTGTGAATCAAAGTCAAAGGCAAGGAATCTATTTTGTTCACCACTGCACACTTAATGCTCAACACAGTGCCAGGTACATGGCAGACGGTACATACATTTTCTTCACTTTTGTTTTTTGGCTAGAAGAGTGTGGTTTTTATTCTATTTTTAACTGTAGTAAACTATACATAACATAAAATTGACTATCTTGACCATGGTTAAGTTACAGTTTGGTGGCATTACGTACATGCACACTGTTTTGCAACCTTCGCCACCATTCATCATCCATCTCCATAGCTCTTTTCATCTTGTAAAACTGAAACTCTACACCCATTAATCAACAACTCCCCATCCCCAATCTTCCCCCAGTCCCTGGTAACCATCATTCATTTTTTCTGTCTCTATGATTTTGACTACTCAAAGTCTTCATGTAAGTAGAACCATAACAGTATTTGTCCTTTTGTGACTGGGTTATTTTATTTAGCTAATGTCCTGAAGATGCATCCATGTTGTACCTTACATCAAGTTTCCTTTCAAGACTGAGTAATATTCAGTTCATAAGTATTTTTGAATTAATAAATTTACCTTAACAGTAGTTTATACAAATTCTAAAAACCAGCCTCTCCATTTCAAATATACCAAAAATTCCAAAAACTAAATATCTAACACATAGGAAAGCTGACAGGAGGAATGAAATAATTATATTCAAGAATATGGCTCACCTTCTTTGGGTCAAGATTCCCCAAAACTGAACTGGCCTGGG
>NW_012117132.1:109985-110801 GCF_000951035.1 Colobus angolensis palliatus
CTCTGTACTAATTTTGCAACATTCCTGTAAGTCAAAGTTTCTTCAAAATAAAATGTTAAATATATATATGTGTTCTAAAGAAATATACCAACGAAATATTCAATAATGCTAGAAAGAACATGATTATCCGTGATGACTGAAAAAAAAACTCTGAAAGAGCAGTTCAAAGAACATCATGATGAATATCAAAGTCTTAGCATAGAAGAGGAACTGAATTTAAACTGAGCCTGAGAAACAACAGAGGCAACATTTGTGAACAAACCCCTAGAATCAAAATATTCCATATTTTTTTTTCACTATACAGACTAAAACAAATAGCAGCTCTTTTTTTGTTTGTTTGGCACAATCTCAGCTCACTGCAGTCTCAATCTCCTGGGCCCAAGCAATCTTCCCACCCTCAGCCTCCCACACAGCTGGGAACACAGGCATGCACCATGCCCGGCTAATTTTTTTTTTTTTTTTTTTGGAGCGACAAGGTCTCACTATGTTGCCAAGGTTGGTCTCAAACTCCTGGGCTCAGGCGATCCTC
Organism: Colobus angolensis palliatus; assembly: GCF_000951035.1. Taxonomy (NCBI): domain Eukaryota; kingdom Metazoa; phylum Chordata; class Mammalia; order Primates; family Cercopithecidae; genus Colobus; species Colobus angolensis. The sequence continues at coordinate 110,515 of NW_012117132.1, forward strand.
TCACATAGGTCTCCCAGAGTGTTGAGATTACAGGCCTGAGCCACCATGCCTGACCAGAAGCTCTTTCTTTCAAAGAAACAGGTGGAGTCAAATACTTTAGATTCCTTCAGCTGCCACCATCTAATCTGAAGTGTTTGCTTATAAGTGGTTTATAAGGCAGAAGCCCACAGGGCAAAAAAATGGAGAATATACGTGAGCAGATTTTCATCCTAATCTGCCTACCCATATTTCCAAATCTCTAGTCTTCTCTATGTCTACATCCCACCCTAACCCCAACCAAATTTGCC
>NW_012117132.1:117116-121438 GCF_000951035.1 Colobus angolensis palliatus
GTGAGCAGATTTTCATCCTAATCTGCCTACCCATATTTCCAAATCTCTAGTCTTCTCTATGTCTACATCCCACCCTAACCCCAACCAAATTTGCCAATTTGCTTCCTGAAAAAACCACTGCATTCATTTATACACCGTCAGTAGTTTTAATGTTTAATCTTTTCATGTGCATGTTTCCTGTTCTAAATGTTCTTCTGCAAGCGCCTCAACTTCATGGTTTAACTCAGAGGTTGGCAAATTACAGCCACCTGTTTTAGTAAATAAAGTTCACTGCATCACAGCTACACATACTCATTCACATTTTGTCTATGGCTGCTATGCACTACGTTGGCAGAGTTGAATAGCTGCAAAAGAAACTGTATGGCCTAAAAATAGTAAACTACTCATCATCTGATCCTTTACAGAAAAAAAATTTGCTGACTCTTGAATTTGCTCCAAATTCAATCAACATCTTCACAAATAAAGTAAACTGAAATCAAAGTCTAGAGCTGCACTACTGAATACAACAGCCAATACCCACTTAAAATGTGGCTAGTCTAAGTAGATATGCTCTAAGTCTAATACACACACTGGATTTCAAAGACAATATTAAAAAGGAAATATAAACTATCCTGTTTACATTTCCATGCCAATTATATTTTGACACAATATTTTGGATATATTGAGTTAAATAAAATGTATTTATTAAAATATCACCTGCTATTTTTAGTTTCTTCAATGTGGCTGCCAAAAATGTTTTAAAATTTCTTTCGTGGCTCATATATTTCTACTAGACAGCACTAGTCTAGAAAATCTTTTTACACTGATAAATGATGTTTCTATACAATAAGCTTAAATATCATTTATCATCCAACCTGGGACACTGTTGAGAGTGATGCAGCTGTCACTAATACAGAGACAATGGGCATGGAACCAGAATGTGTGAGCAACCTTTAGAGAATATGCATAAGCAGAAACAAATTTGCCAAATACATGTGCATAAGCAGACACACGAATTTGCCCCAAGTTTTCTATAACATCACCCTTCTACAATGTTTTATTACATGCAGCCATGCCCCACATAGTGACATTTTGGTCAAGAATGAACCACATACACTGCAGTAGTCCCATAAAATTATAATGAAGCTGAAAAATTCCTATTGCCTAGTGTAGTCCTAGCCATCGTTAACATCATAGAACAATGCATTACTCACATATTTGTGGTGATGCTGGTGTAAACCTACTGTGTCCCAGTCTTACAAAAGCACAGCACATACAATTATGTACAGTACACACTACTTGGTAATGAAAATAAACTATGTCATCGGTGTGTGTGTATATTTTTTTCTACTATTTTATTTTAGTGTACTCCTCCTACTCATTTTAAAAAGTTAATTGTACAGCCACCTCAAGTCCTTCTGAAGATATTCCAAAAGGGCATTATTATCACAGAAGATGACAGCTCCATGCACGTTACTGACTCTGAAGACCTTCTAGAAGGACAAGAAGTGGAGGTGAAAGACAGTGATATTGATAATCTTGTGCCTTCGTTTTTAGCCAAAAAGTTTTTAAAGTAAAAAAGATTAAAAGTTTCTTAAAAAAAGAAAAAAAGTTTTAGAATAAGGACATAAAGAATATTTTTGCACAGCTCTACAATGTTTGTTTTAAGCTGTGTTATCACAAATGAGTCAAAAGTTTATTAAAAGTTACAGTAAGCTAAGGTTTATTGAAGAAAAATGTTTTTATAAATTCAGTGTAGCCTAAGTGTATGGTATTTATAAAGTATACAGTAGTGTACGGTAATGTCCCAGGACTTCACATTCCTCACTACTCACTCAATGACTCACCCAAAGCAATTTCTAATCCTGCAAGCTCAGTTCATGGTAAGTGCCCTATACAGGTGTACCATTTTTCAATCTTTTATAAAATATTTTTACTGTACCTTTATATTTAGATACATAAAGACTTACCATTGTATTACAACTGTCTGCAGCATTAAGCACAGTAACATGGGGTACAGGTACACTACATAGCCTAGGTACATAGTAGGCTATATCATCAAGGTTTCTCTAAGTACATTCTACGATGTTCATACAGCAAAAAAGTTGCCTAATGATGCATTTCTCTGTATGTATCCCAGTCATTAAGTGATGCATGACTATTTAAGAACTCTGGGTTAATCATATTCTTCTAGAACTTTCTTCTCACATAGTCTCCTATTTCCCACATTACGAGTTCACCTCATCCCCCACCAAAAGGAGTTCCCACGCTGTAGGGAGTACAGAGAAAAGTAATTTCTTTCCCTTCCATACCACGTATAGTTTACCAAACCAAAAATTAGCAGGTCATTCTGTGCATTACAGAAATTCACCTTCTTAAATTGTGGAACACAGCCCTTTAGTGCTTGCTTTGTATTTAAAACTGACTAACCTTACCCAACCAACAGCCTCCCAACAGAAAATCAGAAATGTTTCATTCATGCTTCCAATTTTATAATGAGGAAAAATACCATATCTCAAATTTAAGCCATTAGAAAAAAAGACCAAGATTTTTAAAACTTATCCTCCTTCAAGAAACAATCTTATAAAAGACCCCTAGATGGGGCTATAACTTCACAAATACAACAGGCTCTCAGACTCCAGCAAAAGCAGCCTACAATTGAGTAGAATTCTGAAATCACAATCTTGCCAATTTTTTTTTTAAACTTGGTGTATTATGCGCATAATATTCATGTGTCAAGTAACGTCACAGCTGTCGAAATTTGTCTTCTAATAATGCCTGGTGACAAATAATTCAATAAATGTTAGACAATGAGAATAACAAATATATTTATTCCTGGGTTTTATTTTTGTTTTTGTTGAGGAGGAACTGGACTGGGGGAGATGAGGGGGGATATTAACCAGTTTGCTATTTACCTGGGCCCAAAACGTTACTGCATCTTCTATGTGACTTCCAACCACATCTTCCACTAAAATCAAATCACAATACAAAGAAAATTAGAAATTAATCAGTATCATCTAGCTCTTAACACCCCAAAATAATTTTTAGCGTCAGTACCTTTATCATAATGCGTATCTTCATCCATTTGGACAATTCCTGAAAAACTAGAACAATTCGATACCTTAAATTAGATTATAATAATCCATCCATTAATAATGAATGAAGACTGAACTACATCATGTTCAATTCTTACAAATGTTTTGTCCTAAATGCAGTATCAAAATTCAAACTCTATATTAAAAATTAACTCAATATTTCCTTCAATAACTCTTGAGTATTTTGTAGTATATGCAATTTTATCATATTTAATCACTATCCTTAAAATTATCTCTTTAGCCAAACTTTTACAAATTTATACTGAACTCATATACATTTTGATCACTTACATAAATCAACACTTTGAAACAATGTACATATTCTTTTTTAGAAAATATCCTCCCATAAAAAGGACTTCCACAACGTAAACAAAGAATAATAGAACAAATGCTTTAAACTGTTAGTCTATTTTATGTAAAAGGCATGGTGGTTACTATTTTTGAAGATTCCGTGGGATGAAAGACTGTAAAATACATAGAATTTTGCCTATTACTTCAAAAACAATTTTCATTACATATTATACTTTATCACATGCAAAAATATTCCAAAATAAATGTACACTACTATATAATTTTATCTGCAATATACTAGAACATTGCACTTTCCATTTACAAGTGTTGAAAGACAATTAAAATACAGATTTTTGATTTTTTTTTCCCCCCAAACGAAGTCTTGCTCTGTCGCTCAGGCTGGAGAGCAGTGGCACAATCTCGGCTCACTGCAACCTCCACCTCCCGGGTTCAAGCAATTCTCCTGCCTCACCCTCCCAAGTAGCTGAGAATACCGGCGCATGCCACCACGCCCGGCTAATTTTTGTATTTTTAGTAGAGACAGGGTTTACCATGTTGGCCAGGCTGGTCTTGAACTCCTGACCTTGTGATTTGCCCACCTCGGCCTCCCAAAGTGCTAGGATTACAGGCTTAAGCCACCGCAATTTTTTAAGAGCTTTAAAAGTTGTCTAGGAACACCACTACACTGAAGTTTCAAATGCTCTCTCATTAACAGAAGAGAAACATTAACTTCTCATCACAGAAAAATAAAATTTTAAAAATGGATTACTTTTGTTACAACTTAATTTTTTAAAAAAATGTTTCAAGGCCGGGCGCGGTGGCTCAAGCCTGTAATCCCAGCACTTTGGGAGGCAGAGACGGGCGGATCACGAGGTCAGGAAATAGAGACCATCCCGGCTAACCCGGTGAAACCCCGTCTCTACTAAAAAATACAAAAAACTAGCCGGGTGAGGTGGC
>NW_012117132.1:121823-160261 GCF_000951035.1 Colobus angolensis palliatus
CGTAAACCCGGGAGGCGGAGCTTGCAGTGAGCTGAGATCCGGCCACTGCACTCCAGCCTGGGCGAGAGAGCGAGACTCCGTCTCAAAAAAAAAAAAAAAGGTCCTTTTCTACTGGTCAAAAAGTAGTTTTTAAATTCAACTGACCGAAAAGCTGTAAAAACTTTTAGGGAGACTATATATTTCCATGGAAGGCATTAAGGCTTAATTTCAGTAAAAGTTAAAATTACTTTGTAAATTGATTTGCTTTAATGCGACCCCCAGAGCAAATGCCAGAGAAAAGGCAAGTAGGCAAGGCAAAAAAAACTTTATTAACTTGCCAATGTGAAGGAGGGGCGAGGTTCACCCCTCTCCAGCAGTGGAGGCCCACGAAGTCACTCCCGCGTTCGGGTGAGGTTCCTAGGTCTGCACAGGAGCAGGGTCCAACCAAGTCCGCAGCGGGAGTGGGAGGGCAGTGGGAGGGACATAGGCAGGTCAGGGGCGGGATGGTAGGCGTGGCTAGGTGGGTTCCGGTTTTTCTCCATGGGAGGTCGGGTTGCGCCTGCGCAGTCCACCCGTGTCTTTCCCTGGCGCAGGAAAGTTGACGGTGAAGAACCCGAAACTGCGCCATCTTGCCTCCATTCATCCAAACAGAAATCTCTCCACACACTCCAAAAAGCTACTTCTACAATAGTTTTTAAATCTTACTTTAAAATGACTCGCCCTGATTATGAAGGAACTGATGCCCTACACTTTCTGCAAACAGAGATCACCAAATGGTACATCCAAATCTCCATTTCCTGATGAAAATTTGGAAGACATGGGTACACGTAGCTCCCTGACACAAGGGATTTTGAAACAAACGGCAAAGAATTTTCCAGAAGGGGAAGAGTGTGTGCAGGCTGCGTGACCTCGTCTTCGTGGAACTTTTTCAGGCCCAAGGTTTTTTCAAGCTAGTTTCGCCTGCCTGCACGCACTCAAAAACTGGGGCGTCTGACACTCCTCTGGGGTGGCGGGCGTCTCGAAGGTGACAGAAAACCCTGAAATGGGCCTCGTCCCAGGATAGGAGAACTAAAACGCAAGCAGCGATGAAAACAGTCCTTGAAGCGGCCACCACTGCAGGTACCACAAAAACTATTACTGACCTCACACTTTCTGTTGCAGAAGCTCTATAAAAGTGACCCTGGCCCCACACACTGGGCTCTCGGCCCTCCGCCCACCGTAGCACACGTGCAGAAGCTTGCCACACAAGCTTTGTACGCAAAGGCCCCACACTGCGCCTGCGTGCACAGCGCTGCGCCATCATCTGGTGCTAGTGGGAGTCAGGTGGCAGCCACGGCCTACCGCCTAGTTAGAAGCATGCAGGGAGCGGCCTGACGCTGGCGGCTGCCGACCCCATGCACTGAGGCTGCGCCCTGGTGATTTATAGGCTGGGGTGGGGTCCATGGCCAGTTCCTTTCACAAGGCTTCAAGTAGTGACGTTAGAGGTGACCGTAGGATTTCATGGCCTTTCCTAATCTGTTCACGTGGATTTAAATTTTAGAAACACCCAAATTAGAAGAACCCCGACATTCTATTTACACGATGGAAAAGAGAAAATAACTTTGGTAACTGAAAATGTGTTTTTCAGATTAGTAGCTTTACAAGCGGTGGTCAATTCATCCCTAGATTCCACAGCTCTCTCTAGCATTACAACTTTTTCCACAATCTTAAGAGGAAAAAATTAGCTGTCTGCTTCTTTGCAGATACTATGCTTTGTGGCAAGCCTTACACAATTGAAAATTATATCTGGTTAATTTTTAACAACTTTAAAGTACAATAAACTGCAGATATCAAAAAAGTGCATAATTTGTTAAGGGTGAACATATGTATACACTGTTGAAATCATCCCCACAATTAAGATAAACTTTTCTATCACCTCAAAGTTTCCTCATGCTTGATTGTAATACCTGACTCCTCCCAGCTCCTGTTCTGCTTTTTGTCACCATACATTAGTTTGCGTTTTCTAGAATTTTACGATATTAAAATCATACAGTATGAACGTTTAATCTAACTTCTTTCCAATAGCATAATTATTTTGATTGATAAATTTTGTCCTATGTATCAAGAGTTTGTTGGGTTTTATTGCTGTGACTATTCCGTTGCATGAATATAACACAATTTGTTTACCTTTTAATAGGTATTTGGACTGCTTCCAGTTTTGAATTGTTTCAAATAAAGCTGCTATTGTGTGCAAGTCTTTGTATGGACATATGTTTTCTTATCTTATGGGTTAGTACCTAGGAGTGGAATGGCCAAGTCATAGAATTGTGTATGTGCTTTAAAAACTGTGGCATTGTTTTACAGTGTTGTACTATTTTATATTCCCACCAGCGGGGTTTCAGAGTTCTAGTTGCTCTGTATCCTCACCATCATTTGATATGGTCTGTGTTTTTAAGTTTAAACATTTATATATAAATGTTTAAAGTGATATCTTCTTGTGGTTTTAATTTGCATTTATTTCTCTACTAACTAAAGATGTTGAGAAACTTTTCTTATGTTTATTTTCCATCCAGATCTTCCTAAATGAGGTATCTGTTCAAGTTTTTTCCTGTTTCCTAACTGAATTTATTATTGAGTTTTGACAGTTCTTTATATACTATGGATACAACTCCTTCAGGTCTGAAAATATTTTCTCCCAGTCTACAGCTGTCTTTTTGTTTCCTAAAAAGGGTATTTCAAAGAACAAAAGTTTTTCATTTCAATGAAGTCTGATTTATCAGTTTTGTCTTATGGGTCATGTTTTTGTGTTGTACATAAGGAATCTGACTAGCCTAGTTCACAAAAAGTTTTCTTATATATTTTCTTCTAGAAATTTTACATGTTCAAGCTTTACATTTTGATATGTAGTCCTTTTTGAGTTTATTTTTATAACATGAAACAATCAATTTTATTTTATTGCATGTGGATATCTAATTTTTCCAGCATCATTTGTTGAAAACACTGTCATTTGTCTATTGACTTGTCTTTGCACCATCATCAGAGATCAATTGACCATACATGTGCAAGTCTATTTCTGGATTCTCTGTTCTGCTACACTGATCTATTTGCTTTCTTTAGACTAATACCACACTGTCTTAAATATTGTAGTTTTATAGTAACTCTTGAAGACATGTACTGTAAGCCTTCCAATATTATTCTTTTTCAAAGTTATTTTAGGTTTGTAGTTTCATGCAATCGTAGAACTAATTTGTCAGCATCTACACACACACACACACACACACACACACACACAGAGCGTGCTGTGATTTTGATTGGGATTACATTGAATGTATACACCAATTTGAGAAGAATGGACATCTTAGCTATATTGAGTCTTCTGATCCATGAACGCAGTATATTTATTTGGGTCTTATTTTATCTCTCTGAGTGATGTTTTGTGTTTTTCATTATAAAAGGTTTTGTCTGATTTAACCCTAAGAATTTCATTTTTCATGCTGTTGTAAATTGTATTTTTTCTTAATTTCAACTTCTGTTTGTTTTGTTGCTAGTATATAGAAATATAACTTTAGTATATTGTGTATTATTTCTGTGATAGTTTTTCTGTGGGTGTGTGTGTGTGTGTGTGTAAGACAGGGTCTCGCTCTGTCATCCAGGTGAGAGACCTGTGGTGATATCACAGGTCATTGCAGCCTTGAGTTCCTGGGCTTAAGCAATCCTCCTGCCTCAGTCTCCCAAAGTTTCGGTATTAGGCACTGAGCCTAGCCTATTTCTAGTGATAGTTTTTAAAATAAATTTAACAGAATTATCTACATAGATGATCATGTCTTATGCAAATAAAGGCTGTTTTTACTTTCTCCTTTACAATCTGGAAGTCTTTTATTTATTTTTATCTTGCCTTATTGCAGTGGCTAGATCCTCCAGTGTAATGCTGAAAATAAGTGCTGAGAGCAGACACCCTTGCCATGTTCCTATTCTTAAGAGGAAAGCATTTCCCTCTCACCATTAAATATGATGTTTACTGTGGGTTTATAGTAGATACCCTTTAATAGATTAAGGAAGCTACTTTCTATCCTGAGTTTGCTGAAAATTTTTATCATGAACATGTGTTGAATTTTGTCAAATACTTCTTTTCATATCTATTGATATGATCATGTGGTTCTTTAGTTTGTTAATATGATGAATTACATCAATTAATTTTCAAATGTTATACCAACCTTGCATTTCTGGGATACAATTCACTTGGTCATGATGTATTATCCTTTTTATATATTCTCATATTAGATTTGCTAAAATTGTTAAGAATTTTTGCATCTATGTTCAAGAGGAATATTGGTCTGAAATTTTCTCTTCTCATAATGACTTTGTCTGGTTTTGATATCAGAGTGATGCTGGCAATATAGAATAAGTTGCAAAGAATTCCCAACTTCAGTTTCTGGAAAGGTCTTATAGAATTGATATTCTTTGCTCCTTTAAGACTTGGTAAAATTCACTGTGTGGCCATCTAGCCATCTAGGCATCATTTCCTCTAGTGCACTTTCTAGCCATCTAGAATTTTCTTTGTGGTAAGGTCTTTAACTACAAATTCACTTTATTTAATAGATATAGGGCTAATCATGTTACCCATTTAGTATCTAATGAGCTTGATAGTTTTGTCTATATTGTAATTTTTTTAACTTTGTATTTTCCTGGTGCCTCAATATCCCCACAAATAGGCTATAACCACCCTGCCCAAGTGACCAGGTGTACCAGGGTGATAGGGTAGTTCCTGCCACCTCCTGACTGTGACCTAATGACTTTCAAAAAGCACCAATAAAATGCCTTCACATGTTTTCTTGTGTACTCTGCTCTGACCCCCAGTAAAGGCACTTGCCCATGGGTCCTCACTCTCTCTAAGCTCAAGCATGCTCCCTTGGCGTTCAAACCTTGTATGTAGCCCCCATGTGGCATGTCATGCCTCCCTTTTCTAGGACAAATGAGTATAATAACGCCTTTATTTTTATATGCCTCTCTGGAATTTCCATGGCCACAATGGAATGATCCTTAAACATTCCACAAAGGAGACTTACAACACAGTGTTTTTTTAAGGAATTTGTCCATTTCATCTGAGTTGTCAAAATAATTGGCATAGTTATTTATAGTATTCCCTTAGTATCCTTTTAATATCTGTAGAATCTATAGTGATGTCACCACTTTCATTCCTAACATGGATAATTTGTGCGCTCTCTCATATTAGTCAGGCTAGAGGTTTATAAATTTTATTGGTTTTATTGATTTTCTCTCTTGCTTTTGTTTTCTATTTCAATTTATACTCTGGTCTTATTTTCCCTTTTCTATCTATTTTAGTTTCATTTTCTCTTATTTTTCTAGTTCCTTAAGGTAAGAGCTGATTTGAGATTTTTCTTCATTATTGATTAAGGCATTTTGGTGCTATAAAATTTCCTCCACATACTGCTTTAGCTGAATCCCACAAATATTATGATGTTGTATGTTCACTGCCTTTCAATTAAAAGTGCTTTTATTCCCATTTTGACTTTTTTTCTTTGGCCCATGGATCATTTACACGTGTTACATAATTTTCAAACATTTGAGATTTTTCCAGATATCTTTGTTATAGATTTATAATTTAATTCCACTGTAGTCAGGGGATATACTTGAAGATCCGAATCATCTTAAGAATAATGAGCCTTGTTTTATGGCCTAAAATATGGCCAATCTTAGTAAATGTTCCATTCGCACTAAAACAAAAAAAGAATGTTTTCTGCTGTTATTGGTTAGTGTGTTCTATAAATGTCAATTAGGTGAAGTTGGTTAATACTGTTGTTCAAGTCTTCTATATCCTTACTGACTTTATGTCGACATGATCCATTGGTCAAGGGAAGCATCTAGGTCATTAACTCTGTCCTACAGCATCTAAGAAGCTCAGGGGCAAGAAGCAAGAGCCATCAGTGTAGGTCCAGGGGTTCTGTCAGCTACAAAGTATATCTATCTCAATTATGTATATTTAGGGAGAGTAGAAATAGAGTGGGACCAGACCCATTTTACCTGCTGTGAGATGAACTTTGGCCAGGACTCCATTTGTCACTGAGACTCCCTACTCTAACCAGTGAACCACAATGGTCTTTTGGGTCTGCTGGGATCCATGTCAGGTCAGGCACTGTATCCAACAGTCCTTGGTTGAAAGAAAAAATCTGACTATGCCTTTTTATCCATTGCACAGTTACCCTGGTAAATGATAGTACATGACTGCCCCTTGGAGAAAGGATTAGGGGGATATTTACCAAATATACTTGATGATCCTTCCTCAAGGGGATCTGGGCCTTCCCTTCCATAATTAGCTTTAGATCTGGAAACTGGATGGGGAACTATGGTTTTTCATTACAAAGATTGATGTCAGCCTTCTCCTTGCCAATTCTCAATTTTCTTTTTTGAGGGGTGAGAGGAGTCAGTTATATAAGTAAAATAACACCCTAATCAGCTTTCCTTCTGTCTTGCCCCTTGGAACATCATGAACTTTACCTTGTTCACAGATTCATGCCTATGTGCCTATTAAGTTAATTATGTCGATTGGGCCTCTGAGAGTTAAGTTCCACAACTTGGCCTTCAAAATTTTGGCATCTCATCATCTATATACATTGATACCACAGAGCCCATAGTCATGACAGCATCTTCCATCATCAGTTCTAGCCTGTACAGGTCAATCAACCATTGCCAAGCTTTTCAAAGTTTCCAGTATACTCTTCACCATTACATTTCTTTTTGTTGTTGTTTGAGACAGGATCTCACTGTGTCACCCAGGCTAGTGTATGGCATGATCAAGGATCACTGCAGCCTTGACCTCCTGGCTCAAGCATCCTCCCACCTCAGCCTCCCAAAAAGCTAGGACTACAGGGTGGGGTGGAGGTGGAATATAAGGCTTGATAGGAGAGAGTGACATGGGGGCACTCACTCATGATGCATGATTTAATTCCCAGGCATGCACCACCATGCCCACCTAGTATGTGTGTGGGTATACAGACGAGTTCTCACTATGTTGCCCAGGCTGGTCTTGAACTCTTGGGCTCAAGCAATCCTCCCACCTCAGCCTCCCAAAGTGCTGGGATTACAGATGTGATCCACTGCACCTGACTACCATTATATATTTTTTTGCCTTAGTTATGAATATCATCTGGGCCCTCCCAGGGAAAAGTCGGGTGATAGCTTCTCCAGTTTCAAACAACAAATACATCCCTGAGCTTTCTGACTGCATCCTCAATACTATGTCAGATAACTGCTAGCATGCCTGTCATATCTTCTATATGCCATCCTTGCATTGTGTTAGGAGCAACTCCAAAAATTCTTGCCAGGGAATTAAATCATGCATCATGAGTGAGTGCCCCCATGTCACTCTCTCCTATCAAGCCTTATATTCCACCTCCACCCCACCCCTTGATTCAATATCCTCAAGATCTACTCTCAGACATGTTTCCTGGCTTCCTCCCAATATATTTTAATACAAAGCTATGGTAACCAAAATAGCATGGTATTGGTATAAAAACAGACATATAGACCAACAGAAGAGAATAGAGAATCCAGAAACAAACCTACACATTTACAGGCAACTGATTTTTGACAAAGGTGCCAGGAATATACATTGGATAAAGGACAGTCTCTTCAACAAATGATATTGGGAAAATTGTAAAACCATATGCAGAAAAATGAAATTAGACTTCTATCTCTCACCATATACAAAAACTAACTTGTGGATTAAAGACTTAAAAGTAAGACCTGAAATTATGAAACTACTAGAAGAAAACATAGGGAAATGCTTCAGAACATTGATCCAGGCAAAGATTTTATAGCTAAGACTTCAAAAGCACAGGCAACAAAACCAAAAATAGACAAATAGGACTAGATTAAACTAAAAAGCTTCCGCACTGCCAAGGAAACAATCAACAAATTGAAGAGACAGCCTGTAGAGAGAAAATATTTGCAAACTATTCATCCAACAAGGGACTAATATCCAGAAAATACAACGAACTCAACCCAACAGTAAAAATCCACATAATCCTATGGAAAAGTGGGCAGGCAAAAGACATGAATAGACATTTCTCAAAAGAAGACATACAAGTGGCCAAGAGGTATATGAAAAAATGTTCAGCATCACTAATCATCAGGGAAATGCAAATTAAAACCATGGCATACCATCTCACCCCTGTTAGACTGGCTATATGTAAAAAGACTAAAAATAACAAATGCTGGCAAGGATGCAGAGAACAAAGGAACTCTTATACACTGTTGGTGGGAATATACATTAGTGTAGTCAGTATGAACAACAGTATGAAGGTTTCTCAAAAAACTAAAAATAGAACTACCATAGGATCCAGCAATCCCATTACTGGGTATTTATCCAAAGGAAAAGAAATCAGTATATAAAGTGATACTTATACTTGCATGTTTATTGTAGCATTATTCACAATAGCCAAGATTTGAAATCAACCTAAGTGTTCATCAATAGACAAATGAATAAAGAAAAATATGGTATATGTACACAATATTGTTCAGTTGTAAAAACAGAAAAAATGAAATCCTGTCATTTGCAGCAACATGATGGAACTGTAGGTCATTATTTTATGTGAAATAAGCCAGACACAGAAAGGGAAATATCAAATGTTCTGTCTCATATGTGAAAGCTAAAAACGTTGATCTCATGGAGGTAGAGAGTAGAATGATGGTTACCAGAGGCTGGGAAGAAGAGGGTCGGGAGGAAGAAAAGTTGGTTAAAGGGTACAAAAATATAGTTAGACAGAAGGAGTAAGTTCTAGTGTTTAATAACATGGTAGGGTAACTTTACTTGACAGTAATTTACTGTATATTTTGAAATAGCTGGAAGGGAAGATTTGAAATATCCCCAACACAAAGAAATTAAAAATGTTTGAGTTGATAGATATCCTAAATAACCTTATTTGACCAATACACCTGTATGTATGCGTCAAAATATCACACGTACCTCATAAATAAGTACAATTAGCATGTATCAATAAAAAAAAAAAATTTAAGCCAGGCACAGTGGCTCATGCCTGTAATCGCAGCACTTTGGGAAGCCAAAGCAAGAGGATCACTTGAGGCCAGGAGTTCAAGACCAGCCTGGGCAACATTACAACACCCTGCCTCTACAAAAAAAATTTTAAATTAGCCTAGCATGGAGGTACCTGCCTGTAGTCCTAGCTACTCAGGAGGCTGAGGCAGGAGAATAACTTAAGCCCAGGAGTTCTAGGTTGCAGTGAGCTATGGTAGTAGCACCACTGCACTGCAGCTTGGGTGACAGAATAAGACACTGTCTCTAAAATAATAAATAATTAAATAATTTTTTAAAAGATTGGTCACTGAGATGAGTTGTTGCCAGCCCGATCCATATGTCCTCTAATTTCTCTTTTCACCTAGTTACTTCCTTCACTTTTTGCTTTATATATTTTGAAGACTAAACTTGTATTTGGCCAGGCATGGTGTCTCACGCCCATAATCCTGGCACTTTGGAAGGCCGAGGCGGGTAGATCATTCGAAGTCAGGAATTCGAGACCAGCCTGGCCGACATGGCAAAACCCATTCTGTACTAAAAATACAAAAATTAGGCAGACGTGGTGGCAGGTGTCTGTAATCCCAGCTACTCAGGAGGCTGAGGCACGAGAATCGCTTGAACCCAGGAGACAGACATTGCGGTTAGTTGAGATCACATCACTACACTCTAGCCTGGGGAATAGAATGAGTCTCCATTTCAAAAAATAAATAAATAAGTAAACTTATATTTAAATACAAGCATTCAAAACCTGTATTAGACCGTGTTAAGTTTAGAATTGTTAAAATGCTACATTTTCTTGGTGCATTAAACTGTATATCAACAAGAAGTAAAACTTTCTGGTAACTTTTTTGTGTTTTGGAGTCTATTTTACTTTATATTAATAAAATGACCCCCAACTTTATTTTGATTATGTATCTTTTCCTATCTCTTCAATGCAAGTAATAGGTAACACACGTTGAAACCTGAGATTTTTTCCAAACATTTTCACTAAAACTATAGCTGTGCTGTTATTACATAGTCTTGGTCCCAAGACAGAGTAGATAATAATTTGACCAATTTTTCCTCTGTTACCACTAGCCTATAAATGTTGTAGATCCTCAGACCCTGTGATTGTAACCCCTCTAGTCAGCCAGTTTCATATTTTAGAGTCTCTTACCTTTAGCACTCCACTTATCATACTGAATTCTCCATAGTTAGGAATTCATTTTATAAAAATAACAGAAAATTCAACTTAAGTGTCCTAAACAAAATGTAACCAGTTCAGCAGCTGGAAGACGTCATGGCTGACAACTCTGCAGTGTCCTCAGCCTTTCCTTCATTATCACAGAATGGTGGATGCAGCATCAGCCCTCCTCCATTGCATTCTATTTATCAAACTCTTGTCCTCAACACTCAGCTCAAACTTCCCCTTTTCTGGAAAGACAATAACTTTCTTTCCCAGCCCTGCAATATTCGGCCCTTTCAAAACATATTGAAATTGCTAATAGTATAATGTGAAATGTTTTGACTAAGATTCAGATGATTTCAGATTTCTGAATCTTTGGTTATGCAGGCTGTATTCCTGCAACACTCGTCTTTCTGCTCCCTCGTCCACTATGCAGGCTCCTCCTCAACTTTAAAATTCAGTACAAGCGTCCTGTCTTCTGTGAGACCTTCCTTGATTCCCACTTCCCAACAACCGTTTTTTCTCTAACCTCTCTTTTTTAGAACTTGGCACTTTACTTTGTATGATGCGTCTCTCCCCTCCAGACAGCAGATAAAAAGTCCTTCGAGATCCCAGAGATAGCCCCAGCAGTTCTTCATGAGAACAAAAGAAGGTAAATTTTGTGTCTATGGCCACAGTAGAAGTCTCAAACTAGTCCATCCATGAGTTATTGGATGCCACTGATCTCTGGCCTTCTGAACCAGCTCCCTGGAACAGGAGGGTCTGTACTAAATAAGAGCACCAGTGTGTCTATAAACTTACCTTCATTCCAGAAGGAACCAAGTAGAAAAACTTCCAGACACTGCTTGACCCAGTGTAAACACATTGCACTATTATTTGGATTATATATTGCCTTCACTTCTTCAAGCATTTATGGCCAGTGTCTTGGAGGACTTAAAGCTAACAAGGTTATTGGTCACGTAAACTCTATCCCACTACAGCCTTTTCAACCCAATGTGTTCATGAATCTCTGATGGTTTATGGAAGCATCATCTCCAAGCCAAACCTAGAAAAACATGTTTTTGAGACCCACAAGGTAAAGTTCCTGAGCCACCTCTCCTTAGTAGAGGGTTCCAAAGAACGTAACAACAGTTCTATAGTAGGCCAGGCATGGTGGTTCAGGCCTGTAATCCCAGCACTTTGGAAGGCCAAGGTGGGCAGACTGCTTGAGCCCAGGAGTTTGACACAAACCTGGGCAACATGGCAAAACCTCGTCTCTACAAAAAATACGAACATTATCCAGGTGTGGTGGTGTGTGCCTATAGTCCCAGCTACTCAGGAGACTGAAGTGGGAGAATTGCTTCAGCCTGGGAGTTCGAGACTGCAGTGAGCCAAGATGGCACTACTGCACTCCCGCCTGGGTAACAGAACAAGACACTGCCTTAAAAAAAGAAAAGAAAAAAAAAAGTTCGAGTTCTATAGTGAAACCTTCCTTCTCTCTAGTCTATCAGGGACATTTAGCAATTCTTAGAGTTCCTTGACTATTACAAAGTCTTTCCACAGCTTAGGAACCCAAGCCACATTCCACCCAAGGGAGTTAGTGGAGTAGAGGATAGTAGTTCTTCAAATAGGTCACCCTGAGTATATTATCAAAAAGATCTTAGCTTAATGTCTAGCACTTCTGGGATTCTTTCGCAATTCTATCTTCTCCCCACCCTGAACCACTAGCTGTATATGGCTGGGCAGGAAGAAACACAGGAGTAAGATAATGATTCTGGGAGACAGAAGTAACCTAATCAATAGTGAATTTGTCTTTATTATGGTGTAGAAATATCTCACTGGCCTTTACTGGAGCTTGGAATAAATATTCTATGCCTATTTCCTCCAAACAACTTTCTGAATCAAAATTTATCTTCTCAGATATCTTAACATTTAAAAAGTACTGTGCTAGGAAACTGGGGCATCAATAGAAAGGAACAAAGTTTATTCTGAATGAACAAAACAGCTTTCTGTTTAAATACCAGTCTCAAGTAATACTAGTAACTAACACTTATGTAGAGTTTCCTATGTACCAGGCTCTGTTCTCAGAGCTTTATCTATATTGACTCCTTTCATTCTTATAACGGTCCTATGATAAAGTAGATTCTGTTGCTGTTCTCATTTTGTGAATGAAGATACTAAATCATAAAAATGTTAGGTAATTTTTTCAAGGTCACATTCACTGGTAATTAGTGACAGAGCTGAGATTTAAACTCAGGCAGTCTGGCACAGAATCTATTTTCCCAACCTCTGTGCTATTTGGTGTGGAATCTGCCTGACTGAATTGCAAAGTTAAGGTCCAAGCCTAGGACATGAAGTTCTAACCAATATGCTGATCCTAACAAGCCCTGACAACACTTCAGGCCCCCAGTAATAATTCAAGAGGGTGATCCTTCATTGCCCAAAATGTGTGTTACATAATGAATAACTCAAAGACTGATGGAAAAGTTTTCATTAATGCTCAGATCATTTCAGATTTTAGTGCCTTCGCATGTGGTAGCAATAATTTCTGCTCTTTTTCTCCACCTTGCAAACACCTACTCCTTCAATTTCAGGACAAGCATCTTGTCCTCTGGAAGGTCTTCCCTCATTGCTACCCCTAAAGGCAATCCTTCTGCACTCTCTGTTGTAGCATTTGGCACCTTCTATTAAGTTTGTTCTTGTCTCTTGAGGTGGTGAACTCTTTAATAGAAAAACTCTTTGAAAAGTCTTTGTCTCCTCATTTGTGTATTTAGAATAATAAAATTACCTCTCCTATGAGAATTGACTGAGAAAATCCCTGCAAAGAACTTATTTGACATTGTTAGCTCTCAGTAAAGGATAGCTACTATAAAAGTATAATTTTTTGTCCTTGGGTAGTTGGCACACTATACATTTAATAAATGTTTTTTAAGTGACTACAAAATAATATATCCAAAAGCCCACTGGAGATAGACTTTAAAAGTATTAGTTAAAACTCTTTAATGTACTGCTAGACTTGATTTGTCAATTTCATCTATTTACATTTCATAGTCTGGCCAGGCATAGTGGCTTACACCTGTAATCTCAGTACTTTGGGAGGCCAAGATGGGAGAATCACTTGGGTCCAGGAGTTTGAGACCATGAGAGCTAGGAAAACCCCGTCTCTACAAAAACTTTAAAAATTAGCTGGGCATGGTGGTACACACCTGTGGTCCCAGCTACTTGGGAGGCTGAGGTGGGAGGATCACTTGAACCCAGGAGGTGGAGGCTGCAATCAGCTGTGTTCATGCCATGGCACTCCAGCCTGGACAACAGAGCAAGACCTTGACTCAAAAATAAATTTCTCAGTCCAAATTGTCGTATATCATGTTGGTGTCATTTCATTTTTGGTTACATTTGAAGGGGATGCTGTGCTCAAGACTGAAATTGAAATAGAAAAGCATTAGGTTGGTACAAAACGAATTGCGTTTTTTGCCATAAAAGTAATAAAAAAGCAATTACTTTTGCACCAACCTAATAAATATATTCAGGAGAAGATCCCTTTGCTTTTATTTCATTAAGACATTTAATCATCTTACCTTTTATTTATTTATTTACTTAGAGACAGAGTCTTGCTCTGTTGCCCAGGCTCTAATGCAGTGGTGTAATCTCGGCTCACTGCAACGTCCGTCTCCCAGGTTCAAGCAATTCTCATGCCTCAGCCTCCTGAGTAGCAGGGACTACAGGCACATGCCACCACACCCAGCTAATTTTTTGTATTTTAGTAGAGATAAGGTTTCACCATGTTGCCCAGGCTGGTTTTAAACTCTTGAGCTCAGGCAATCCACCCACCTCAGGCTCCCAAAGTGCTGGGATTACAGGTGTGAGCCACCGCACCTGGTCATAGTCATCTTACATTTTAAAAATTAGGACACCGTTAAAAATAGTCCTCATTTTTCCCTTTTTTGTTCCTTTCCCTGCCTCATCGTTTAAGATTTGAATAAGGAATAATAACTGCTTTCAAAAATTTATTGTATAACCAGATTAAGTTTTGTTAATCATTACCAGCACAGCAAAAATTTCAGTGTATCCCAAAAATTTCTAAGCTCCTTAACATTGTCCAGTTTACTGGATTACTATTAATACAATAAAAAATGCCACAGCAACAAAAGAATTTGAAAAATTCCTTTGAGAAATGGGATTTTACCTATTGGAAAAAAGTCATTTCTGACTCTATGTATCTCTTGATCTGTATTTTATTTACTTTCTTGAATTCCTCACCTGTATCTCTAAAACTCTCCATGCTACTAATTACAAATACATATAAACATCGAGTAGTACTAAGTTGTTTATTTTACCTTAATTCCTTTGAAAGAAATAAAAGAGCCATTCATTCCATCTTATTTTATAAAGCTTTTTTTCTTTTTTTTTTTCTTTTTTGAGACAGGGTCTCGCTGTGTCACTTAGGATGGAATGCAGTGGCATAATCGCAGTTCACTGCAGCTTCACCTTCCCAGGCACAGGTGAGTGATCCTCCCAACTCAGTCTCCCAAATAGCTGGTACTACAGGCATGTACTACCACACTCAACTAAAGTTTTATTTTATTTTTTTGGTAGAGATGGGGTTTCACCATCTTGCCCAGGCTGGTCTCAAACTCCTGGGCTCAAGCGATCCTCCAGCCTCAGCCTCCTAAAGTGCTCAGATTACAGACGTGAGCCACCATTTTAAATTTTGTAGTAGCCACATTTAAAAAACGAAAAGAAGCAAGTGAAATTAATTTTAATAACATTTTAATTGACCTTATATAACCAAAATATTATCATCTCCACACGTAATCAATATAATAAAATATTAATGAGATCTTTTACTTTTTTCTTTCTTACTAAGTCTTTAAAGTCCAGCATGTATCTTATACTCACAGCACATCTCAATTCAGACTAGCCATGTTTCAAGTACTCAATAGCTACATATGGTAGCCACCATATTTAATTATGCAAGCATAGAAAATTGTAAAGCACTGAAAATTGTAAAAGGAAAATACACAAAAATAAAGAGAACAGCATAATGAACTCAACGTTGCTCTCATGGCCAATCTTTTTTTTTTTCTTTTCTTTTTTTTTTTTTTGAGACAGAGTCTCACTCTGTCGCCCAGGCTAGAGTGCAGTGGCACAATCTCAGCTCACTGCAACCTCCATCTCCCAGGTTCAAGGGATTCTCCTGCCTCAGCCTCCTGAGTAGCTGGGATTACAGGCACATGCCACCACACCTGGCTATTTTTTGTATTTTTAGTAGAGACAGGGTTTTACCATGTTGGCCAGGCTGATCTCGAACTCGTGATCCCAAGTGATCTGCCTGCCCCTCAGCCCCCCAAAGTGCTAGGATTACAAGTGTGAGCCACTGCACCCGGCCAATACATGGCCAATCTTAATTCACCTGTACCTCCACCCACTCCTCCCAAACCCTGAATATTTTGAAGGAGTTGCATGGATGGAAACCTAAAGACCTATTACAAGGCTATCACAATAATCCAGGCAAACCAGCGGCAACTTAGCCTAGGGCAATGGCAGTGGAGATGGCGAGAAATGGAAGGTTGATCGGATCCTTGCCATATTTCAAAGGTAGAAGCTGACAAGATATACTGATGGATATATGGGATGTGAGAGAGAAAATCAGGAATAACTTCAAGGTATTATGCCTGAACAAAATAATGCAGTTGCCTTTTACTGAAACAGGACGCTGCCGAGGGAACAGTTGGGTGGTAATCAAGAGTTCATTTTTGGACATGTTAAATTTAAACTACCTATTAGACACCTGGAGATGATAAATAAAGAGCTGGTTATCTAGATCTGCAATTCAGGAAAGAAGTCCAGGCAGCACACATAAACTGAAAGTCAGAAAGTCAGAAAATCATTGGTATTTAAAACCATGAAACAAAATGAGTTTATTTAGTAGGAGGTGAACGCAAATAGAGTAGAACAGAGGTCTTCGGATACTTCCAAGTTTAGAGCAGGAAAAGGAGGAACCAGGAAGAGAGACTGAGCAGAAGCCTTCAGTAAGATAAAAAAGAAAATGAAACACAAGAAAAAGTAATGCCACAGAAGACAAGCAAAAGAGGTGTTTCAAGGAGGTGTTTCAAGCCTGTCCTCCCAGGAGTTTCAGGTTTAATTCATCGTAACTACCTACTCTTGTAACCACCAAAATAAAAAGATAAAAATTAAACCTAGAGGGATAGCAACACTCCCAGGATACCTGGTAGAAAGCAAATGCAAAATGACTATCAGGATACAAACTTCAGCCCAGGCCAGGCAGGATTCCCACTACAAAAGGCACCTTGAACATGAGATCACAATCCAAAATTACAAAGAAGTAAAAAGCAAACTCTCACGAATTAATATCCGTAGTTACAACAAACAGCAGGTTTAAACCATCAAGAACTTTAAACAATGAAACTACCTTTGCAAAAATTACAACAATGAGAAAATTATGACAGTGAAAGAGATCTGATCTATCCAACTCCACCTTGCTTCTAACCTCCTAAACTGCCCTTGTTCATTCTTGGGTGCAGGCCAAGCTAACTTTGGGAGAAATTTAGTTTATATTTTAAATGATAATAGCCCTTCCCAAAAACTAAACTGCCTCTGTAAAACTAACTAAAGGCCAAGAGGTTAGGAAGATGAGAGTGGCCTGAATTCTGCTAAGATGTAACCATAGTTAAATGATTACCAGCCATTATTCCAGCAGTCGCAAGATGTGCAACTTCCCCAATTCACTATTGTAGAACCTAAGATTGGCCTTCTGAGATCTCCTTTCAGGCTTCTGCATTTCTGATGACTAGATGGCCCCACCTAGACCCGTGACTCTTGTCTTAACTGGTCCTGTGGCCCTCACCCAGAAGCAGACTCAGTACAGGAGGACCGTTTTCCACACCCCTATGATTGTATCCCCAACCAATCAGCATCACTCATTCCTTTGACTGCCAAACTATCCTTGGAAAACCCTTGCCTCCAAATTTTCAGGAAAACTGATCTGAGTAATAACTCTGTGTCCTGTGTGATGTGGCTGGCCCTGTGTAAAACTCTTTCTTTATTGCAGTATCATGAATTAGTTTTGCCTGTGCAATGGGCAGGAAGAACCCATCAGGCAATTATAATAATAGAATTTTACAGGTAGAGACTATGAAACCGAGAGAGGAATAGCACTGGGTATAAAACAGGAAGTAGGCAATGAAACCATAGATAACAGAAAAACCAAAATGAGGGAGAGAAAACAGTCAAAACCCTGGTCAGGGTGACATGTCTGTCACTCTCCAGGCAACCCCAAATAAGGGATAAAAGGGGGTGGTAATGAGGATGGGGAGGTCCCTGAAATCCCCTCCTTTTCCAGAATAACTAGTGATTATTCCATCGCCTAATTTTTAAAAACCTATAAAATTAGAAACCTAAACTCCATTGTGCACAACTCATTCTCACAAGCATGCCCACACTTCTCTCTTAAGTGTGTACTTGTACTTGGCAATAAAAGCTTCTTGCCTTTTGCTTCATTCCAACTGATCCCTGAATTCTTTCTCAAGATAGTGTCAAGAACCTGGAAACTGGCTGGGGCTGGGGTCTCACCAGCTTCTGGAAACCCACCTAAGCCCTCCAGCAACAAAGTAAGTACATTGTCAACAAAAATAGTCAAACTCTGTAAAATATTTGAAGAGATTTATTCTGAGCCAAATATGAGTGACCAATGGCCCAAGGCACAGGCCTCAGGAGATCCTGAGAACATGTGCCCAAGATGGTTGGGGAAGAGCTTGGTTTTATACGTTTTAGAGAGACATGAGACATTAATCAAATACATGTAAGATGTACATTGGTCCAGTCTGGAAATGTGCGACAACTGGAAGCAGGGGGCGCTTCGAGGTGATAGGTAGATTCAAAGATTTTCTGATTGGCCATTGGTTGAAAAAGTTATTGTCTAAAGACTTAGGAATATCTGGGTTAAGATAAGGGTATGGAGACCAAGATTTTATCATGCAGGTAAAGCCTCCAGGTAGCAGGCCTCAGAGAGAATAGATTGTAAATGTTTCTTATCAGACTTAATGAGTCTGTTCTATCATTAATTCTAAAAGGGAGAAGAATATAATGAGGCATGTCCGACCACCTGCCTTCCCATCACGGCCCGAAACAGTTTTTCAGGTTAGCTTTGGAATGCCCTTTGTGAGAGGAGAGGTCCTTTCAGGTGGTCATAAGGCTTAGAATTTTATTTTTGGTTTACAACATTTATTATTATTTTTGAAAGAATCCAAAGCATGAGGGGAAAAAAGCACATTTAAAAAAAAAAAACAGGCATATTCAAAAAAAGAACTTCTACTTCCAGCTGTGAGGGAGCAATAGGAACTGGATTTACCTTCTGTGGTAGGCTGAATAATGATCCCCCAAAATATCCAAGCCCAAATCCCTGGAAGCTGTGAATGCTACCTTATATGGCAAAAGAGGCTTTGAAGATTACTCTACGGATCTTGCAATGAGGAGATTATCTAATGGACACTAAATGTAGTCACAAATGTCCTTATAAGAGGGAAGCAGAGAGAGGTTTGACAACAGAAACAGAGGCAATGTGATGACTGAAGCAAGATGCTACACTGCTGGCTTTGGAAATGGGAAAAGGGGCCTAAAGCCAAAGAATGCAAGGAAAGAAGCTCTAGAAGCTGAAAAGGCAAGGAAATATTCTCCCCTAGAGCTTCCAGGGAGACTGGAAAAGAGCAGCCAGAGAGATCACAAAACCCAGAAGCATGTGGGTCAGAGAAACCAACAGAAGGAAGTGGTCAGCTGACATGATAATGACTGGCGTGTCTTGTGAACCAGAAACATGGAGGTCTTTAGCCATCTTGGTGAGAGCAGTTCTGTGCAATATTAGATGAAGATGCCAGACTTCTGTGAACTTGAGTGTGACTGGAAAATCCTTCTGAGGAAAGCACAAGGACTCCTAGAAGCCTCTGAGGAAGCAGAGATAGCAGGTATAAGGGACTCTGCCAAGGATGTCTATGCATAAGGAAGGAGGGAGATCAGGTGGTTGCCTTGGGGAGATGCTGGTTTAGTGGGGAGTTCTAATGAAGATAACAGCCATGTCACTTGGGCATGGTTAAGGCTGTAGAAAGGCAGCCAGAAGAGTGGAGAGATGACCAAGCAGCTAGTTAGTAGAGGGAGAACCATCCCCTGGAAGAGAGATTGGCTGTGTCCAGAAGAGGGACTCCTCCTTGTGATGAACCTTGGCTGTGTCCAGAAGAGGGACTCCTCCTTGTGATGAGGTATCTTTTAGTCACCTCAAACCCCAAAGCCCAAGCCTGCTTTTCCTCCAGTCTCCTTACTCCAGCAAGTGGCACTACCATTCCCCCTTTTCCTTTATCCAGGAAGTCATCCTACTGATTCTGTCTCATTAATGGTCCTCAAATCAATTCATTGCTTTCCACCCTCAATGCCATGATCCACAGTCATTTTTCCCATGTTCTTCAGCAGCAGCTCCTAACTGACCTCTTTGCCTCTTCTCTTGCTGCCCATCAATCTTCCAGAGAGCTGTTTCCAATATACAAATCAAATCCTGTCACTCCTTGTTTTGAAAACCATTCAACACTTCCAAATCTGTCCACATGGCTAACTAGGCCTTCAGGATCTATGCCACACACCCTCTTCCTGCCCCTTCTTCTCCAGCCTTGCCCTTCACCATTCCCCAGTGCCCCTCACCATTCCCCAGTGCCCCTCACCATTCCCCAGTGCCCCTCACCATTCCCCAGTGCCCCTCACCATTCCCCAGTTCCCCTCACCATTCCCCAGTGCCCCTCACCATTCCCCAGTTCCCCTCACCATTCCCCAGTGCCCCTCACCAATTTCAAGTGCCTCTCACCATTCCTCAGTGCCCGATGCCCTCTCTTCCCTGGACATGCACACATATTGTTATCTTGGATGGCCACCCTTCTGTTCTGCCCAGGCCCTGCCAGTTCTCCTGGATGTCTCTGGCTCAGTCTTCACATTTCACTTAGAACTCAGTTCCTGTAGGAACTCTCCTCTCCCCCTGTAACCTAGACTTTCCCCTGTCATATGTGTGTCATATGTCACACACCCAGCTAATTTTTTGTGTTTTTAGTAGACACGGGATTTCACCGTGTTAGCCAGGATGGTCTCAGTCTCCTGACCTTTTCACCAGGGCTGGAGTCCATAATCATAGCTCACTGCAGCCTCCAACTGCTAGGCTCCAGCAATCCTCCTACCTCAACCTCCTGAGTAGTTGGGACTACAGGCAGGCAGTGTTAGGCCTCAGAGCCCAGGCTAAGCCATCGTATCCCCTGTGACCTGCAGGTTATATGCCAAGATGGCCCGAAGCAAGTGAAGAATCACAAAAGAAGCGAAAATGGCCTGTTCCTGTCTTAACTGATGACACTACCTTGTGAAATTCCTTCTCCTGGCTCATCCTGAGTCAAAAGCTCCCCCACTGAGCACCCTGTGACTCCCACCCCTGCCCGACAGAGAACAACCCGCCTTTGACTGTAATTTTCCTTTACCTACCCAAATGTTATAAAATGGCCCCACCCCATCTCCCTTCGCTGATTATCTTTTCGGACTCAGCCCGCCTGCACTCAGGTGAAATAAACAGCCTTGTTGTTCACGCAAAGCCTGTTTGGTGATCTCTTCACACGGACAAGAGTGAAACGCAGCACCATGCCCAGCTAATTTCTTTGGTTTTGCAGAGTTTGCAGAGACAGGGTCTCACTATGTTGCCCAGACTGGCCTCAAACTTGTGGCCTCAAGCAATCCCCCAACCTTGGGCTTCCAAAGTGCTGAGATTACACGCACGAGCCACCTCACCTGGCCTGATTTCTTTCATCAGTATTTTGTAGTTCCTATAGAGATCTGTATTAGTCTGTTTTCATGCTGCTGATAAAGACATACCCCAGATTGGGCAATTTACAAAGAAAGAGGTTTAATTGGACTTCCAGTTCCACGTGGCTGGGAAGCCTCACAATCAGAGCAGAAGGCGAGGAGGAGCAAGTCCCCTCTTACAGAGATGGCAGCAGGCAGAGAGAATGAGGAAGATGCAAAAGCCGAAACCCCTGATAAAACCATCAGATCCTGTGAGACTTAGTCACTACCACGAGAACAGTATGTAAGAAAACACCCCAATGATTCAATTATCTCCCACCAGGTCCATCCCATGGGATTTATGGGAGTACAACTGAAAATGAGATTTGGGTGGGGACACAGAGTCAAACCATATCAAGATCTTTCATCTCTTTCAACAAGAGTAATTAATATGTTAATTCACATAGAAGCTGAAATGGCCTCCAAACATGGCCAACCCTCGTAGATTCAGAAACACAAGGTTTACACTTACAAAAAACATATGGACCCCCTTTCCTCCTGGAAATTTACTACCAGGGTTTGTAGTCTAATAGACTTTACTCCTACAGCTTTAACATCTCATATATATGATAATCAGACCTATGATATAGTATAACTAGTTAAAATATAAATCATATTTCAGAGTACCCACATTCTTCCCATGTGCAGTTGATGGGCCATATTACAAAAACAAAATTTGGAACTCCATTTCTGTTTTAGATTGTACACAGCTTCAAGACGAATGTTATTGTCTACAAAATGTTTAAAATCCGGAAATTATAGAAACATGGCTTTAGTCTCTACCCATTCAAAATAATATGTAATATATGGAAAAAAAGATGTTTTTGTTGAGGAAGAAAGACAAATGAGGCTGTGACCATCTTAGGCCTCACAATCAGACAACATTTAAGTCATATTGCTATTTGGTGCAAAACTGGATTCATAAAAAATTACTCTGAAGACAAAATGACACAGTAATATAGATATTGATAATCAAATATTACAGTATTAAAACTCAGTCTTCCTCAAGTTATACTCCCAGCTAACTTACTCTGGGACACGTTCTCGGTCTATACTGAGTCTATGTTCCCAGGCTTAAGTCCTCAAACTTGGCAGATAATAAAAGTAACCATGATTTCTTTAAGTTTTACTGCCTGTTATTTCATCTTTCGGTCGACAAATCATTTTTCTCATGTTCCTCTGTCTTACATCAATTTAATTTGTATACGAGCCAAATAATCTAAAAGGCTAGAAGGAAACAATTTTTCCTCCCCTACAACTATTTCCTCTCGTCCTGCGACTGAAAGCTGTTCCACGTCCCGGGCAGAGGGGGCCCCACCAGGCAGTACCACCAGCTCCACAGAGTTGGAGCGATTTCTCCAAGAAGCTCCCCTGCGCCCCTCGTCACCCCCAGAGACCAGCAGAGGAAATGGCATCTATCCCTTGGAAGACACTAGACAGGAGAGAAAAACTGCAGGCCCTTCTGCTCACACAGAGCAGGAAAGGATTTCGGAGGCGGCGAATGGGATGTAGCAGAAACCCGACGGCCGCGGCGGAAGGGACACCTCCCCTCCCCGGCCTAATTCCGAGCCATCTTCGCCCGGTTGTCATAGCACTTACCACGGACGCCACTGCGCAGGTCACACCGTGCCGCACCGCCTTCTGAGGGCCGAAGTCCAGAGGGGCTGAGGCGCAAAGGCGGCGACCGACTTCTGAGCGGGCCGCGGTTGGAATTAGATTTCTATTGGGGCGGGGCTCGAGTGAACCACGGCCTAATCCTCATTAGCAGAGAAGGATAATTACTGCAATACTCTGCCCCGCCCTGGCAGCAGCTCCTGAGACTGAGTCTGCGGAAGGCTAGCCTCCAGCCTGGGCTCCCGGCACAAGCCACGCCCCTCCCGCCGCGTCCCCGCCTCTCCCGTCGATGGCGTGTGCGTGGGGCTTCGTGGGGGCGGAGCTGCGCCGGGCGGGGTGTCTCGGGCTCGTCCCTGGTGCTCTGGGATCCCGCGCTTCCGAGACTCGCAGTCTCCGCGAGTTGCCTGTTTTTTTCGTGCCGGGACGCGCATGAGGGCCCCGTCCATGGACCGCGCGGCCGTGGCGCGGGTGGGCGCGGTAGCGAGCGCCAGCGTGTGCGCCCCGGTGGCGGGGGTGGTGCTGGCTCAGTACATATTCACCTTGAAGAGGAAGACGCGGCGGAAGACCAAGATCATCGAGATGGTGAGTGTGGAGGCTCGGCGCGCCCAGAGCACGCGAGGGACCGGCTGGGTCGTCAGCTGGCCTTGGCCGCTGCTCGGTCGCGACCGGGAGCTGCCGGCGTCGCTTGTCAGGCTGGGTTCTCGCTAGCTCGGGACGAGCAGCTTGAGGGACCCGGCTGCCCCGCGTGCGACCACTCCTCGGGCTTGGTGACCAGGGTTGCGGCTGCGGCCCTCGGCTGCCGGTGGTCTTTGTTAGGTTTCCATTTGAAGGAGCAAGGCAGAAAATAGATGAATTGGACACAGGCTACCTTATGCTGCAAAACCCGTTTCTCTAGAGATAAGCTGCAGGTCCTGGGCAGGCCGCTCCCTCTCTCCCTGCCTTGCTCCCGCCCTCCTCCCGGATCCGCGTCAAACCGTTGCCGCTCATCTAGTTGCAGTTCCCGCAGAGGACTAGTTGTTTTATGTTGGGACTGCCATGAGTTAGATTATGGAAATGTGCAATATCTAAAATTTTACAAGAATGACAATCCAGAAGAAATTCAGTATAGTTTATTTTGTGTTAGAATGTATTCCTTCTTGTCTCAAAACTCCCACGAAATATATTTTTGTTCATCTTAACTCCCAAAGCTCTTGTATAAATTTTCGATTTTAATTTTTTATCGAAGAGGGTGTGTCAATAATTACATTTGAGATACATTATAAGTAATTCGTTTCAAAAATGAGGATATTTAGTTTCGTTTTGTATTTTAATTAGATCCCACTCAGGAAGACAATTCTTGCACAAACTTGGATTCTTATGTATTTTCTGAAATACATAATCCTGGGTATACGCCTGATCGTGTGCTATACATGTGAACATCTAGGGTCAGATGAACATCTAGGGTCAGATGATAGAGAAAAATTTTAAATCTACTACACTAAATAGTATCATTTCAGGTTGTAATACTTGGAATTTCTCAGCACCTGCAATGTGTTCAAACTGATGAAAGATACGATTTGTCCTGTAGGTTGTATTGACCCCAGGTTGAATACAGCCAGATTTGCATAATTAAAAGTAGCCAGTGTCCCAGCTATTTGGGAGGCTGAAAAGAGGATCACTTGAGTCTGGGAGTTCAAGGTTATAATCACACCTGTGAATAGCTGCTGCACTCCAACCTGGGAAACATAGCGACACCCTCTTTAAAAAAAAAAAAAAAAAGTTCCCACTTGTCTCATATTACAGTAAATATTCCACAATTTTGAATTAATTTATTCTTAAAGGGTCTTAATCATTCTAAAGGCTTATGAAAATTCGTTTCTCCCACCTCTATAGGCCCACAGCAGCAAATGGTTTTATCTCAGAAGTTTCATTTTGCTCTTGTTGCTTTCCTGCTTGGAAAACTTGGCTTGCTTTTGCCCACAACCCAAGGTTAATAATGCCTATGTAGGGGAAAAAACCGAGTTGCCATATCTCCCTGTCTGTGCTTAAACTGTAGATTGGTATGTTACACCGCTTCTCTAAGCCAAGTAAGGTTAAAAATCAACGTTTTCACAAAATCCTTCAATGATACTATCATAGGAACAGTTTGCTATCTTTGTGACAAATAATGAAGACCTATCAAGAATACCAACTTATTTGTGCTAAAGAAATCAGTCAATATTTACATGTATGCGTAGTGTATCGATTCAGATTGTAATATACGTGTAGCCTACTAGTAGCTTTTCAATGGAAAAAGTGAAAAGAGCTTCATGTTAACTTTTTTAATTTTAATAGTTTGCTTCTTCAAGTGGAAGAAGTATTTGACTGGAGGTCAGAAGACCTGGGGTGGAATTCTAGTTCTGTCTTTCTGTGATAATGTAGGTCTGCTCTGCCCATCCTCTCCCCTCCCGCTTCAGAAAAATCTCTGCAAACCCATGATGTCCAATAGACATAGCTCATATTGGACACAGCTAGTAGAGTTAACTACCTAACCAAGTTGGGCCTATCTAACTGGCTAAGAAAACTAATAACTTCTGGGACTTGGCTCAAAATGATGCATTGTCTTTCAGGAGTTTTTAATTGAGAGACATGAGGAAGTTGCTAGTGGGTTGTTTATGCTACAGCTGAAATATCCCATAGGGCAGCAAGATTAATGTACAGAAGAAGCCAGTCATGGCCAGGCCTGGTGGCTTACACCTGTAATCCCAACACTTCGGGAGGGTGAGTTGGGAGCACCCTGTCTCAAAAAAAAAAGAAAA
This sequence comes from Colobus angolensis palliatus, assembly GCF_000951035.1. Classification (NCBI taxonomy): domain Eukaryota; kingdom Metazoa; phylum Chordata; class Mammalia; order Primates; family Cercopithecidae; genus Colobus; species Colobus angolensis. The sequence continues at coordinate 147,250 of NW_012117132.1, forward strand.
GAAAGAAAGATAGGGAATGTGGATCAAGAAACCGAATTGTAAAGGAATTTTGTAAAGCCATTATAAAGAGTTTGCTCTTTATTTTGCAACAAAAGATCATCAAAGGTTTCCTTTGGCAGGGTAAGGTGGCTCTCGCCTGCAATCCTAGCACTTTCAGAGGCTGAGGCGGGAGGATCCCTTGAGCCCAGGAGTTTGAGACCGGGCGGCATAGAGAGACCCTTTCTCTACAAATAATAGATATTAGCCAGTGCAGTGGCACACACCTGTAATGTAGTCCCAGCTACTTATGGGCCAGAAGTGGAATCTCTTGAGTCAAGGTGGTTGAGGCTGCAGTGAGTCATCATCACACCACTGCTCTGGAACTGGGGTGACGGAGTCACCCAGAGTCTCTAAGAAACAAAAAACCCAACACTGTGTTTTATGAAGATGAGATAAGGTGGATTGGAAGGGAACATCCTGGAAAGAAAGAAATTTAGGAGGTTGGTAATGTTTCTTGCCAAAGATGATTAGAGGCCTTAAACTATGCCACTAGCAACAGGTATGGAAATAAGGGATCAGGAAACAAACATTTCAGAGATAAAATCAACAGGACTTTGTGGCAGCACAGACTGTAGAGTCATACAAACCTAGTTTTGAATCTAGTTTGTCTCATTTATCAAGCCATGTGACCTTGGGCAAATTACTTAACCTCTGTGAATCTCCCATTTTTCATATATTAATTGGAAGATAATGATAGTACCTACTTCATAGGTTGTGAGGATTAAATGAGATAACACAGGGCCTAGAACATAATTGCTTTCTTTCAGAGCTTATTATTGGTTATCATTAAATAAAGGGATTAATTATAAGAAGAAATAACTTTAAGGTTATCAGGTAACTGCTGATTCTGGATATATTATTAGCCAAGATGAAGAGGAGGAAAAAGGGGCAGGTTTGGAAAGTAGCCAGGAGGTAAGGGAAATGTGGAATAACAAGTTCACTTTAAGTCATATGAAATTTGAGATGATCAAGAAATGACCAAGTAGAAATGTTTATGAAATAGTAAACATATTTAAAGTGCTTAGAAAAGTGCCTGGCCCAAAGTAACCAACATATACGTTACTTATTGTTATTGTTAGCAACAGCAACTAAAAATAGAAGGCTGGTGCTGCTCTAAAGAGAAATTGGGGCTAGAAATAATATTTTCCCAAATGTCTAGCCTCTCAGTGGCAAGTGTGGAGATGGATATTATTTCTCATCCATAGTTTTACAGCAAGAAGAAAACGGAAAACTTGGCAATGCCTGACACTGAAGGAGTGTTCATTAAAGACGCTGAAAGCTGTCAGAGGTGGAATAACAGGAAATGTTTCCAAAAGAAGGGGCAGAATTAGCTGTGTCCGTCTTCTCTAAGGTCAGAAGTTGATGTGACAAGGTCAGAAGTTGGTCTGAAAGGCTATGGTAGCAGGGGGTTGAGCCACCATTGGTAAAACAATGATGTGAAGAAAACTAAAAATGACTATTGGGCAGAGGAAATAGTTGTGCTGAGGATGGGTATTTTGTTTTGTTTTTCAAACGGTTGGCACGTGAGTGTTTTTGGGCAGAGGAGTAGTGAAAAGCAATTGGTTACAGATAAGCGGAGGAGAAAGAATAATCAGTCTAGCAAAGTTCTAGGGGAGATGTGGACAGATGCCTTTTGAAGCGAATACGGAACATCTCTGTCCTTCTGAAAGAGATTACTCTGGGCCAGGCGCATTGGCTCACGCCTGTAATCCCAGCACTTTGGGAGGCCGAGGCGGGCGGATCACCTGAGATCAGGAGTTTGAGACCAGCCTGACCAACGTGGTGAAACCCCATCTCTAATAAAAATTTTTAAAAATTAGGTGTGGTGGCGGGTGCCTGTAATCCCAGCTACTTGGGAGGCTGAGGCAGGAGAACCGCTTGAACCCAAGAGGCAGAGGTTGCAGTGAGTCAAGATCGCACCATTGCACGACAGAGCAGGATGTCATCTCAAAAAAAAAAAAAAAAAACTACTCATTGAATTATAGTTACTTATTCTCCATATTCTTATTATATTACGTCTTATTATTTGCAGCCTTAGATTAATTGCCTCCACCTACTTCATTCTTTACTTCTATCCAGTTAATCTGATTTTTTTCCTACTAAATGACACCTCTTTCAAATGTTACCTACCAACTTCTTTTCTAATTTCTCTTGCAATACCAGAATGTATTCTATTTTTATCAGCAGATTCTCAGTTTTTCTTTAATAGAAAGCTACCAAAAAGAGGATGAGACTAGAATTCAAAGAAAGAGCCAAAGAAAAAAAAAATGAAATTGCTTAATCTTCTTCAGTTATTCTAATATCCTTTATTAAATTCTGTTAGAGTATTTATCCAGTGAAGTAAAATGCAAATACAACACCAGAACGAATGTGTAGTCTTAAGCTTAGCCCCTAAAGAGCAACAAGGAAGGTAGGAAATTATTTAGACAGCAGGATAGGGGAGATGAAACTGTCACTAGAACTTTCACAATCAGTTAAAAATGGTCATTTCCAATTTAAACGTCTCAACTATTTACCGCTTTGTTGTTAACGTCAACTGTTACTTCTTAAGTAGCTGATGTGGTTTTTTTTTTTGAAACTTTAGTATACTGTGTTTCTTTCTAGGACATAAATTTCTTTTCTTATTTTATTTTATTTTCGAGGCAGGGTCTCACTCTGTCACCCAGCCTGGAGTGCAGTGGTTGAATCTCAGCTCACTGCAACCTCCACCTCCCGGGCTCAAGCCATCCTCCTACCTCGGCCTTCAGAGTAGCCAGGACTAAAGCATGCACCACCACGCCCAACTAATTTTTGTATTTTTTGTAGAGATGGGGGTTTTGCCACATTGCCCAGGCTGGTCTCAAATTCCTGGGCTCAAGAGATCCACCCATCTTGGCCTCCCAAAATGCTGGGATTACAGGTGTGTGCCAACTGTGTCTGGTCCTAGTAGATACACTGTTAAGAAAAACTTCTTCCCTTCTTCCACTTTAAGACAATATAGGCCAACTCTGGGGGTATTGCCTATGAGTTAGCCCTGCTCCTCAAGGAGCAGTTAAAAAAAGAAAAAAGGGCCGGGAACGGTGGCTCACACCTGTAATCCCAGCACTTTGGGAGGCCAAGGCGGGTGTATCACCTGAGGTTGGGAGTTCGAGACCAGCCTGACCAACATGGAGAAAACCTGTCTCTACTACAAATACAAAAAATTAGCTGGGCGTGGTGGCACATGCCTGTAATCCCAGCTACTTGGGAGGCTGAGGCAGAAGAATCACTTGATCCCAGGAGGCAGAGGTTGCAGTGAGCCGAGATCACACCATTGCACTCCAGCCTGAGGAACAAGAGCGAAACTCTATCTCAAAAAAAAAAAAAAAAGATGTTTTCTGGGTATTATACTGAGTTAATGGAAATCCCACTATTGAGTGTGTATTTTAAAAAGGAAGGGAGAAGCAACCCAAGTTTTAAATAACTGCTTTAGTGAATCAAATAGACATTTTATTTTATTTATTTTATTTTATTGTATTGTATTGTATTGTATGTTATGTTATGTCATGTCATGTTATGTTATAGACTAGGTCTCACTCTGCTGCCAGGCTGGAGTGCAATTAAGCGATCATGGCTGACTGCAGCCTCAAACTCCTGGACTCAATCAGTCCTCCCACTTTAGCCTCCCGAGTAGCTGGGACTACAGGCATGTGCCGCCACACCTGGCTAAGCTAAATTTTTTATTTATTTATTTGTTTGTTTGTTTGTTTGTTTATTTTGGAGAGACAGGGTCTCACTATTTGCCCAGGCTGGTCTTAAACTCCTGGGCTCAAGCAATCCTCCTGCCTTGGCTGCCCAAAGTGCTGGGATTACAGGTATGAACCACCATACCTGGAAAGACTTTTAAAATATCTCTATATCTCAATTTTTATCTAATTTATATCAGTGCTTAGATTTATGACTTTTTAGGACCTGTTTTGAAATCTTGATTCGTTTTGTAAAACATTTTCTCTGAACTCCTTTGGCATTTCCTGATGATTTCTCATAATTTAGCAATTTATACAGTGTCTTGTATTGTTTATTATTATTTATGTTCCTTGAGGGTCTGGATGGGTGCTTTTCTTTTGGTCTTATTTATTTTTGAGACAAGGTCTCATTCTGTTGCCTGGGCTGGAGTGCAATGGCATGATGATAGCTCACTGTAGCCTCAAACTCCTGAGCTCAAGTATTCCTCCTGCTTCAGCCTCCCAGTTAGCTGGGAATATAGGCATGAGCCATTATGCCTGGCTAATTTTTTATTTTCTGTAGAGACAAGACTTTGCTGTGTTGCCCAGGCTGGTCTCAAAATCCTGGGCTCAAGCAATCTTCCCAACTCAGCCTTCCAAAGCGCTGGGATTGCTGGCATGAACCACCTGACTAGCTGGTCTCTTTTAAAATTAGTTGCACTTGACTAAGAAAAAGAGAGACCCCAAAACAGTGGCTTCAATAAACAGTAAATTTTATTTTTCTAATGGAATGAGAATTCCAAAAAACAGGCAGTTGCTTGTGTTAATTAGGGCCATAAGGATATCAAGGCATAGGTCTTTGACATTTCCCTTGTCTTTTCTTCATGGTCATAAGATGGTTGTTGCAGTCATGGCCAATGCGTCCATGTTTCAGGCAGCAGAAAGGCAGAATCAGGGAAGAAAATACCTATTTCAGTCAAGCTGAATTTTCTGCTTACAGATAATTGGAGAGAACAAGGTTATATGGCCACCCTTATGTAAGTGAAGTTGAAGAATTATTTTCTGATTGAGCACATTGCCACATTCCAACAAAAATGAGATGTTATTAGTAAGAAGAAAAGGGAGAGAGTCTATTAAATGGGTACTCATAATACAGCAGTAGAGAACAGAAACTCAGAATAGCTTCTATCTTCTTTTGTTTTTTTCTTTTCGACACCAAGTCTCACTCTGTGCTAGAGCGCAGTAGTATGATCTCAGCTCACTGCAACCTCCACCTCCCAGGTTCAAGCAGTTCACATGCCTCAGCCTCCTGATTAGCTGGGACTATAGACATGCACCACCATGCCCAGCTAATTTTTGTATTTTTAGGAGAGATGGAGTTTTGCCATGTTTGCCAGGCTGATCTTGAACTCCTGACCTCAGGTGATCTGCCTGCCTCAGCCTCCCAAAGTGCTGGGATTGCAGTTGTGGGCCACCATGCCCGACAGCTTGTATATTTTGTTTACCCCGAGTAAAGATATATTCATTCACACTTGAAATATCTAGATTTTAAGTAGCCCTCAACACATAGCCACCTCCTTCATATGTCCTAGTGAGATATGGAAGCTAATCTCCCAATTATGTGTCACAACTAGCTTCAAAACTATAGACCTAACAGTACTCCAAAAATGAATGCAGATTGAGCATTCCTAATCTGAAAATCTGAAATCCAAAACGCTTGAAAATCTGAAACTTTTTGAGCACTGACATGATGCCACACAAGTGGCTGAGATATTGACACCTTTGCTTTCTGATGGTTCAGAGTACACAAACTTTTAGTCACAAAATTGTGTAAAATATTTTATAAAATTACTTTTAGGCCTTGTATATAAGGTGGATGTGAAACATAAATGAATTTCATATTTAGACTTGGGCACCATCCCCACGAAATCATGTGTGTACAGATATTCCAGAATCCCAAAATACCCGAAATCAGAAACACTTCTGGTCCCAAGCAGTTTGAGTAAAGGATATTCAACCTGTGTAAGGTTGTGAGACATAGCAACAAAAGGCTATGTGATAAAGAAACAGGAGATGACAGTGGGTAATGATTCATGGCTGAAGTGATGTTTGAAGGAGAAGAATCATGATTGCTCCAGTTTGAAAAAAAGGGAAATACTTTTTTTTTTTTTTTTTTTTTTTTTTGAGACAGAGTCTCGCTCTGTCACCCAGGCTGGAATGCAGGGGCACCATATGGCTCACTGCAGCCTTGACCTGCTTGGCTCAAGTGGTCTTCCTACTTCACCCTCCCTGGTAGCTAGGACTACAGGCGCATACCACCATGCCTGTCTTATTTTTGTTATTTTTTTGTAGAGATGGTTTGGCATGTTGCCCAGGCTGGTCTCAAACTCCTGGTCTTTAAGCCATCCCATCTCTACCTCCCAAAGTGCTGGGATTATAGGTATGAGCCACCATGCCCAGCCCATTAAACTCTTAACATTATCAAAGGCTATACTCAAGATGATCTTGAATTCCCAAATTTGCAAACATGGAAATGTTTGTGCCAGGCATATATGACTTTGTCCTTTCAAATCGTGTTTGTCACGTTTCCTGTAGATTATCTGCATGCCACAAGTTAACCACATTTTCAACTTTAATGAAAAGTTGTTCTCTTATCTAGTGAGCTACTTTTTTGTTAGCTAGAAACAGCTCCTTCCTGAAACAGTTTTAGCTTTACAATTTTTTATTCTCTTTCCTTTTGTTGTTAATTCATTTACCTAACAGATGGAGTCCCCTTTGAACTGGAGACTTACATTTTAAATTTATTCACAAATTTTTTTCTGACTAAAAGCTATTAGTTCTTTTTTCTTTCATTCATTTATTTATCTTAAGAAATGGGATCACGCTCTGTGAGCCAGGCTGGAGTGGAGTGGTGCAGTCATAGCTCACTGCAAGCTCAACCTCCTGGGCTCAAACCATCTTCCCACCTCAGCCTCCCGAGTAGCTGGGAGTACAGACATGTACCACCATGCCTGGCTAATTTTATTTTTAGAGGCAGAGTCTTATGACTGGGCACGGTGGCTCACACTTGTAATCCCAGCACTTTGGGAGGCCAAGGTGGGCGGATCTTGAGGTCAGGAGTTCAAGAGCAGCCTGGCCAACATGGTGAAACCCTGTCTCTACTAAAAATACAAAAATTAGCCAGGCGTGGTGGTACATGCCTGTAATCCCAGCTACTCAGGAGGCTGAGGCAGTAGAATGACTTACACCCGGAGGCAGAGGTTACAGTGAGCCAAGATCATGCCATTGCACTCCAGCTCTGGGCAACACAGCAAGACTCCATCTCGAAAAAAAACCAAAACAGAAAGTATCTTGTTATGTTGCCCAGGCTCATTACATCTTTAGATACTTTTACTTTCTTCACCTCGGTTACCCGTACTAGCCATTGATTGGGGGGCAAGAGGTGGGCATTTTTTCCTGCAATATAGCAATTTTTTACAACCTGGCTAAGGTTCATAAGAGCTGGTTATATAAACCATGACAACTAGAGAAGGATGAAACCTTATTTTGAAATACAGGATCCCATATACTAGTGTTTTACACCAGTGGTTCTCAAAGAGTGGTCCCAGACCATGGCATCAGCATTGAGCAGGAACTTGTTATATATGCAAGTTGTCTAGCCCTACCGCAGACAAACTATCAGAAACTTTGAGGTTGAGCCCAGCAGTCTGTTTTAACAAGCCCTCCAGGTGATTGTGATATGTGCTAAAGCTTGAGAATCATTTAAGTAAATAATTCAAATTGTTGATCAAATTGTGGTCTTAAGACCACAGCAAAATGCAAATTTTATGTGTAACAAAACTTCCTGGTTACTTGCTCACAAATAATAGTTAGAATTGGGGCTGCCAGACAATTACTGTATAAAGAGAGTGATGAGAATGTAGAAAAATAGGTACTTTATTAAAGGCAGTATACCATTGGTTAAATGAATAATGTTGCATTTGTATAATAAAATACTGGGCAGCTGTGAAAAAGAAATCTGTATGAGTTAACTTTTTTTTTGTTTTTTTTGAGACGGAGTCTCTCTGTCACCCAGGCTGGAGTACAGTGATATGATCTCAGCTCACCGCAACCTCTGTCTCCCAGCTTCAAGTGATATTTGTGCCTCAGCCACCCGACTAGTTGGGATTACAGGCACCTGCTACCACTCCCAGCTAATTTTGTATTTTTAGTAGAGACAAGGTTTCACCATGTTGGCCAAGCTGGTCTCAAACTCCTGACCTCAGGTGATCCACCTGCCTCAGCCTCCCAAAGTGCTTGGATTACAGGTGTGAGCCACTGTGCCGGGCTATGTTAACATTTTAAAAAGCTCAAGAAATGATGACAAGGGGAAAGGCAAGTTGCAGAACAGTTGTGCTCCCAAAAGAAATACACACGTATATCCTTATGTCATTGGAAATTTAAAAAAAAAAAACTTTAGAAGCTGTTTCTAGTTTTACTAATGACTGGACTTGGGAGGATGAGACTGGGAAGGGAGACTTCAACTTTTTCATCCTTTAACTTTTTATATTGTTTGACATATAAGCATGTATTGCTTTTATATATTTTTAAAATTGTTTTTTGAAAAGCAACAAGATTTTTTAAAGTGTATTGGTACCACATTGTAGAAACTCTCTATTAGTATAAGATATTTGCAGTTTATTTGCTAGAGAGTCTTTGGGTATGGTTTTTAAAATAAGTGATACCATCTGGAATGCGTTTTGATACAATTAAACTGATAACTGAGCACACACTAAATTAATATTATTAGAATCTGGAGGTGGGGAGCAGGACTTAAAATGAGCCTTATTAAAGATAATGAAGTATTAAACTGTTATAGGAGCTGTAAAAAGAGGAAGACAGAAAAGAGATGGATTGCAGAGGTGAAATCTATAGGACTTTATATTTTTTGCACAGTGTTTTGGATTATCCTTAATTTTCATAGTACTTTGAATGCTCCCTGTGTATTTTATGTTAAATAGTTTCCATATTTGCCTCTTTTGTTTGCTTTAAAGATAGTTCACTTGACCTGGCGTGGTGGCTTTATAATCCCAGCACTTTGGGAGGCCGAGGCGGGCGAATCACGAGGTCAGGAGTTCGAGACAACCCTGACTAACATGGCGAAACCCCATCTCTACTAAAAATATAAAAATTAGCTGGGCATGGTGGCGGGTGCCTGTAATCCCAGCTACTCAGGAGGCTGAGGCAGGAGAATCACTTGAACCTGGGAAGCAGAGGTTGCAGTGAGCCAAGATTGCGCCATTGCACTCTAGCCTGCGCGACAGAGCAGGACTCTGTCTCAAAAAAAAAAAATAAATGAAAAATAAAAATAATAAAAATAAAAATAGTTCAGGCATCACATATTTAGAGTTATTAAAGTAGAGAGAGAGATATAAAGAATCTTGGCTGGGTGCGGTGGCTCAAGCCTGTAATCCCAGCACTTTGGGAGGCCGAGACCGGCGGATCACAAGGTCAGGAGATCGAGACCATCCTGGCTAACCCGATGAAACCCCATCTCTACTCAAAAATACAAAAAACTAGCCGGGCGAGGTGGCGAGCGCCTATAGTCCCAGCTACTCGGGAGGCTGAGGCAGGAGAATGGCGTGAACCCGGGAGGCGGAGCTTGCAGTGAGCAGCCACTGCACTCCAGTTTGGGCAACAGAGCGAGACTCCATCTCAAAAAAAAAAAAAAAAAGAATCTTAAGTCCTATTTTAGCCTTTATTCTCTTTTAAGTTAGAGGTTGCAGTTTACATCTTCAGCCTAACAACTTATTTAACATGTAATGTCATTAAACCATACCTGATAGGTTTTTTCTCTCCTTAAAAACAGCAGTAGGGAAATCTATGCAATTCCGTTTTTCCATCAGCAGGTGGCAGACTTCTCTGGCCATTGTGACACACTGCTATTCTATATCAAATTTATCTTTCTTGTGTTACACACTTTTATGTTAACTCTCAGAGTTGCTTAAACCATTAATCTATACAATTTAAACCAAGTATGACAACCTTCTGCCATTAAAGACTTAAATGCCATTCTGTCATTTTTTTCATATATGTTGTTTATCTTCCTCATTTTCAAGGTGCTGTTTTTACAAAGTAGTTTAGCAGTTCATTAAAGAGTTGCTTCATTTGTTTGCCAAGTTCCTTCTTGTAATTAGGTGGAAGTAGATAGCCAGTGCCTGCAAGATCCTTCCTGTCCCCATTCTGTCTTCTTTACTGCCTTGTCAGAAGGCATAGCCTTCTCCTTTACCTCATCTCTGATATCGTTAGTTACGCAGTCTCCCCAGCGAAAAAGATCCGTTTTTCAGTCCATCTGGATTTCTCTGTCAAATGGTTAGGGTTCTAAGGGAGCAAGTTGCTAAATAAAATTTGATGAGACAGGAAAAAGTTGAGAACCCAAGCATTATATACAGCATAGCAAAATGTTGCAAAGTAGAAACTCACTGTATTGGCTTAAGAAAAAAGGAGGCTTCGCTGGGACTAGAACTAGAAAGCAGTTAGAAACTGACTCCCATTTGGATTAATTTGGCACCGTGCTATCATTCCGTAACTAGGGAAAAACTAAAATTTAGGGGTGTCTACTATGATCAAGTATACTCTACGCGTTTATTTAATCCTTAAAACAGTCTAGCTGTAGTTACTTTTCTAATTTTCTGTTAACACACTTAGGAACTAGCTAGTTAAGTAGCACAGTCAGCATTCAGTCTGATTTTTGTACTCTGAAGCTTTTGGATAGTTTTCCTGCTTGGGTAATTTAAGCAGGTGTACATTTGTTGCCAATTTTTATTTATTTATTTAATTTTTTTTTTTCTTGAGACTGAGTCTCTCTCTCTTGCCCAGGCTAGAGTGCAGTGGCACAATCTCGGCTCACTGCAAGCTCCGTCTCCCGGGTTCACACCATTCTCCTGCCTCAGCCTCCCGAATAGCTGGGACTACAGGTGCCCGCCACCACGCCTGGCTAATTTTTTTGTATTTTTAGTAGAGACGGGGTTTCACCATGTTAGCTAGGATGGTCTCGATCTCCTGACCTTGTGATCCACCCACCTTGGCCTCCCAAAGTGCTGGGATTACAGGCGTGAACCACTGTGCCCAGCCTGTCGCCAATTTTTAAAATTTTAATGTCTTTCCAAGCTAGATAAATAGAATAAAAATTTTATTTTGTGTACAATATATACATAAAAGAGATTTTGTCACATGTTCCTAATTTTGGTAAGATAGGGAACTGTAGTGTTCCATAATTTTTGTTCTGTAATTCTTTGTGTGTGGCTTATTTAGTAATGATATACAGTATCTTTTTCCTTTAACAAGTTATAGAATCTGTGGCTTGAACAGAAGACAATCTTGTAAGGGAATGGGGTGGTCTTTGAAAGTTTAATAGTTGGTAAATCCTTGGTTCAAATCTCAGCTCTGCCACATTTTAATGGTTTATCCTTGGAAAAGATACTAAACTTTTCTAAGCTTCAATTGTGAGTTATCTAGAATGGGGATGAGTCACCTAAATACTCTTATGCCTTGTTTACTTCAGGGTATTATATTAAGAATGTATTTCGTCTTTGTCAGGCAATGTTGCTGCAAGACCTAATAATAATAATTAATAAAGAATATGTTCTTAGTGTTTGTATTTTCTTTCACTTGATGTTTTAAAATAATTATATTTTGAAGAATTCTAACAGTATACTTTTCTAAGTGCCTTCCTGGGTTAAGATTGAAAAAGAGATGATATACATAAAGTTGTAAATAGTGCTTACCACATAGTAGTTATTCAATAAATATTGTCCTATCTTCTCCCTTCTGTTAATAAAACTAATTTTGTCCAACTTACTTTTAGACACAATACTCTCTTAAAGTAGGTTTAATTATATAATGCATTAAACATTATCTCTAAATAACATTCCATTTGAGCCCTCAGATTTGGAGATAGTAGAATGTTTAGTTATGTCATACATCTTTCTTAAAGTTTAAAAAGATGGAATATGGGGACATATCCAGCATTATGTCAAATTTTGAGCAACAATTTGTAACCTGAGCACTTAGCACTGTAGAAAACGGCCTGATCTGTGAATGCCTGCCATAATTGTTGGAGATGATTTAAGTGACCCGGGGGTCTTGGAAGCATTGCATATATAATTATTTAATTTTGAGCTACTGAGATTTAATTTGGCTAAAACTATACAAGAAACATAAGTTATTACAGATAATAAAGCTTTTTTTTTTTAAAGATAATAATGTTTTACTCACTTTTGAATCCCCTGTAGTACACTTAGAGCAAGCATAGGTCATGTGATTCACTATAGATTTTATAAAACTAACTTATGAGGTCCACATTCATGGGTTTCTAATCATGTGACCTAACTTTAAATTAATAATTGGACTCATGAGTACCTGAATTATGATCCAGATTTAAACTATTTGCCAGGCCGGGCAAGGTGGCTTATACTTGTAATCCCAGCACTTTGGGAGGTGGAGGCAGGAGGATCACTTGAGCCTAAGAGTTAGAGACCAGTCTGGGCAAAATAAGGGGACCTCATCTCTACTAAAAATCAAATATATCCAAAAAAAAAGAAAGAAAACACACACAAAAAAAAATCAAGTATATCAATACCATAAATGAAGACTCCATTTATGGTATTGTCTTATATCCTATTTTCTTGAACCTGACCTACCTATTGCAACATAAATGTCTTTTCCTCTAAAAGTTTATTTAAATACAGAATTTAATCCTATTTAAGAAAGTAAAAGACACACACACACACACATCAAAGCCAGATGTGGTGGCACATGCCTGTAGTTCCAGCTACTCGAGAGGCTGAGGCAGGAGGATCACTTGACCCCAGAAGGTTGAGGCTGGTAAGCTGAGATCATGCCACTGCACTCCAGTCCGGGTGATAGAGTGAGACCCTGTCTCAAATAAATAAATAATCTATCTATTTTATTTTGTATTGATTCTCTTTTTATATCATATACACGTTGATATAAAAGTGAATCTAGATGAGCAAAAGAAATCTATAATTTTCACCACCTTAAAAGACCCCTATTTTAGTAAATGTACTTCCTTTATTTTTCTATGTGTAATTATTAAGTATCATTTTTCTACCCAAATGAAGTCATTCTGTAATGTTTTAAATCAAGATTATTTACTTAATTTGTTTATAAATTTTTTTTCTTTTTTTTTTTGAGACGGAGTCTCGCTCTGTCGCCCGGGCTGGAATGCAGTGGCCGGATCTCAGCTCACTGCAAGCTCCGCCTCCCGGGTTCACGCCATTCTCCTGCCT
>NW_012117132.1:160311-191984 GCF_000951035.1 Colobus angolensis palliatus
TGTGACTCAGTTTTACTGACAGCCACAAGCTTTGTGTTACTAGGATTAGGAAACGTTTATTATGGGTAGTAATAAAGATTATCGATTTTTATTTTGTGCACGTGAGCTTTACCCAGGATTTTATAGAATGGGATTATCACTGGTATGTTTTATGAATTGATAAAAGTTAGATTACAGATTTATAACAAATTATATATTGAAAATTAAGATTCAAAAATTTATATTATAGTAAAAGCCTAGAATATTATGGCTAAGTTATATTTAAATAATTTAATTCTCTACATTTTATAGTTTTTTTTTTTTTTCCTTAAGTCAGAGAAGTTAGATCATGCTGCAGATCGTTTCTTAAAGCAGTTTGCTTAGTTTTTATTGGCAGCCTGCATCCAAGCCCAGCATCTCTGGGTATTGCTTGTCACCTATGCTGTTGTTCTAGGACAAATTCAAGGACAGAAGAACTCAGTGCCTTAAGGGTTGTCAGTATAAATTACTTAGTTTCCATGTGCTGTGTGTGTGGTTTACTTATCTTGAAAAAATACTATTAGATATTAGAGGCAGTGAGCGTGGGAAGGATAGAGGAATAAATTCTAAACACTGAAATTGAAATTATTTATTTGCATAAATGCCTACAGAATTCTGACTCCGTAGCTGCTTTGCCATTTAGGGAAATTGGTTTAAATTGCCCATTTTTAAATAACTAGCTTTTGAAATCTGTTTTTTCCTCTTTCCTCCTATATCCTCTTCTACCCCTCCCACTCTTTGCTATTTAGTTTCATTTTTGTTTTATGCCTGTATCGAGAAAGTTTCACTTTGCAGCTTGTGTGTTTCTTTTTCCCCCACTGCTGAGTTGAAAATCTAATTAGAGAAAATTATTTAAATGCCCCCCAAAATTATTACAACCATACAGAAAGGATGAACTTACAGTTTGATTTTGCATGTGCTAATCAATCACCCTAAGAAACATAAAGAAAAAAAAAACCCAAGCTTAAGAAAGTCAAATAGTACAGGTTACTGAAAAAGTATAGGAAAAATGGATTCACCATGGATGTTTGGTACTGTTGCTGATACTGTGTCCATATTATAGTAATATATGCCTCTTCTTATGTAAGTAATATACAGTTTAGCATTCACAATATTCTTTCCTTATCAATGTAGTTTACGTGTTTCTGCGAGTATCACAATTAAAGCAGTCACAATTTTTAAAGCTATATTCATGAATTTAATCATTTTCACTTTCCTGTAAGACAGAGTCAAGTAGACCTTTAAAAGTAATCAGTTTGCATTCAGATACTTTAAGACTTGCTTTAAATCAGGTAATTTTTTTCATGTAGACATACCAGTCAATTTTCATTAATTGACTTGTAAACTATCGTCAGAATGAAATACCATGATAAAGTTTTCAGTTGTCAAGTTTGTGTTAAGTGAAGTTCTTACCTCTTGCTTCAGTCTTTAGCCTTGTCCTACACATTCCTTGTAAAGAACTCTGCTATAGTAGAGACCTTAATCTCATACAAAAAGCACACAAAGTAATTATTTTCCAGTTTCCACATTTTCCAGTTCACACTTAAAGACTCTGAAGACTTAAAATGTTAAAACTTCCTTTGAAGAGAGTTCATAGTTCAAGGGCAGTATTTTCTATTTTTGAACACGTCTTCTACACTTGATGTGTTTTTTCCAGCAACTCTTCTCTTGAAGCGTCTGCAGCAGATGACCATTGGCAAAGTAAGCCAGAACTTTATATACCAGGTATAGGTTTACAAGCCTATTGGTTTAAAAATACTCTGCCCTAATTTTCCGTGTCTTCCTTAGAATAGTGCCAGAATGCTGACATTTTACACCTGAGTCTTTACACTTTTTAAATGATATAGACCTTACAGCAATTTTTGTATAAGGACTGCCATATCACTTTATGTGCAATTATCTTTGAACAAAGATAAATTCTGATCAGATTGCTAGCGAGGACTGGGAAGAATGAAAGCTCTTCAGTTGAAATTTGCATAGTATTCATGAATTACTGGTATACTTACCAAAAAAAACAAAAAGGTCCTAAAGTTGGCCATCAAATTTCTTATCACTCTTTGTTTTTATTTGATGAGATGATGAGAAAGATGATCATTCTTTTACCAACTTATACTGACTTTTTTCCCCTGTAAATTCAAAATGTATGTTCCAAAAAGAGCCATACTTCAGAGATAGAGACTAGAGAGGGCTTCTACTACCTGAATGTGTAACAAAAAGATCTTAGATTCCTAGATATTAAAATGTGTTTAATTCTTCACTGCGTGAATTGTTTGCCCTTGAGTTTTTCAAATGTTTCACAGATTATGCGGCATTTTTATAAACTCTACAGTACTTTTCCACAGTCTCCACACTCTTCCTTTTTTTCAAGCTAATGAGATGGTTTTATTTAAATAGTGCTCTTTGAAAAATCTAAACCACTTTTCACATAGTAAACATCAAAGAAAAGCTGTAAGCATTTAATAATTAGGCTTTGATTGCTATGAATGAAGAAATAGACTTGCATACAGCTTCTGTAATACCTTGTTTGTTAGAAATCTGGATGACTATGAAAGAAAAAAGTTAGACCAAGGAAAGTCTACTTAAACTTGACTACAATCATCTAAGCTAAAGACTACGAATCCCCAAACTACCATTATATTTTGAGTGTGGTGATCAAATATTTTCTGAGTTATATACTGTATGTGTGTATGTGTGTGTGTATATATGTATAAAGATATATACATCTTTATATCGATATATATACACACTCATATGCAGATACATTCTTTTTCAGATGTGAAAAATTGCAAGTTATCTTACTATTTGGAAATCATGTTTACTTAATTCTAAGATGCCATCAATTATGAGACTATCAACTTACTAGCAGGCTTTCTGAGAAAGGAAGAAAAAGACATTTTGTAATTTCATGGACTTAAAATGGAAGGGGGTAGGGACCAAATTTTAGAATTTGAGAAAATTTGATGTATCTGCTATAACACCTTTTAATTATAAAGAACACAGATCTAATGTCCAATTTACATTACTAGAGTTTAAGAAAAAGTCAGATATTTTCTCCCCTTCAACTAAGTTGCCATTTTTAAATAGTGCTTTAATTATAAAATTTTACTTATCTGAAATAAAGTAAAAGTAAAGTCATTATGGAACAAAAATAGATTAGTAATTTTCCCTGAGTTTTATACTACCAATACAGCAACAACAAAAAACCTTAGAATAATGATGAGGGATGTTTTAAAAACTGGTTCCTTTTGTTTGATGAACAGATATATTTAAACTTCACCCAGAACCTAAAAGGTTCATTCAGTTAATAAACACTGTCACATACCTATTTTGTGCTAGACACAATGCTCAATTCAAATGCAGCTCATATCTTAGTCATATCATATTTAAAAATTAAAGATTTAGGCCAGGCGCAGTGGCTCACGCCTGTAATCCCAGCAGTTTGGGAGGCCAAGGCAGGCGGATCACGAGGTCAGGAGATCGAGGCCATCCTGGCCAGCATGGTGAAACCCTATCTCTACTAAAAATGCAAAAATTAGCCGGACATGGCAGCATGCGCCTGTAGTCCCACCTACTTGGGAGGCTGAGGCAGCAGAATCATTTGAACCTGGGAGTCGGAGGTTGCAGTGAGCCGAGATCGTGCCACTGCACTCCAGCATGGATGACAGAGTGAGACTCTGTCTCAAAAAAAAAAAAAAAAACAAAATTTTCATTTGCCATTCATTTTCAAAAAATATAGTAAATGATTGTTTCATCTCTGTTTTCTGCTCCTTATACATTTTAAACCATATTCATGTAAACATTTATAGTACCTTGTTTCAGTTCTATTTTGAACAGTCATCATATTGAAGTCAGTTCACTGTTGTCTTCAGGGAAGGAGAAGTTCACATACCTAGACTGATGTTTTGCATGTTTGAAAAAATCATCTTTCTATTTACATCATGCAGCAATTAGCAGGAACAAGTTTCGCAAGAGGCAGTATAGAGACTATTGCATCTCATCTTCTAAATTGTCTTCCTTATATGGTGGCTTCATTGTTTTGTTTGGAATAACTTCCTAGGGTGTCATCCGATTTAAGTTTAAAAATACATTCCTTGTTGGAAAGGTAATTGGATTATAGTAGCCCAACTATAAGTTAGTAGGTAAGTCTAGATTGTATTGTTGAGAAATAACAATACTTGCTACAGGTTTTATGCGGGATTATGATGTGATTTCTTTTACATGCAACTTTTAATTAATGCAGTACCTTTATTTACTTCCCTGTCCCAATGTTAAAGATAAATAAGTTATTAAAGCTTAAATTCATATATTTGGTTTTCTGAGGGCTTTTTGTTTTTTCATTATTTGGAATTTCTGAGAAATCTTCTGATGACAAAATATGAAGTGATCATTTTTAGTTTTTCAAGTTGATTGAATAATTGACTATCTAAAAAGCTCTTAACTAGTTACTCAGAAATATCCCTTTTTCTATTGATAAAGACATCCAGTTTCAGTGTTAAAAGAGGAGGGAAAAAAATCTTCCAAAGATGTGAATTCTGTACAAGTGCTGTGCTCTTTGGCATATGAATTTCAGATCCAGAGTTTGCCACTAGAAGTGATAGGAGTGATTTCTGTTTCTATGTCAATGAGTAAAGAAACTCCAAGGCAACAGGGCCCAGTTATTGTGTACAGAGGTGAAAGTCCACTGTGCAGTTAAAGAACCTGTCTTTACAACTTTGTACTTCCACATCCTTTCTATCCATTCTCTAAAAAATAAAATAAAATAAAAAAGTTAAGTGCCCTGGAGCTGTTAGAAACAAAATTCAGTATCTTTGATTCAGTGCATTGCTTGTGTCCTTGTTCCTTTCTTGTGGCATATTTTTTAAACATTCTTCCTCATCCGTAGACTTCTCAAGCCCTCTCATGTTATGTGTTGCCCAGAGACAGCCTGATATAGTTTGGTCCAAAAAGTTTCCCATACAAAATTAGCTGGACATGGTGGCGCATGCCTGTAATCCCAGCTACTGGGGAAGGCTGAGGCATGAGAATCTCTTGAACCCAGGAGGGGGAGGTTGCGGTGTGCCCAGATCGCGTCATTGTACTCCAGCCTGGGCAACGAGAGTGAAACTCTGTCTCAAAAAAAAAGAAAAAAAAAGTGTCCCAACTCTTGTACATTAAGTCACATAAGTAGTGTCTTAACTTCTCCTGACTTCAGATTCTTTATGAAAAGGGAGAAGTATTGTTTTTCTCTTAAAATTATACCAGTTGAATTACAACGTATATAAAGGGCCATCGCATGCTTCTGGGACTTTGACAAAGCAAGTAAGTGCTTGATACATGTTAGTCCCTCTTCCAGGGACACCCCACCAGTCCCACTATCTCACTCCCACCCCACTCCTACCACGTACACACTGGGTGGAATTAAAAAGATAAAGTCTGTTATAGGCAGGAAGCAACATCCATATTCCCCCTCTTCTCTGTTCTTAGAATCAGGCTAGCAGGACAGGCACACACACCAGCAGAGCCCAAACCACCTACCCTTAGAGACCAATACTCCTTTTGATAGGATACCAGCCAGCTTTCTTTTCATGCCATGAAGTGTTTTGTTTCGGAGCCCACTAAGCTGGCTGGATTCCTTGCTTCTGTGTCTCTGTTAGAAACATTGTTTCAAACAATCCAACTATATGATGTTGACTGGGATTTTAGCTTTCTTTTCTGATTGTGGACACCATAGGTGCTACTCCTATCACGTTTCTTAACACGCTATTTAAATTTCCCAAGGAGCACATTTATTTTCTAAAACTCAGGTTGTAAAAATGGCCCCTTAATGTCATTGCAAATACTGTCTTATGTATTCTATTTTAAACTTTCCTGTACTTGTATAAAGATTTTTCCTCCTCAAATTGGTCTCTTGCTGTAGATATAACCTTTTTCAATCAATAGTAGACCATATGTCTGTAAATACTCAGCTCATAGAGCAGTACTGTGCAGTGATCTCAAACATGGATTCTGAAGTTAGAGAGAACTGAGTTTGAATCCATTTCTGCCAGTTGTCAAGTATAAGGCTTAATTTGCTCACCGGTAAATTGAGAATAATACTAGCACATACCTTCTAAGGTTGTTTATAAGTATTATATGAGACAAGGAATATCAAGTGCTTAGAGACATCTGGCACATTGTAAACACAATACATTTTAACTATTCATAATAATTTTTAAGAGCAGTATAATTTTATATTTTATGTATATATCACAGTTTATTCACCTCTTCTGTATTGGTGAACATTTAAATATCAGCCATGTAGATTGTTTCCAGTGTCCCAGAATTATAAAACAAATTTGCAGTATACGTCCTGGCAGCTAAAGTTTTGTGTACCGCCTAATTTCTTTAGGAAAAATTTCTAGACACAAAATTGGTATGTCAAAGGGAATGTGTATTTCTTACGCTTTTAATAGTATTTCTAAATTGCACTCCAAAAAGATTGTAGAACTATCATTTCAATATTCTTTTTTTTTTTTTTTTTTTTTTGAGTCAGAGTCTTACTCTGTCACCCAGGCTGGAATGCGGTGGCACGATCTTGGCTCACTGCAAGCTCCGCCTTTCGGGTTCACACCATTCTCCTGCCTCAGCCTCCTGAGTAGCTGGGACTACAGGTGCCCACCACCACATCTGGCTAATTTTTTAAAATATATTTTTAGTAGAGATGGGGTTTCACCGTGTTAGCCAGGATGGTCTCGATCTCCTGACCTGGTGATCCACTAGCCTTGGCCTCCCGAAGTACTGGGATTACAGGCATGAGCCACCACGCCTGGCCCATGTCAATATTCTTGGTTGTTGAAAGTGATCTGTGAATCATCTTTCAAAGTGATATATTTCAAATTCTTACCATTGTTAACTATAGCAATATTAAAGGACATTTAAGTCATCATTTTCGTATATAATACAGAAATATTTTAGAAATGGAGCCCTTTTGTGGCCCTGGAGTCTTCATTACTGATTAGAAATAATAGGCTGTTCTCTTAGAGGAGTGTTTCATTATGAATTTTATTATTTTATTAAAATAAGATAGCAGTGTCAAAGGTTTCACGTTTGGTAGATACAGATTTGGATAGTTTTGTTTTTTGGTTTTCGGTTTTGTGGTTTTTGTTTTGTTTTGTTTCATTTGTTTTTTTTGAAACGGAGTTTTGCTCTTGTTGCCTGGGCTGGAGTGCAATGGCACGATCTCAGCTCACTGCAACATCTGCCTTCCAGGTTCAAGTGATTCTTCTGCCCCGAGAAGCTGGGATTACAGGCGCGGCCACCAGGTCTGGCTAATTTTTTATATTTTTAGCAGAGATGGAGTTTCATCATGTTGGCCAGGTTAGTCTCGAACTCCTGACCTCAGGTGATCCACCCGCCTCGGCCTTCGAAAGTGCAGGGATTACAGGCATGAGCCACTGCACCCAGCCTGGATAGCTTTTTAACACCAATTTTAACAGCAATTTAAAATTTTTTTCATGTTGTTTTTAATAAGAGAACGATACTTCACAAAATTTGATTACTGAAATATTACCTAGACTACATTTCTCTGAGGGCAGTAGAGAAAAAGCCGATAATAAAAATTTATTTACGTAAGTGTAGTGTAGCCATGTTCCTAATGATAAAGTTTCCCACAGCCCATGGCATAACTTATCTATAAGGTCCTGACACATGGTATTAGCATATTGCCACCCTACTACTCAGGTTTAAAGCAAGACTAGTTCTCTTTAAAAAAATAAAAATAAAAAAATTTTCTTCATGACAATTGGACTGCTCTTATTTCTAACAGGAAGGAACTTTTTCCCAAATTTTTTTAAAATAGAAATTAATTTTTATTTTCAGATTTTGTGGCTGGTCTCATTAAAAGTATAGGAAAATATAAAAATTACTTTAGACCGGGTGCGGTGGCTCAAGCCTGTAATCCCAGCACTTTGGGAGGCCGAGACGGGCAGATCACGAGGTCCGGAGATCGAGACCATCCTGGCTAACACAGTGAAACCCCGTCTCTACTAACATATACAAAAAACTAGCCGGGCGAGGTGGCGGGCGCCTGTAGTCCCAGCTACTCGGGAGGCTGAGGCAGGAGAATGGCGTAAACCCGGGAGGCGGAGCTTGCAGTGAGCTGAGATCCGGCCACTGCACTCCAGCCTGGGCGACAGAGTGAGACTCCGTCTCAAAAAAAAAAAAAAAATTACTTTAAATCCCACTGCCCTTTGCTAAAGACTATTAACAGTCTTTTGACCACATTTGCATATATCTTGTCTTTTTGTTTATGGACTTTAAGTGAGCTAATCTTTTTTTTACTGGTGGTAAAATATATATAATATAAACAGTACCATTTAAACGATTTTTAAGCATTTAATTTGGTGGCATTAAGTACCTCTACACTGCTGTGCAACCATAACCACTGTCCACTCCAGAACTCTTTTCATATGCTAAAACTGAAACTCTATCCTTTGAGCAATAATTCCCCATCCTCCTCCTCCAGCCCTGGCAACAGCAACCTAATCTTTTTAACTTTGTATTAAAATAGAATATACAGAAAAGTTCACATATCAGAAGTACACTGACAAACCACTGACAAACCATGAGGAAGGGAATGTTTTTAAGTGTTAGTGTAGAGGTTCCTCTTTTCTTTCCAGAGCCAGTTACCAGTTGTAATAGTAGAGATTTACCTTCTCTTTAATCATCACATAACTTCAATTGATAATGAAGATTGACTGGTGACTAGCTCAGAGCTAGCGAGGCTGTAACCAAGAGCATATATAAAGTACTGTGCAGCAGTGCGTCACAAGGTTTTTGCATAGGGCTTAGTCAAGGCTTTTGGAACCGCCCTCATTTGCACCTTGTACTATATTAGTACTTCTCAGACAGGAAGAATTTTCTTTTGCTGGTGTGCCTCGTCCGGTTACCTTCAGGGTAAGTGTGTACGGTTCATGTAAATGAGTTTCTCTTGTCTAACTTTATGTGATTCTTATTTGATTCTGTATCTTACTGAAATTTTGGGCATTTTAAAATACAAACTTAGGAAATAAAAGAATGATCCAGTATAATGCAAAAGTTCTTTATAATTTGTGAAGAAGTGAATGTGCAAAACTTTGAAGAGTCTTAGGTCTCAGAAATTAACATTTTATATGTTCTGATTTTAAGAGCTTCTTGTTTTATATGTAGATGTTAAGAAAAAACGAAGTACCTTCAGAAGTCTCTTTCCAGGTTGAGGGGAAACCCTCTAAGATTCAATTGTGTTGTTCATTCAGTCGCTATGTGACTCAGTTTTACTGACAGCCACAAGCTTTGTGTTACTAGGATTAGGAAACGTTTATTATGGGTAGTAATAAAGATTATCGATTTTTATTTTGTGCACGTGAGCTTTACCCAGGATTTTATAGAATGGGATTATCACTGGTATGTTTTATGAATTGATAAAAGTTAGATTACAGATTTATAACAAATTATATATTGAAAATTAAGATTCAAAAATTTATATTATAGTAAAAGCCTAGAATATTATGGCTAAGTTATATTTAAATAATTTAATTCTCTACATTTTATAGTTTTTTTTTTTTTTCCTTAAGTCAGAGAAGTTAGATCATGCTGCAGATCGTTTCTTAAAGCAGTTTGCTTAGTTTTTATTGGCAGCCTGCATCCAAGCCCAGCATCTCTGGGTATTGCTTGTCACCTATGCTGTTGTTCTAGGACAAATTCAAGGACAGAAGAACTCAGTGCCTTAAGGGTTGTCAGTATAAATTACTTAGTTTCCATGTGCTGTGTGTGTGGTTTACTTATCTTGAAAAAATACTATTAGATATTAGAGGCAGTGAGCGTGGGAAGGATAGAGGAATAAATTCTAAACACTGAAATTGAAATTATTTATTTGCATAAATGCCTACAGAATTCTGACTCCGTAGCTGCTTTGCCATTTAGGGAAATTGGTTTAAATTGCCCATTTTTAAATAACTAGCTTTTGAAATCTGTTTTTTCCTCTTTCCTCCTATATCCTCTTCTACCCCTCCCACTCTTTGCTATTTAGTTTCATTTTTGTTTTATGCCTGTATCGAGAAAGTTTCACTTTGCAGCTTGTGTGTTTCTTTTTCCCCCACTGCTGAGTTGAAAATCTAATTAGAGAAAATTATTTAAATGCCCCCCAAAATTATTACAACCATACAGAAAGGATGAACTTACAGTTTGATTTTGCATGTGCTAATCAATCACCCTAAGAAACATAAAGAAAAAAAAAACCCAAGCTTAAGAAAGTCAAATAGTACAGGTTACTGAAAAAGTATAGGAAAAATGGATTCACCATGGATGTTTGGTACTGTTGCTGATACTGTGTCCATATTATAGTAATATATGCCTCTTCTTATGTAAGTAATATACAGTTTAGCATTCACAATATTCTTTCCTTATCAATGTAGTTTACGTGTTTCTGCGAGTATCACAATTAAAGCAGTCACAATTTTTAAAGCTATATTCATGAATTTAATCATTTTCACTTTCCTGTAAGACAGAGTCAAGTAGACCTTTAAAAGTAATCAGTTTGCATTCAGATACTTTAAGACTTGCTTTAAATCAGGTAATTTTTTTCATGTAGACATACCAGTCAATTTTCATTAATTGACTTGTAAACTATCGTCAGAATGAAATACCATGATAAAGTTTTCAGTTGTCAAGTTTGTGTTAAGTGAAGTTCTTACCTCTTGCTTCAGTCTTTAGCCTTGTCCTACACATTCCTTGTAAAGAACTCTGCTATAGTAGAGACCTTAATCTCATACAAAAAGCACACAAAGTAATTATTTTCCAGTTTCCACATTTTCCAGTTCACACTTAAAGACTCTGAAGACTTAAAATGTTAAAACTTCCTTTGAAGAGAGTTCATAGTTCAAGGGCAGTATTTTCTATTTTTGAACACGTCTTCTACACTTGATGTGTTTTTTCCAGCAACTCTTCTCTTGAAGCGTCTGCAGCAGATGACCATTGGCAAAGTAAGCCAGAACTTTATATACCAGGTATAGGTTTACAAGCCTATTGGTTTAAAAATACTCTGCCCTAATTTTCCGTGTCTTCCTTAGAATAGTGCCAGAATGCTGACATTTTACACCTGAGTCTTTACACTTTTTAAATGATATAGACCTTACAGCAATTTTTGTATAAGGACTGCCATATCACTTTATGTGCAATTATCTTTGAACAAAGATAAATTCTGATCAGATTGCTAGCGAGGACTGGGAAGAATGAAAGCTCTTCAGTTGAAATTTGCATAGTATTCATGAATTACTGGTATACTTACCAAAAAAAACAAAAAGGTCCTAAAGTTGGCCATCAAATTTCTTATCACTCTTTGTTTTTATTTGATGAGATGATGAGAAAGATGATCATTCTTTTACCAACTTATACTGACTTTTTTCCCCTGTAAATTCAAAATGTATGTTCCAAAAAGAGCCATACTTCAGAGATAGAGACTAGAGAGGGCTTCTACTACCTGAATGTGTAACAAAAAGATCTTAGATTCCTAGATATTAAAATGTGTTTAATTCTTCACTGCGTGAATTGTTTGCCCTTGAGTTTTTCAAATGTTTCACAGATTATGCGGCATTTTTATAAACTCTACAGTACTTTTCCACAGTCTCCACACTCTTCCTTTTTTTCAAGCTAATGAGATGGTTTTATTTAAATAGTGCTCTTTGAAAAATCTAAACCACTTTTCACATAGTAAACATCAAAGAAAAGCTGTAAGCATTTAATAATTAGGCTTTGATTGCTATGAATGAAGAAATAGACTTGCATACAGCTTCTGTAATACCTTGTTTGTTAGAAATCTGGATGACTATGAAAGAAAAAAGTTAGACCAAGGAAAGTCTACTTAAACTTGACTACAATCATCTAAGCTAAAGACTACGAATCCCCAAACTACCATTATATTTTGAGTGTGGTGATCAAATATTTTCTGAGTTATATACTGTATGTGTGTATGTGTGTGTGTATATATGTATAAAGATATATACATCTTTATATCGATATATATACACACTCATATGCAGATACATTCTTTTTCAGATGTGAAAAATTGCAAGTTATCTTACTATTTGGAAATCATGTTTACTTAATTCTAAGATGCCATCAATTATGAGACTATCAACTTACTAGCAGGCTTTCTGAGAAAGGAAGAAAAAGACATTTTGTAATTTCATGGACTTAAAATGGAAGGGGGTAGGGACCAAATTTTAGAATTTGAGAAAATTTGATGTATCTGCTATAACACCTTTTAATTATAAAGAACACAGATCTAATGTCCAATTTACATTACTAGAGTTTAAGAAAAAGTCAGATATTTTCTCCCCTTCAACTAAGTTGCCATTTTTAAATAGTGCTTTAATTATAAAATTTTACTTATCTGAAATAAAGTAAAAGTAAAGTCATTATGGAACAAAAATAGATTAGTAATTTTCCCTGAGTTTTATACTACCAATACAGCAACAACAAAAAACCTTAGAATAATGATGAGGGATGTTTTAAAAACTGGTTCCTTTTGTTTGATGAACAGATATATTTAAACTTCACCCAGAACCTAAAAGGTTCATTCAGTTAATAAACACTGTCACATACCTATTTTGTGCTAGACACAATGCTCAATTCAAATGCAGCTCATATCTTAGTCATATCATATTTAAAAATTAAAGATTTAGGCCAGGCGCAGTGGCTCACGCCTGTAATCCCAGCAGTTTGGGAGGCCAAGGCAGGCGGATCACGAGGTCAGGAGATCGAGGCCATCCTGGCCAGCATGGTGAAACCCTATCTCTACTAAAAATGCAAAAATTAGCCGGACATGGCAGCATGCGCCTGTAGTCCCACCTACTTGGGAGGCTGAGGCAGCAGAATCATTTGAACCTGGGAGTCGGAGGTTGCAGTGAGCCGAGATCATGCCACTGCACTCCAGCTTGACAACAGAGCAAGACTCCATCTCAAAAAAAAAAAAAAATTAAAGATTTTAATATAAGAAAATTGAAGGAAAAATTGGACTTTTGTGTTATGTCTTCCCTTACTTTGTTCTGTCTGTATATTCCTATATTGATTCAGTAGTAGCAATGCATAATTTTCCCACAAACTTCATCCTTACATGTAGAGAAAGTGTTGATAAAATATTCTTGCAATAAAGTGCTCTTTGCAAATATGTACTTCATTTTCACTGTTTATTCAGTTTTCTTAATACCATATTCTTGTAGGAGAGCTTCAGATTCTCCATAGAAAATGTTTAATCCAAAACTGTGCTGGATACAGTAAAACCCTTGCTGAGCTTCTTAGAAAAAAAAAAAAAAAAGATGCTTTATATGTCACATATAGGCTACGTTAAATCATAACAAAGCCTTTTGCCTCATTGCGCTCCCGAAAGCAAGATGGGTCACCAGCAGCCTTACTGGAGCCACCCACAGAAGTTGGGCCAGGGTTCTCGCTCTTGTCACGTCTGCCCAAACCAGCATAGTCTGATCCGGAAACACAGCCTCGATATGTGCTGTCAGTGTTTCCATCAGTACGCAAAGGACATAGGTTTCATTGAGTTGGACTAAGTGATCTTCCTTGAATGGATTATCCAGGGCATCCACCCAATGAAAGAAACCATGTTACTTCTTTGTACATAAAATAAACATTTTTAAAAAACAAAATAAGTCATACCAAAAATACCACCTTAGTATATTATTAGCATAACAGGAAGAACCTGAAATTTATGTATGTCACGTGTACTCTTTTTTTTCTCTTTTGCTGTGACATCACCTGGGAAAATCCAGAAGATTGGATAACCAAGAAATGACTAATCAAGAGTCTGCTGTACATGTGAAAATGGTGGGTATTTGCCTATTTCCAGTTCCATTTATTAATGGTAAATCTTCACCACTTTTACCTCTGTCTCTAACATAATTATGGGACTGAAATTTTATACAACTCTTTCTTCGCAGTGCATCACAAAATAAACCTCAAATACTTATTGAATTGAATTTCAAATTATCTTTAAAATGTTTTTGCTTGAAATCTAATGCACATTATTGTGCTTCTCAGAATATAAAATGTTTCCCCGTTCCTTTTTATGCTAAATTTTCTTTGCTCAGGAATAACACACTTAAATCATACAATGTGAAATACATTATTGTAGGCTTCCTAATTTAAATGACAAGCATTCAGAAATTTTTTAAATACTTCTTGCGTGACAGTAGAGTTGCATTATATATATTAGGATGAGATAGGAAATGTTCAGGCTTTGGAGTCAGAACGGGCTTCATATCTTAACTCATTCTGGCTAGGCGCCTGTAATCCCAGCACTTTGGGAGGCCGAGGTGGGCAGATCACGAGGTCGGGAGATCAAGACCGTCCTGGCTAATACAGTGAAACCCCGTCTCTACTAAAAATACAAAAAATTAGCCGGGCATGGTAACACGCTCCTGTAGTCGCAGCTACTGGGGAGGCTGAGGCAAGCGAATGGCTTGAACCTGGGAGGCGGAGGCTGCAGTGAGCCAAGATTGTGCCACTGCACTCCAGCCTGGGCAAGAGAGTGAGATTCCGTCTCAAAAAAAAAATTCTTACTCCATATTAGTTTCTATAGGCCTGAATAAGAGCAGTAAGCTTACCTTTAAGAAATGGGTGTGAAACCACCAACTGTGTGTTGTTATTCATACTTAATGAAAATGTATATAAAGTTTCTAATAACCACAGATTAAGCATTCATTAAATATTAATCTACTCTATTATGTTAGTGAGTGTTTTAACTGTGTAACTGGCATATTTATTTGCATATGTGAAAAGAAATTACATCTGTTCTCCATATTCAAAGTGATAAAATCTTAAAAACAACAATTTTAAAAGATCCTTTCTTTTGAAGGGAACAACTGCCCTGTGATCTCTTGTTTTCTCTTTGTGTTCTTTTTATTGTTGTGCCTCCTTTTCTTTTCTGTTCCATTTATTTTTTCAGCTTTCTCTTTCTGTCTAGCTTTTTTCTGGCCTATAAACTAGAGCATGACACAGCAAGCAAGGAGCACGTGGTCACACTTAATAAATCTCTTGGTCATCTTTCCCTCAACCAGTGTAGGATCAAAGGTGAAAGTTGACTCAAAATGGTGATTAAGTCATCGTCAGTTTAGTTATTGCTCTTAGATTGAAGCGCATGCAATTGTTTTTATACGTCAAATATAGTCCAATATTGCCAGTTTTATGTGGTTCAACCTAATAGCAGCTCTTTGCGTCCATTGAATGATTGGCACTTGATTCATTGGAATTGAGCATATCTCTTTGATACATAGAATTAAACCCGTCTAAAACTTATTTTCTTGTTTGGGTTGACTTTTTTTAAACTTATGTGAACACAAGCAGTATAGGAATTCCCTGACATATAAACAATGACTCTTTGTATAATGTTGTTGTTTGGGTCCTCGAGCCCTCTAGAAGGTGTCTGTAGAGGCAAGTAGCAGTGTATTCACCCCACAGTTGTTCAGACTGTTGAAGGAAAATAAGGCAAAAGATTTTTTTTTAACTATTATTGCATTAATTTACACAGTTTTTACCTTGAGTTTGCTTTCCTAAAAATATTCATATGTCTTTTATATTGACAACTTTATACCATGTTATTCTTCACTTCTCATGAACAGGATTCAGATCTCTCTGTCCAGACTTTTTACACACACACTTCTCTGTGTACACTTAAGTTCTAGACAAACAGCTATTTCTCTTTTTCCCGCATTAGACCCTGCACTTTGATTCCTCCCTAATCTCAGCATATCTAAGTCCTGTTTCTCTTCCAGAGCCTACCTCTGTTGGCTCTTACTCCTTTGACCCCAGAAGAAGAAATCTCTGTCTCTTCTATTCCTCTTACATTTTATCTGGACATTTTGGCAATGTATTAATTATTTGGGTTTCTATTTTATAATCCACATTAGAGAATATGCACCTGGAGTGTAAGATTTATATTTTATGTTTCTCTTACAGAGCGGCTTCACACATTGTTGTATACTTAATATGTGGTGAAGGAATGAAAGAATTTGGCCTACACTATCTTTTTTTTTTTTTTTTTTATACTTTAAGTTCTAGGGTACATGTGCACAACGTGCAGGTTTGTTACATATGTATGCATGTGCCATGTTGGTGTGCTGCACCCATCAACTCATCAGCACCCATCAATTCGTCATTTACATCAGGTATAACTCCCAATGCCATCCCTCCCCCCTGCCTACACTATCTTAATGTGGAAACAGACTGAATATATAATAGGCAAGGGAAATCACCATTACTAAAATTTAGTAGTGCATAATCTTCCAAACAAATCAGAGTATCATCTATGTGTATGGGCAAATGTACCAGTTTGAATAGGTGGCTTTAAATCTATACTTTCTGTGTAGTTGGATAAAAACTGTAGTGCCTACTTCTTTGTACCACTGCAGTAATGAAGTCTTTTGTTGCTACCAAATATAAACAGTGGAAAACCAAGAAAGAATATTTCTCTGAAAACATCTGACTGGAATTTCTTAAGTGATTCAAACTAATTTTTATGTGGGCTATTTCCAGAAAAATGTAGGATAATACTAAGGTAATTTAAAATTCACTGAGGCTAGGTGCTATGGCTCATGCCTGTAATCCCCGCACTTTGGGAGGCCAAGGCGAGAGGATCACTTGAGCTCAGGAGTTTGAGACCAGCCTTGGCAACATAGTGAGACCTGTCTCTACAAAAATTAAAAAATTAGCTGGGCATAGTGGCAGATGACTGTAGTCCCAGCTACTCTGGAGGCTAAGGTGGGAGGATCTGTTGAGCCCAGGATGTCAAGGCTGCAGTGAGCTGTGATCACGCCACTGCACTCCAGCCTGGTTGACAGAGTGAGACCTTGTCTCAAAAAAAAATTTTAAATAAGTCAGGTGCAGTGGCTGATGCCTGTAATCCCAACACTTTGGGATGCTGAGGCAGGCAGATTGCTTGAGCCAAGGAGTTCAAGACCAGCCTGGGCAACACTTCAAAACCCTGTTTCTACAAAAAAATGCAAAAATTAGCCAAGAGTAGTGGTGAGCCCCTATTGTCCCAGTTACTTGAGAGGCTGAGGTGGGGGGATCGCCTGAGCCCAGGAGTTGAAAGTTGCAGTGAGCCAAGATCACGCCACTGCACTCCAGCCTGGGTGACAGAGCGAGACCCTGCCTCAAAAAATAAAAATAAAAATAAAAAATAAATTTTTGTTTTTTTGGAGACCGAGTCTCACTCTGTCACCCAGGCTTGGAGTGCAGTGGCAAAATCCTGGCTCACTGCAACCTCCACCTCCCAGGTTCAAGCAGTTCTCCTGCCTCAGCCTCCCAAGTAATAGGGATTACAGGTATATGGCACCATGCCCAGCTAATTTTGTATATTTAGTAGAGACAGGGTTTCACCCTGTTACCCAGGCTGATCTCGAACTCCTGACCTCTGGTGATACGCCTGCCTTGGCCCCCCGAAGTGCTGGTAGTACAGGCATGAGTCACCGTGCCCGGCCTTTTTTTGTTTGTTTGTTTTTGAGACAGAGTCTCGCTCTGTCACCCGGGCTAGAGTGCAGTGGTGACATCTCGGCTCACTGCAACCTCCACCTCCCGGGTTCAAGCAATTCTCCTGTCTCAGCCTCCAAAGTAGCTGGGATTACAGGCATGTGCTACCATGCCCGGCTAATTTTTGTATTTTTAATAGAGAGAGGGTTTCACTATGTTGGCCAGGCTGGTCTCAAACTCCTGACCTTAGGTAATCTGCTGGCCTTGGCCTCCCAAAGTGTTGGGATTCCAGGCATCAGCCACCATTCCCGGCCAAACAAATTTTAAAAATAATAAATAAATGAAACTCATACAGATGAACATATATATTTATAAATTAAAAGTACAAGTAATTTTTTTAGTCTTGGTTAAAATATGAATTGTTTTCTCATTTATTTATTTATTTATATTTGAGACAGGGTCTCACTGTGTCAGCCAGGCTGGAGTGCAGTGGCATGATGTCGGCTCACTGCAACCTCTGCCTCCCAGGCTCAGGCAATCCTCCCACCTTAGCCTCCGAGTATCTGGGACTACAGATGTGCACCACCATGCCTGGCTAATTTTTGTATTGTTTGTAGAGATGTCACCATGTTGTCCAGCCAGGTCTCGAACTGCTGAGCTCAAGTGGTCCTCCTCGGCCTCCTGAAGTGCTGGGATTACAGGCATGAGCCACCATGCCTGGCCATGTTTTCTTTTTTAATCAAAATTTAATATAATTTGAAATCTAGTTCAAACAGAATTAAACTTTGAAGTTGTCATAATCTCATCCTGGAAATTATCATTGATAATTTGTCTGGAACATTATCATTGGATTGATGATACCAAGCCACACCCAAAATTTGGCAGCTGTACCTTGGAGCTTCTCATTTTTATCTTGTCCCGGTGTATCTACAAGATCATATCAAATAATCTAATACTGCAATTGAGTTGTGGATAAAAATGGCATAACTTTGAAATCCATTTCATCTTTATATTGGTCAATAAATATGTTTTAGGTCTTTCTTAATCATTTTTGGTGTTGATTCAGATTTGGCATCAATCAACCAACATACCCTGATTCTTTTCAGAAAGGCATTTCTCCCTCCCTAACATTTTACACTGTGGCTTTACTATAAAATGAATTTGTTCTCTTTTTATCACAAATGATGGAAATTTTTAGCTTCTTATTTATTTTTCATAAAATTATGTCATAATCACATTGAAAATTTTTCAGACAATTCAAAATAACTTGCCCTTCAAATTTGAAGTATCATTATTTATGTGCCACCAAACCATGTCTGTGTTTTTCTAAGAGGGATATAGACAGAAGGACTTTGTGGAGGTAACAAAAGTATGTGGTCTCATGCAACAGTTGGGGCATGTTCAACAAAAACAACAACAAAAAGTATGTGATGTATTTCATCATACTTCTACAGTGTGCTTATATTATGATACTCTTTGACATATTCCATACAGGAGTCTTGGATTCTCTTTCTTTGGCTATATTATAAAGTATTTGAGTAAAATACCCAATATCTCAAGTTCTTGTGAAGTATTTCTCATACAGATCAGTGACATTGATTGTGTATTGCAGCAGAGGAGTATAGTATACTACATAACCCAAGACAGATAGAATGGTCATTTTTATATTTCTTATACCTATTTCATCATTATTTTACTCCCGTGCCATTTGTGTTTTCACTACTTATTTATCTGAAAATTAATGGTTGTGTGTTGTACAGGAGCCAGCCACCAGTGCCTTTAGCTGCCAGTTCTCTTTCGTGCATTGTGATTTATAGTAAACCAGCATTAGCCAGGCAGGGTGGCTCACACCTGTAATCCTAGCATTTTGGGAGGCTGAAGCGGGGAGATTGGTTGAGCCCAGGAGTTCGAGACCAGCCTGGGCAACATAGCAAGACCTTATCTCAATAAAAATAAAATAAACCAATCTTACATTTGTCCGTGTAGCAGAAACCAGCCTTCTTCAAAATGGTGTTGGTGTGATTCTCCTATCCGTTATCAAAAACTTGAAGCTGTCATTTGTCTGAGGCAAGATATCTTAGTAGGGGTATGCTGAAATCGAATATTTAATTTTTTTGGTGAAAAAATAGTCTATGATATATATCCTGTGTTGCTTTCACCATAATGGATTGGTTATTGAATCAAACATATGCTGATTTCTGTGCATCTGCCAGTTAAGGCTGAGGTAAGAACAGAAATTAGTTGTCAAAAGATAAACTTATTAGCTGAGGTATTTTAAAGGAGTTACAGAAGTGATATTCCAAAACAGCAGTCGTCCCTAAAACTCAGCAGAAAAGCAGAGTAAATACTACTCATCATCATATCCCTAGCATCTAGCAAAAGTGTGTGGCACAGAGTAGACACATGGTAAATATTAGTTAGGTGAGTGAATGGGTTAATGTATGAAAAAAAAGAATGTAGGAACCAGTGCCTATCTGCCTTTCCATCTATTGAAAAATCACTGTAAAATACATAACCTTTAATCTATTGAAACTCATTCAGTTGAGTTAAAAGGATTACTACGTCAAGTTTACTTGCATTGCAGGTCATCCTACTTAAATATGGCTTTTTAAAATTAAGTGTATTGTAGGTGGTAGATCTTTCATCCATGGAGAAAATTTTAATGTTAGCACTTCTCTTTCCTCTACACTTTCTTTATTTTTTTCAAGCTCCACCTCCCTGGTTTACACCATTCTCCTGCCGCAGCCTCCCAAGTAGCTGGGACTACAGGCACCCGCCACCACGCCCAGCTAATTTTTTGTATTTTTAGTAGAGACGGGGTTTCACCATGTTAGCCAGGATGGTCTTGATCTCCTGACCTCGTGATCCGCCCGCCCCAACCTCCCAAAGTGCTGGAATTACAGGCATGAGCCACCGTGCCCGGCCTCTTTCCTCTACACTTTCATTATCATCTTCCAGTCTTTGGAAGACAGGCTAACCTTTTTCTGATTTTTCTACTCTTGCGCATTATGTAGGAACAACACAGCATCTGATAGATTTACCTGGTCAGATTCTCTCGTAGCAAAGATAGAAGGTCCAGGGAATTTTTATAACCATGTCCATGACACACATGAACCATGTTAATATTACCAATAACATACCCAGAATAAAAATATATAAATAAAGATTATCCAATACAAACCAGTATAGAGCCTGAATTTGAGGTACTATTACTGCCTACACTGTATAACTGACTATGAAATGAGGCATAATTTTCTCCTCCTTGTTGTATTGTACGTGTGCTGTAAGAGCTGTAAGGAAAAATCAGTAGATTTTTCCTCTAATCAGTTTCATTCTATTTGTGATAAAGTAGCTAGTAACAAGAAATAATACTTAAGATTAAGTTGTTGAGCAACCCTAAAGTCTTCATAACTCTGTAGTAGCAGCCTACATCCATTGTTTTAGATGGATCTTGCTATGTTGCCCAGGCTGGTCTCAAACTCCTGGGCTCCGGTGATCCTACCTCAGCTTCCAAGTAGCTGGGATTACAGGCATGTGCCACTAGGCCTGGCACAATACTTTTTGGCAGTTATCTCAATTTGAAATGAATCTATTATAAAATATATGCCAAGAACAGTATGTTATTTGGGAAATAGTACAAGAAAAAGAGCAAAGATCTTGAAGCAGCTTTTCAATTTTTAAATATTTTAAATATATTTTAATTATACAAAGACAAACTTTTGGGGGAATAATCATATTTGCTTCCTTTCTGCTCAGGAACATTTTAAAATATAAATATGTAGGCAAGCTAAATGTATGTATTAATTTGTAAAAGCCAGATGCAAAAGTATATAATGAGGATGAGCTAAAACTATGTACATCTATATGCATGTTTCAGAGGGATATTCTCAAGGTATTATATTAGTATTAGGGTGGAAGTTTAGTTATTGCATTATATAAAATGGAGGCTTAATGGGGGGGTCATCTTAAGATTTTTACAAAAATTACATCAATTGAGGGGTAGCTGTTGGGGTATTCATGGTTAAAATATGATTTCTGGGCTCTTGACTGGATTGCATCACAACCCAGAAATGAAACTAATAGAAAATAAATTTAAATGTTACTTGTTTATCTTCAAGTAGTTGAACTCCAGGCAGTTTTTATTGTTTATTGTCTTTTTTATATTTTTACTGTTATTTCTGTGGTAAGCATGCATAGCTTTTATAATTAGAAAAAGATATACTCTCTGATAATGTAATGGAATCACAGATGTAGTTTTGTCTTACTCTGTAGCTAGAAAATACTGATACGTTTTAAGTATTTTTGTGTGTATAAATGGTATAGTGGGAGCTGGGCTTGGTGTCCTGCACTTTTAATCCCAGGACTTTGGAAGGCCAACGTGGGAGGATTGCTTGAGGCCAGGAGTTCAAGATCAGCCTGAGCAACATAGCAAGACCTCACTCACCTCTACAGAAAATTTTAAAAATTACCTGGGTATGATGACGCATGCCTTCTACCTACTCAGGAGGCTGAGATGGGAGGAGCATTTGAGCCCAGGAGTTTGAGGCTATGGTGAGCTAGGATTGTGCCACTGCACTCCAGCCTGGGTGACAAAACAAGACAGCATGTCTAAAAAAGGAGTAATAAGATAAATAAATGGTAATTTGATGTGGTGGCTTGCTTTTTAAAAATAATGCCTTAACATTTTTATGTCTTTAAATAAGACAAGCTTCTGGTTGGTATCAAAGGAACCTGAGGAAAGAAGAATGAAAACTAATTAATTTTCTTTTACTCTTTAGATGCCAGAATTCCAGAAAAGTTCAGTTCGAATCAAGAACCCTACAAGAGTAGAAGAAATTATCTGTGGTCTTATCAAAGGAGGAGCTGCTAAACTTCAGGTGAATAATCATCAAGAAGCCTTGGCTGTGTGTGGTGGCTCATGCCTGTAATCCCAGCACTTTGGGAGACTGAAGCAGGAGGATCATTTGAGCCCAGGAGTTTGAGACCAGCCTGGGCAACATAGTGAGACCCCATCTCTATTTAAAAAAAAAAAAAAAAGACTAGGCACAGTGGCTCACACCTGTAATCCCAGCACTTTGGGAGGCCGAGGCGGGTGGACAAGGCTGAGGTCTGGAGTTCAAGACCAGCCCGGCCAACATGGTGAAACTCTGTCTCTACTAAAAGTACAAAAATTAGCCAAGCCTGGTGGCACATGCCTGTAATCCCAGCCACTTGGGAGACTGAGGCAGGTGAATCACTTAACCCCAGGAGGCGGAGGTTGCGGTGAGCTGAGATCATGCCACTGCACTCCAAAAATAAAATAAAAGCTTAATAATAAAGGCTTCTTTTTCTTCTTCTTCTTCTTCTTCTTCTTTTGAGATGGAGTCTCACTCTGTTACCCAGGCTGGAGTGCAGTGGCGCGATCCTGGCTCACTGCTCCTCCCGGGTTCAAGCAATTCTCATACCTCAGCCTCCCGAGCAGCTGGGATTACAGCTGCCAGCTACCACACTCAGCTAATTTTTTTTTGGTTTTTGAGATGGAGTATTGCTCTGTTGCTCAGGCTGGAGTGCAGTGGCACAATCTCCGCTCACTGCAACCTCTGCCTCCCGGTTCAAGTAATTTTCCCACCTCAACCTCCAGAGCAGCTGGGATTATAGGTGCCTGCCACCGCGCCCAGCTAATTTTTACATTTTTAGTAGAGACAGGGTTTCGCCATGTTGGCCAGACTGGTCTCAAACTCCTGGCCTCAAGTGATCCATCCGCCTCAGCCTCCCAAAGTGCTGGGATTACAGGCGTGAGCCATCATGACCCATCCTTATTTTATTTTTGATGTTAAAGCAGACTCATTCATCTCCTGTTTGACAAAATCTGAGTACAACAAGTTTAGGTAGACAGTTTTTGCCTATCCTTTAGGAATATAAAATCCAGAAAATATATATCTTGAGTTTTTCTAAAATAGACAGAATACCCTATTGGAAAAACAAAAATTAGTAACCCTGAAATACTCTTAAGTTTTTATTAGTCTTAAGTACTAAGCTAACTCATGCTGTGTATAAGCATTAAACCATTTTAAGGATAATATTTAAAAGGGTATAGTTTTAAGTTGTTCTTTCATGTTTTAATCGTAGTAGTTCAAATTAAGATGTAACTTTATTAAGGGGATAGCTGAGTTTTTAAAAAGTTGTCTCTGTTTTAAAGGAATGTGTTACATGTAAATTGACAATCTGGATACTCTGTAAAAAAAAATACTTTATTTAAAACATTTCTGAAAAATAATATTTAACACAGTCTCCTAAGTTTCAAGAGCTGGCCAGCTATTTCAATGTGCATTCATTCGTTGGTATAGTTTACCTTAAATAAGCAAGTTAAATCCAGCATGTAACAGTATCAGTAACTGAGAGCTTCATATAGTTGAATTGCTTCCACTGCATATTTGTGCATTGACCAAGTTTGTTGAAAATCTCTAGTGAGAAGAGTAACCATATCACCTGCAATTGCAAATTCCCATACCAATTAATCAGATGTTTTCAAATTTTTATTTTTATTTATTTATTTTATTTTATTTTTTCGAGACGGAGTCTTAAGTCTGTCACCCAGGTTGGAGTAGAGTGGCATGATCTTAGCTCACTGCAACCTGTGCCTCCCAGGTTCAAGCGATTCTCCTGCCTCAGCTTCCTCAGTAGGTGGGATTACAGGCACATGCCACCACACCTGGCTATTTTTGTATTTTTAGT
Organism: Colobus angolensis palliatus; assembly: GCF_000951035.1. NCBI lineage: Eukaryota > Metazoa > Chordata > Mammalia > Primates > Cercopithecidae > Colobus > Colobus angolensis. Next base: position 184,516 of record NW_012117132.1, read on the forward strand.
AGAGACAGGGTTTTACCATGTTGGCCAGGCTGGTCTCAAACTCCTGACCTCAAGTGATCTCCCCACCTCGGCCTCCCAAAGTGCTGGGATTACAGGCATGAGCCACCACACCCGGCTGGATTTTTTCAATTTTTAAAGTTGATACATAATAACTGTATATATATATATATATGGGGTACATGTGATATTTTCAAATATATATAAAATGTGTAATAATCAAATCAGGTAATTAGGATATCTGCCATTTCTAATATTTATTCTTTTTTGGGGAACATTCTAAACCTTTTCTTCTAGCTATTTTGAAATATACAATAAAATACTGTTTACTATAGTCATTCTACTGTGTAAACACTAGAACTTATTCCTTCTAACAGTATTTTCATAACCATTCATCAACTGTTCTTTATTTCCCCATCCCTCCCACCTTTCCCAGCCTCTGGTAACCATCTTTCTACTCTCTGCTTCCATGAGATCAATATGGAAGAGATATTCCATGAGATATTCATATGTGAATAAGAACACGTAATATTTGTCTTTCTGTGCCTGGCTTATTTCACATAAGATAATGACCTCCAGGCTCGCCCATGTTGCTGCAAATGACAGCATCTCTTTGTTTTTTATGGCTGCATTACTACTCAGATTTATTTGGCGACAGTGCTAGGGCACTCAAAGTAGCACCTTGTAGTTAAGATTATTCCCAGGACTTTATAAATGAACCGCATGAGAAGATTCAGTGTAAAGAAAATAACTTAACAGTGTGGACCAGAGACTGAGCACAGTCCTATGCATCTAGGAAAGCATGAAGTATGTGTTTGGGTAGCACAGAGAAATTCTGGCCATGTGGGCTGTGTTTACAATAATGCCTTTCACTCTTTTCTTACAGATAATAACAGACTTTGATATGACACTCAGTAGATTTTCATACAAAGGGAAAAGATGCCCAACATGTCATAGTAAGTGTGGTATTTGTAAACAAATTTACAAAAGCATGTCATCATTATTTTAAGATCCTCTTTATCTATATTACCTGTGAGATAACTGGGTTTTTAAAATTCTTTTTGGACATTGACAGTGAGGAGACCTGCTTTTTCTTATTATATTTTTGAGGTATTTTTTTTCTATATTATATAAATGGCTATTTTCATGTATGGTTTTGGTAGCAAAGGGAATCGGAGACTCCTGAAATATTTCTTGCCAAATACGGTCTATTCATTATTCAAGAAATATTTAAATAGGTTGTAAACTTTGGGTTAACCTGAAGAAGCGGCATTTATCAAATACTCTGTTTTCTAGGAATTTTACCAAATTTTAATGTCTTTTTTGTTTTCCAACTTGGCTGTGAGTTTTTAAAATAACACTCTTCAACCTGACAGGAAAACGGTGAAATGAACTCTCTCATTTGTTTTTAGTACATATGTAAATTGAAAAGTTATTCTGGGGCCGGGTACAGTGGCTCATGGCTGTAATCTCAACATTCTGGGAGGCTGAGGTGGGCAGATCATTTGCAGTCAGGAGTTCGAGACCAGCGTGGCCAAAATGATGAATCCCTGTCTCTACTAAAAATACAAAAATGAGCTGGGCTTGGTGGCGGGCACCTGTAATCCCAGCTACTCAAGAGGCTGAGGCAAGAGAATCTCTTGAACCCGGGAGGTGGAGGTTGCAGTGAGCCAAGATTACACCACTGCACTCCAGCCTGTGCAACAGAGTGAAACTTCATCTTGGGAAAAAAAAAAAAAAAGAAAAAAATTATTTTGATAATTTGTATTGAAAAAAACGCTAAAAATCGCCAGGCACAGTGGCTCACGTGCTGTAATCCCAGCACTTTAGGAGGTGGAGGTGGGATAATCACTTGAGCCCAGGAGTTTGAGACCAGCCTGAGCAACGTAATGATAAGACCTCTTCTTACAAAAAAATAAAAAATCAGCTGGGCATTGTGGCGTGCCTGTGGTCCCAGATACTCACTTGGGAGGCTGATTGATCAATCAGAGTATTTCTTTTAATGCTTATTTTGCTTTCTATCTTTAGATATCATTGACAACTGTAAGCTGGTTACAGATGAATGTAGAAAAAAGGTAAACACTAACAATAATCCATAGTCACTCGAAGACTTCATTACCCTTTTTGCCTGAGAATTTCTTCAGGTGCATTCACACAAGTAAGAATGGACGTAAAGTGCTTACAGCCATACCTGGCACATAGTAAGCACGCAGTAAATAGTAGATTTGCTGTATGAATTACACATTCAAAACATATTTTAGAGATAAAAATTCATTTAAAACTCTTAAATGATCACCAAAGTATTCTGGTGTTGCAACGTTAACTGGAGATTTAAAACAAAAGTACTTTGGTTTTCTGTAGGTTTTGCTCCTTTAAGTTGATGAGGAAGTTGCTTCAGTACTTTGCTTGAGTATGTATCTGTGTATGTCTTAACAAAATGCAATTTGAAATGTGAATCAAATTTAATACCTTTATATGAAACTGAAGTGTTTTTTGTACTGATAATTTTACTGTTGGTTTTTACGCACCTAAAAGTACTTTACAAAAGAAAGGTAGCTTTTTGCAGGTATATATGATTACATGTCAACTAAGATCAACAAATATTTTTTCAATTGATGCATTAGCTAAACTTATAAGGCAGTTTATTGAAAATACTTGTTTACATTGTTTTGCTTTCTATAAAACCAAGCAGATATATCTTCATGTAATCTTCATGATTAATTTATTCATATCTTCCTAGTTATTGCAACTAAAGGAAAAATATTACGCTATTGAAGTTGATCCTGTTCTTACTGTAGAAGAGAAGTACCCTTATATGGTGGAATGGTAAGTGTATGTTAGGCAGTAGGAGGATTTAAAAAAAATAATAAAACAACAGTGCAGTTACAACAGATGGCTTATTTTTTTACCTGTAGTGCAAACAAACAGATTAATAAATTATGCAAGTTAGAACATTGAATAACAAAATGAGCTCTAATTATCTAATCTCTGTAACAGTTTAGGATTCCTTTTGTTTAGTTAAGGTGAAGTCCAGTAGGAATAAATTAAAAGTCCTGCATTTAAGTCTCAAATTAAAAACAAGAATTTTTTTTTAAGTATATGGACAAGATGTGGCTTAATGTGTAAAGAAAAGGTTTAAAGATTTAAACTGACTCTGAACTCAATTAGAGCCAGCTGGTGATATGGTTACCAAAAAATCAACCTTTGGTTGCATTAATCAAAATGCAGTGTTCCAAGCAGATCACACTGAAAGCATTGTGTTGGGTTCTGGAAGAATGCTGTTAAGAAAAACCATGACAATAGTGACCAAGAAAAAAAAAATAGATCATAAATTTAAAGGAGTCAGAGTAGTCCACCAGAATAATCAGAGGAATTTGGGCCTTCCCACTTGAGGAACATTTCAAGGAATAGAAAATACTTTGATTTGAGAAGCAACAACTTGTTTTAAAATCTTAGGAGACCAGGAATAATTTGTCTTTATTGTCCCATTACCTAACAGTTGCACACTTCATCTGTATTTATGGTATTAAATGTTGAAAAGATATTAGACTTAAGTCTACAAACTGGTAGCAGCAGAACTGGAACAAGACTTGGAAGATACAAGATTGATTTCAGCATGAGAAAAGAAAAGCCCGTCTAGCAATTAGTTTTCTGGCAATGGAATAAGCTTCCCTGGGAGAATGAGTTTACTGACATGATAGAAGCTGACCCAGGCAGGGAGGAGGGTGACTTAGGAATATTATAGGGGTATTTTTAGGTATCAGATGAAGAGTTAGGCTTTTTTTTTTTTCTTTCTTTCTGTTTTTAGTGACTCCTTACATGATTGTAATGGGTTAGAGAGTCTAAGGGCCCTTTATACTGAAATGCTATGATTATACGTGTTTTTTACATAAAGCAGGCTAATCTATACATAACAGATTTTCTCTCTTGCTCACTAAATAGCATCTTCAGTATGTAAAAAATTCAAACTACAAACAAATTTAAAAAGTGCATTTGCTGTAATTCATTTTACTGTAATCAGAGAAAGGATGATGCACCCATAGGTGGGATCGAGTTTTTATCTGTAGAATTAGGAAAGGTTTATAGCTAGTTTCCTTTCATTACCTTACTAACATATTTAAGCTAAGTCTGGGTTTGGGAGGACTGGGAAACTCAGTAAGAACATGCCTATCACATTTTGAGACATGAGGTCTACATTCATTAGTGATGAATTTCAGTCTCTAAAATTTAAATCCAAATATGAGGAACAGATTTTCTCACATGGAAGAATGCTTTGTAATAAAGATAATAATTTTAGTTTGTCTTAATTGATACTCTTTTCTCCTTTGGTCGTAAACTCCAGGTATACTAAATCACATGGTTTGCTTGTTGAACAAGCTTTACCAAAAGCTAAACTTAAAGAAATTGTGGCAGAATCTGACGTTATGCTCAAGTAAGTTTCTTGGGTGGTTTTTGCTGTTATTGTTCACAGACTTGAATTATTGCTATATATGTAGTCAGTTGTACTTTTAAAAAATGATATTGAATATTACATATGTAAATATATCCAAAATATGCCACCTATCACAGAATACATAGTGGTAAGATAAGGTATTTAGAAGTACATATGAGATCTTGGTGTAGGTAATAAGAGCCTTATGAGATTTAAATTCTAATTTGTATTTTGTTTCTCCAGATTAAAAATGTCAAGACTTACAAATTTTTGAACCAAGGCCATTTAAAAATTTTTTAGCAAAGTACTTAGGAAAGACATATAATATGAAAGGAATGTATAAATCAAGTTGAAAGGGATTTAAGTATACTTGTTTTTTTTTTTTGAGACAGGGTCTCTCTCTGTTTCCCAGGTTAGAGTGTAGTGACATAATCTCTTCCTCACTCCAACCTCTGCCTCCTGGGCTCAAGCGATCCCCTTGCCTCAGCCTCTCAAGTAGCTGGGACGACAGGCATGTACCACCATGCCTGGCAACTTTTTGTATTTTTTTGTAAAGATGGGATCTCACCATGTTGCCCTGGCTGGTCTTGAACTCTTGGGGTCAAGCGATCCCAAAGTGCTGGGATGACATGTGTGAGCCACCATGCCTGGCAGTATACTATGTCTAAATTTTCATGAGCCTACTTTTTAAATTCTCAAACTTCTTTGAAAACATTATTCCTAGGAAAGATTAGTATGTTTTAGTACATAATTATATATGTATGCATGAGTTATAAGATACAAGAGGCTTTTTAATAGTGTTTATTACCTCGTAAAATTTTCAACTCATTAGGCAAACATGATGTTACTTTTTTTATGATGATGTTATCTTTTAAGGTGATTACTTCTAAAAAGGAAAGCAATAAATTGTCAGAAAAAGTGTGAGGACAGCTAGTAAGTGTTTCATTCCTTAGTAGGCAGCAACAGCATTATTTAACCTATACCCAGGAAGGGTAAAAAAGGGAAGGGGGCTGGCTAGGTGCGGTGGCTCAAGCCTGTAATCCCAGCACTTTGGGAGGCCGAGGCAGGCGGATCACAAGGTCAGGAGATTGAGACCATCCTGGCTAACACGATGAAACCCCGTCTCTACTAAAAAATACAAAAAATAGCCGGGCGTGGTAGCAGGCGCCTATAGTCCCAGCTACTGGAAGGCTGAGGCCGGAGAATGGCACGAACCCAGGAGGCAGAGCTTGCAGTGAGCTGAGATCATTCCACTGCACTCCAGCCTGGGAGACAGCGAGACTCCATCTCAAAAAATAAAAACAAAAAATAAAGGGAAGAGGGCTTAAGAACTTAGTAAAGAGACATGCCAGATTTCGAGAATACAGCTAAGTTCCTGCCACTCTGCTTTTCAATTTTATGGATTTTGATGAAACTGTAAGAATATCAAGTCATTCTTCATAATTTTAAAATCTGAAAATATTTTAATCATGTAAATGTATTTTTTGTTAGTTAATATATATCCATTAAGTTAGGCCAAGTTGATAGGCCCACTGTGGGATTCTATCCTTCTCAGTGTCCATATTTTAACCCCTAAGTGGGATTTTCAAGGTGTGGCTTAACTATTCTTTTCTCTTTTTAAATTTAATTTTAGAGACAGGGTCTCGCTATGTTGCCCAGACTGGACTAGAACTCCTGGGCTCAAGCAATCCTCAAGCCTCAACCTCCCAAGTAGCTGGGACTATAAGCATGCACTGCTATGCCTGCCTGTTTCTTTTTAAATGGTATAAATTGTGAACTGTAAGTTTATATTCATATTCAGTGAAAGCTTAAGGACATCTAGTTTGTAGTATTAGGATTGATTAAAGGGAAGATAAAGAGTTAACCATTGTTTGAAAAACTTAACAGTATTGTAGATATAAATAACAGCCCTCTTGGGCAGTATTTTGAAATGAGAATATGAGTGAGCCGTAGAATTACTAGGAATATTTCACTTTTTTAGCTTCTAAGTGAAAAGGAACTATATCTTGCTCTTTAACAATCAGTTTGTTATCTCCATCTTGCAGGGAAGGATATGAGAATTTCTTTGATAAGCTCCAACAACATAGTATACCCGTGTTCATATTTTCGGCTGGAATCGGCGATGTACTAGAGGAGGTTATTCGTCAAGCTGGTGTTTATCATCCAAATGTCAAAGTTGTGTCCAATTTTATGGATTTTGATGAAACTGTAAGAATATGAAATCATTCCTCATAATTTTAAAATCTGAAAATATTTTAATCATGTAAATGTATGTGTTGTTACTTAATATATATCCAGTAAGTTAGGCCAAGTTGATAGGCCCACTGTGGGACTCCATCTTTCTCAGTGTTAATATATCCATATTTTAAAAACAATGTGCCTTTCTTAAACTTTCATTCCCCAAGCTATAGACTAATAATAAAAATAGTAAAACTTTCTTCTCCTCCTCCTCCTCCTCCTTCTTCCTCCTCCTCCTCCTCCTCCTCCTCCTCCTCCTTCTTCTTCTTCTTCTTCTTTTTCTTCTTCTTGTTTGAGATGGAGTGTCACTCTGTTGCCCAGGCTGGAGTGCAGTAGTATGATCTCAGCCAATTGCAACCTCTGCCTCCTGGGTTCAAGCAATTCTTCTGCCTCAACCTCTCGAGTAGCTGGGATTACAAGCGTGTGCCACCACACCTGGCTACTTTTTGTATTTTTGGTAGAGATAGGGTTTCACCATGTTGGCCAGGTTGGTCTCAAATTCCTGACCACAAGTGATCCACCCCCCTTGGCCTCCCAAAGTGCTGGGATTACAGGCATGAGCTACCACACATAGCCTAAAACTTCCTTTAAATTGTTTTAATGCAGCAACTTTGAAGCCTTAACATTCATAGTTGGAAAAAAAGAAGTTAGAACTGAAATTATTTGAATAGGGTTTTCTAATCAAGACAGTATATTATGAAGTACATAAAATAACATAAAATAGGATCTTTTGGTTAGAAACAAAATAAAAACTGAAAATTGAATTTTGAACTCATTTTGTTTTACCTTTTTTTTTTTTTTT
>NW_012117132.1:192119-213214 GCF_000951035.1 Colobus angolensis palliatus
AGTCTCACTCTGTCACCCAGGCTGGAGTGCAGTGGTGCCATCTTGGCTCACTGCAACCTCTGCCTCCTGGGTTCAGGCGATTCTCCTTCCTCAGCCTCCCGAGTATCTGGGACTACAGGTGTGTGCCACCACACCTGGCTAATTTTTACATTTTAGTGAGGCGGGGTTTCACCGTATTGGCAAGTCTGGTCTCGAACTCCTGACCTCAAGTGATCTGTCCTCCTTGGCCTCCCAAAGTGCTGGGATCACAGGCATGAGCCACTGCGCCCAGTGTTTGTTTTACCATTTAAAATAGTCTCTAAAAAATCATTTACTTCTCCAAGCCCTTCTTAGCTATGGTGAATGTGATGGACTTAAGTGCTTTGAGATCTTTATCAAAGATTCATTTACAAATATGATGAAATAATAGTGACATCAATTAAGAGCTCCAAAATATGAAAATCCAACAAATAGAATTTTTAAAGCCTGTTATTTCAAAAGATTTATATTTTTCATAGGGGGTGCTCAAAGGATTTAAAGGAGAACTAATTCATGTATTTAACAAACATGATGGTGCCTTGAGGAATACAGAATATTTCAATCAACTCAAAGACAATAGTAACATAATTCTTCTGGGAGATTCCCAAGGAGACTTAAGAATGGCAGATGGAGTAGCCAATGTTGAGCACATTCTGAAAATTGGATATCTAAATGATAGAGTAAGTATACAAATCTGTAATTTAATTTTCTTCCAAGAAAAAATTAGGATGAAACTTGGTAGGCAATTGTTGCCATAGTCACCTGAGAAAGTAGTTATTTTAGAGACTTTTTTTTTTTTTTTTTTTGAGACAAGCCTCTGTTACCGAGGCTAGAGTGTGGTGATGCAATTACATCTCACTACAGCCTCAACCTTCCTGGCTCAAGCATTCCTCCCACCTCAACCCCTCAAGTAGCTGGAACTACAGGCACACACCACTACACCTGGCTGATTTTTTAATTTTTTTGTAGAGATGAGGTCTCCCTGTGTTGCCCAAGCTGGTCTCAAACTCCTGGGCTCAAGTGATCCACCAGGCCTCTCAAAGTGTTGGAATAACAGGCGTGAGCCACTATGCCCAGCCAAAACATAGTTTTGATCATTCATTTTGATTGTTCTTTATACTGGTGATGTTTAAGGGAGTTGAGATGCATGCTCTAGGTACCGAGAAAAGGGAGGATGTATATTCTGTAGGAGGCCTCTGTGTCTTCTACCCACTAGATGCTGGATAGCAGTCCCCTGCCACGAGACTCAAAAATGTCCCTAGACATTAGTAAATGTTCCCTGGACAAAATCACCACATTTGAAAACCACTGGACTGGGGAGAGAGCATTTTGGGGAGAAAAGCTACCATGTGGAAACATGTCTGTCAGTGGGTCTTAAGAGTTTGAAATATTTCTTCATTTCAAAGATGTTTTGAAAGTGAATTTCATTTTTTGCATTTTGCCCAAGAGGTCTAACAATGAGATTCTTACTGAAATTACTTGCTTCTTCGCCCTGCATGTTAATTTTCTTTTGTTCTTCTCTTGATTAGGTGGATGAGCTTTTAGAAAAGTACATGAACTCTTATGATATTGTTTTAGTACAAGATGAATCATTAGAAGTAGCCAACTCTATTTTACAGAAGATTCTATAAACAAGCATTCTCCAAGAAGACCTCTCTCCTGTGGGTGCAATTGAACTGTTCATCTGTTCATCTTGCTGAGAGACTTATTTATAATATATCCTTACTCTTGAAGTGTTCCCTTTGTATAACTGAAGTATTTTCAGACATGGTGAATGCATCAACTGGAAGCTCCTTTTTCTCCACCTCTCTCAACACACTCCTCACCTTATCTTTTAACACATTAAAAAAAAAAAAATCTTAAAGCCAAAATTAGAAAAGTAACTCACTCCTTTTCCAAAGTGAATTTTGTAGTTTAATGTTATCATGCAGTTTTTGAGGAGTCTTTTACACTGGGAAAGTTTGTAGAAATTTTAAAATAAGTTTTATGAAATGGTGAAATAATATGCATGATTTTAAGTATTGCCATTTTTGTAATTTGGGTTATTATGCTGATGGTATCACCATCTCTTGAAATTGTGTTAGGTTTGGTTATTTTGGGGAAAAAATATCTACCGAAAAAGAGTAGCACTTACTGTTGGAAAAAACTGGTGGTGTTTACAACGTCGCTAATCATTACAAAACATTCTGTATTGAAGCACTGATAATAAATATGAAATGAAAAGCCTTTTTAATTCTATAGTCAAAACTATCTATTGAGTCATCAAATACTTATTGAGCACCTACCATGGTGTCTTGTTTTTTTGTTTCTTTCTCTCTGTCTGCCTGTCTTTTGAGATATATGAATTCTAAAATCCTTGTCATAGTGGCTATTTAGATTGAATTATTTTCAAAAATTATTAAGTCTAAAGATATTTGCAGGGAAAATTTTATCTGCCCTTCAGAAAATACTGAGACCTCTGAAAATTATTTTCTCCCCTTGAAAACATCAGTAAAAGGTACAAGTCTGCAAGTTTCAGAAAGAACCCGAGGCAGGAAGCAGTGGACCTGGGTCTCATGGTGACGGAATCTGAGCAGCACTGCAACATTAGGAACCAGCATCTCTCTGTACAGTCCGGCTACCCACTCCACATCTCTGGCTCTGCCTCATCATTCATCTTCAGGATTTAGACCTGCCATTGTGATAAATTTGACTGTGGCTCTTACCCTTAATTCCAGATCCTATGGACACCTAATTGGTTTGCTTATAGCACCTAAGGTATGATACACACAAAGCATGATCTGATTCGTTCTGGCCATTCAGTGTGAGCGGCATTCTCTAGTTCAGTCAGGTGTGGCTGGAAGACAAGGTCACATGTTAGAAAACCTTTTTGTCCTCAGAATGCCCATCCTTATCCTCCACCACCACTCCTCCTTTTCATCATCATAAACAATGAAGCAGGCCAGGAGCAGAAGCTCACACCTGTAATCCCAGCACTTTGGGATGCCAAGGCAAGTGGATCGCTTGAGCCTAGGAGTTTGAGACCAGCCTGGGTAACGTAGGGAGACCCCCGTCTCTGCAAAAAAATTAGCCAGGCATGGTGGTGCGCCTGTAGTCCCAGATACTCAGGAGGCTGAGGCGGGATGATCACCTGAGCCTGGGGAGGTTGAGGCTGCAGTGAGCTGTGATCGTGCCACTGCACTCCAGGCTGGTGAACAGAGCAAGAACCTCAAAGCAGCATAAAAATAATGAGGCCAGGTGCAGTGGCTCACATCTGTAATCCCAGCATTTTGGGAGGCCAAGGCAGGCAGATGACTTGAGCTTAGGAGTTCAAGACCAGCCTAGGCAACATGGCAGGACTCAGTCTCTACTAAAAATACAAAAAACTAGCCAGGCATAGTGGTGCGCACCTGTGGTTCCAGCTACTCAGGAGGCTAACGTAGGAGGATTGCTGGAGCCTGGGGGGCCAATGCTTGCAGTGAGCTGAGATCATGCCCCTGTACTCCAGCCTGGGCGACAGAGCAAGACCTGGTCTTAATAAATAAATAAACAATGAAACAAAAATGCAATGGCAACAGGCAGACTAGACCCTGCCTAAGTATTTCTGAAATCAAACTGAAAAATAACTTCCTGCATTAAAGCAGATAGCATGGCACGGGAGGATCAGAATTACCTGCAGGACTTTTGCACACAGGAAAAACAGTTGGGAATCTGATTCAACGATAACTCTTTACCCCTGTATTGCAATCAGAGCTTATATTGGCTATTTCCAAAAGGTGTTTATAATATGCTTCCATGAGTAAGTATATTGCATGCTGTAAATTAACACTGAAGTCATGACCTACATTCTGGTCATGGCTCAGCCCCTTACTAAGACTCCAGGTTCGGTCACTTCCCTATATAATGAACGCCATAAGAATATGCACTAAGGCCCCTTCTAGCCAATTCCATAAATTCTCATGCTTCTCCCATTATGTTTATTAACCTATCACATCTCACTGCCACCTGATGCTACTGAAATTTAAAATACTCGTATTTGAGTTCAGTTTTCAGACCAGTTTAGCCATTAGGAGTGTGACCAGGACAGATTATTGAGCCTGTGTCCCAGTTTGCTCATCTGTTAAGTGAAGATGGTGATATAGCTTCTAGATTCATAAGGAGTAGATATGCTCATCTTTTATGTATACGTTTGAAATTGATGTATGCATTTAAAACAGCACAGGTATTCAATATTGTTAGGTAGAATCCGTCCACAAATGTATAAGCTGTTGTATCCCTCAGTACAGTGTTTGGCTGAATCAATGAAATGGAATAATCTTTTGCAGCCCCGGCAAATATTGGTAGTGTATGGTGACTACCACATTCTCTAACGAGCCTAGCATCAGCCAATGGTTTCATTCAACTTTAAATTTTACTTTATGAAATAAAGCCATTTTGAGGGCTAGAGCTAACAATTTTGACAAAACTGGAGAAAATGAAAACAACCATCAGTCATACTAGCTCGTTCCGGAGTGATTTCACAAGAAATCTACCTTCCATGGTCTATTTAATAGTCACCCAAATTTTGGTAGATGACCAAAAGTCTGTTTAACTGGCCTTCAGGTTCAGTTTTCTCTTTAATATACCCCAGGGAAAATCAGCAAGGAAAAGATCAATGTAATCTTGAATGACTAATCCTGAAACTTCTCCAGAGTTACCCAGAGAGTCAACAGTCATGCTGCTCTTTGTGCTTAGTCTGGTGTTTCAGTACCAGTTTAACAGATAAAAAGTGATCAAGGTGCAAGGGACACAGCTTTGAAGTAGTCAGACCTGGATCTGAATCTGTGACTCTGTCATCTGGAGTAAGTTTCTAACTTCTGCAAGCCTTAGTTTTTTCATCTGTAAAGCGGAGTATTAACTAGAGATGAGGATTAAATGAAAAGTCACTTACTCAAGTCTCTTTGTTGTGCTGAGTTCTAGGGAAACAATAGTTAACAAATCAGGACTGGCGGTGACTCATGCCTGTAAAATCCCAGCACTTTGGGAGGCTGAGGCAGACGGATCACCTGAGGTTGGGAGTTCGAGACCAGCCTGACCAACATGGAGAAACCTCATCTCTACTAAAAAATACTAAAATTAGCGGGGCATGGTGGTGCACAGCTGTAATCCCAGCTACTCGGGAGGCTGAGGCAGGATAATCACTTGCACCCAGGAGGTGGAGGTTGCAGTGAGCTGAGATTGTGCCTTTGCACTCCAGCCTGGGCAACAAGAGCTGCCTCCATCCCCTCTGCCCCCCCACAAAACAATCAGACATGCTTCCTGCCCTCATGTAGCTTCCATTCCTAGTAGATGAAACAGGAGGAAAGAGCAATTATGAATATGGTAAATAGCTATGAAGAAAACACAAATGACAGACCTATTTATTATTATTATATATATTTTTTAGATGGAGTCTCACTCTGTCACCCAGGCTGGAGTGCAGTGGCGTGGATCTCAGCTCACTGCAAGCTTCATGCTATTCTCCTGCCTCAGCCTCCCGAGTAGCTGGGACTACAGGTGCCCGTCACCACGCCAGGGTAATTTTTTGTATTTTTAGTAGAGACGGGATTTCACCATGTTAGCCAGGATGGTCTTGATCTCCTGACCTCGTGATCTGCCCACCTCAGCCTCCCAAAGTTCCGGAGATTACAGGCGTGAGCCATCACGCCCAGCCAACAGAGACCTATCTTAGATACAGTGGTCAGAGGAAGCTCTTCTCAGGTGATACTTAGGCCAAAGTCTGAAGGATAAGGAGCTAGTCATGTGAGGAGTTGAGGGAGAAGCATTCCCAGTAGAGGAAACAGGGTGTGTGAAGGTCCTAAGTGAGAAAGTTTTAGGGCATTTGAAGAACTGAGAGCTGGTTTAACAGTATTATGAACAAAGGGAAGAATGGCATCAGGTGTTGAACGGGAAGTAGGTGGGTGCCAGATCATGGAGGGTTTTATAAATCATAAGAACTCTGGTTTTTCTCTCCTTGCAAAGAAGAGGCAGGATCACTGATGCCATGTGGGGAAGGGACTAGTGAGGGCAGACAAACCCAAGCACACCAGTTGGGGGGCTATTACAGCTGTTCCAGTTAGAAATAATGGTCGGTTTGGGGGGCTGGGGCTGTGGAACTGGAGAGAAGTGGGTCATTTCCAGGAGTAGCTTAGAGACAGAATTGACAAAACTTGCTATTGGCTTAAACACATAAAATGAGAGAGCAGGGGGTCGCTGATGTCTGCTTTGGACACATAGGCGCCAGGGAAGATGGAGAGGAATAGGCTTGGTAGTGTTGGGAAGGGAGTGGGAACAGACATGCTATTTTGGACATACGAAATTTGACATGTGAGACATACAAGAGAAGATACCAAATAGACTAGAGCTCAAAGGAGAAATCTGAGCAGGAACTATAAATGTGGGTGTTGTCTGCATTTAAATGAGATTTAAAAATGGCCAGTGTCAGCTGGAAGAAATTGCCTGACCAATCAAAATTCCAACATTAAGCATGGAAACCACACACAAACTATTAATAAGCAGAAATGTTTTATATCTCCATCTAGCAACAAATAATCGGAAACAATATTATTTTGTTTTTTGAGACGCAGGGTCTCCCTCCGCCCAGGCTGGAGTGCAGTGGCACTATCAGGGCTTACTGCAGCCTTGAGCTCCCAGCCTCAAGTGATCCACCTCAGCCTCCCGAGTAGACTGCAGGTGTGCACCACCACGCCTGGCTACTTTTTGAAATTTCTGTTAGAGATAAGCTCTCTCTGTGCTGCCCAGGATTGTCTCAAACTCCTGGGCTCAAGCGATCCTCCCACCTTGGCCTCCCAAAGTGGTGGGATGACAGGCGTGAGTCACTGCACCCGGCCCAGTATTCTTATTAAGTAAAAACTCCAGATCCCTGAGAGAGTGAAGGGGAAAAGGCTTCAAAAAAAGCAACTTTGTCCCTGGAAACCTGAGATAGTAAAGTAACAGATGGGGGCAGGGACCAGTGTTTATGTATAGTCTTGCAGTTAAACCTATTTCCCTGCCAAAATGAATTTTTTTCCTATCTTTTAAGTATTTTCCTATCAAGTATTTGGAAAGTCATAAATAATCAGAGATCAAAACTCACTGGTTTTAACAAAATGGTGCCTACTGCTTATATTTGCAGGTGGCCCAGTTGTGTCGAACACATTCAGATGTCATGTTCATATTCTAGACTCTCATCCCACAGTAGGTATCAATGACCCAGTTCAAATCTGTGTAGATCCTGAGTTAGGTGGTCACAATATAGTACCTATCAATAAATGCTCCTGTCAGAAGGTCCAGAGGCTGGCCAGGCGCAGTGACTCACCTGTAATCCCAACACTTTGGGAGACAGAGGTGGGAGGATCACTTGAGGCCAAGAGTTCAAGAGACCACCCTGGGCAACATAGTGAGATCCCACCTCGGCAAAAAAATTTAAAATAGCTGGGCGTGGTGGCATCTGTCTGTGGTCCCAGCTACTCAGGAGGCTGAGATGGGAAGATTGCTTGAGCCCAGGAGGTCAAGGCTGCAGTGAACTGTGACTGCACAATAATTGTACTCCAGCCTGGGTGACAAACCTTGTCTCAAAAAAAGAAAAAAAAAAAAAGTGCTGTATCAGGTGAGAAGTGATTTAGAAAACAAAAACAAAAATTGCTGTGTGGCATCTCTACCCTGTACTTGGCCCCTTATTTAGTATTTACAGCCTTGTTGGCAGAACTATAGCCCATAACCATAATGTAAATAGAAGCAAGTGTTGCAGCCATAGCACAAAGTGGGGCCAGCTAAGCAGCTTCCCCTTGCAGACAGATGAACGCGCCTCATCACTGAATGCCCTCCTCGGCAACAGGAAGAATGGAAGTGCCTAGGCAGAACTCAACAGGCCAAAGCTTCTCTCTTATTCCTGAAGTTCTAAGGTCCATGTTCTTTTTTTCTTTAGAGTCTGGGTTTCGCTCTGTTACACAGACTGGAGGGCAGCAGTGCAAGCAGCCTTACTTTCCCGGGCTCAAGCAATCCTCCCTCCTCGGCCTCCCAAGTAGCTGGGACCACAGGCATGTGCCACCTTGCGCAGCTAATTTTTAAAATTTTTTTAGAGATGGGGTCTTGCTATATTACCCTGGCTGGTCTCGAACTCCTGGCCTCCCAAAATACTGGGATTACAGGCATGAACCACTGCCCCTGGCCAAGAAACTTATTTCTGATTCAGCCCATCTGTCTCCACCATCACAGAAAACAGCCAGTGAAGAAATTCAAGCAGGTAAATAAAAATCTGGGGTAGAGAATAAGCACAAGGTTTTTCTATTCATAAGGCAGGTAAGGCTAATGAGGTCAAATGCATTCCAAAGCCCAGTTCAAGTTAGCAAGAAGCAAAAAAAAAATTTTTTTTTCTTTTTTTTTGAGATATAGTCTTGCTCTGTCGCCCAGGCTGCAGTGCAGTGGCACCATATCGGCTTACTGCAGCCTCCGCCTCCCGGGTTCAAGCAATTTTCCTGCCTCAGCCACCTGAGCAGCTGCGATTACAGGCGCCCACCACCACACCTGGCTAATTTTTTTTTTTTTGGTTATTTTTAGTACAGACGAGTTTTCACCATGTTGGCCAGGCTAGTCTTGAACTCCTGAACCTCAAATGATCCACCGACTTCAGCCTCTCAAAGTGCTAGGATTACAGCCATGAGCCACTGCACATGGCCAACATTTGCTTTTTAACAGCAATTGTATGTCTATATAATACATGTATTTTATGTATATTAAATAATTGCTTTTAAATATATGATTGCACTACACACACACAGAGTTTCTCACGTACCAGTTATTCTCCATTTGCTCCCATCCACCCCATCCCTACCTCAGATTCATTCTCCACCTTTCTCTGCACCCAAGAGGCTGATGTCTGAGAACTCGTCTCTGAGCTCCTCTTACCCTCTGGCTTCCAACATGGTTCCACTAATGGGAGCCAGTGGCACGCATCAGAGAATGGGGGCACAGAGGGGATGGGGCATTTGTCCCTCGCTCTGCTGCAGTGTCGGCTGCACTGCTAGTGGTGGCTGCATCCCTCTGTGACGCCTCTAGGCAGCCCTTCCTGTGCTGCTCCCACTGCCTCCTCTTGAGCCCTCAGGCCCTGGTAGTAGCAGCCTCCTGCGGTGGCCAACACTGCTGTCACCGGCACTCAACATCCTCAGTTTCCCCAGCCCCGCCCACACTCTAAACAGTCCTTTCCTTAGCTTCTCTTCAGGAGTCCCGGAGGAGGGCCAGGACCCTGACTGACACTCCCTAGAAGTAGAATGCGCTCCCTCAGTAATTGCAGCGAAGTCCTGCTGTTTTCATCAAGGGGATTCTGACTGTATGGGGCATTCTCGCAGGTCTTCAGCCTTCCAATAAAACATCAGAAAAGCAGGTAATATAATTCAACATTTGATATCAGAAAAGATCAGCTTTCCAACATTTATTCCATTGAATGAGTGCACAGCATTTTCATGAACTACCTCAGGGCTACATCAGTACAAAATAGTTTAAATTAGTAAAATAAAGTAGTTTCAAAGGGAAATCACTGACGACTTCAGGATAAGTGCCACCACCATTTGGGAACAGAGGATAGAACGTAGCCATGTGGTTATTCCATGTTTCAGGAATCAGGCCGGCAGGTGAACTGTCATTGCTGTCTTACAGCAGCTGGCCTCTGCCTTCAGGGTACCACCCTCTCCAGGACACAAATGGGCAGCAGAAAAACGTCACCTTGTTGATGCTCAGCAGCTCATCTATTGGGACGAAATTTCCATCTCGGCCAAGGGAAATACTCTGTTGAGTGACCAGCG
Organism: Colobus angolensis palliatus; assembly: GCF_000951035.1. Lineage (NCBI taxonomy): Eukaryota > Metazoa > Chordata > Mammalia > Primates > Cercopithecidae > Colobus > Colobus angolensis. The sequence continues at coordinate 201,935 of NW_012117132.1, forward strand.
GGGCCCCGCCCCCAGCCCTATTTATCTTATCAATATGGTTCAGGGAGGATAAAAAAGAGTGTTTTATGGGATAGAAAGGTGGGAATAAGAAAAAGCTAAGTGGCTGGGCGCGGTGGTTCACGCCTGTAATCCCAACACTTTGAGAGGCCAAGTTGGGTGGATCATGAGGTCAAGAGATCGAGACCATCCTGGCCAAATGGTGAAACTCCATCTCTACTAAAAATACAAAAATTAGCCGGGTGTGGTGGTGCACACCTGTAGTCCCAGCTACTCAGGAGGCTGAGACAGGAGAATCACTTGAATATGGGAGGCGGAGGCTGCAGTGAGCCAAGATGGTTCTGCAGTGAGCCGAGACGACGCCACTGCACTCCAGCCTGGCAAAGAAGCGAGACTCTGCCTCCAAAAAAAAAAAAAAAAAGACAGAAACAAAAAGCTAAGCAGATGACCTTATGTGGCAAACGCGGAATCAAATTCTCTATTTGTGGTCCGAGATGCCTTTTCCTGGCCCAGTTTTCTGTGCAAAAGGCTCTTTTAACCTCCAAGTTATACACTATTAACGGGAGGCCCACAGCGGGGCGGGGTGTGATGAGCTGGAAAAGCATGATGTGCGTGTGCGTGTGCCGGGGTGGGCCATGATCAGAGTTTGCACAGGCTGCTGGGAAGAGCCATGACTGTCTGCTGGGAACCCTGCTGGGGCAAGCAAGCCCTTTGACTCTCCTGCCCATCTCAAGAATATTTCTAAAATGTCTTAACCAGCAAGTTAAAAAAAATTTCACCCTCTTTATACAGATACCCTGGACACCTTTTCTTATGGTTCCTCCAAGATGATAACTTCCATCTGACACTATATTCCTTTAATAACAAAATTTCCCAGAAGGCTCACAAATCATGGTTGGCAGTGCAGCCTTTTTCAATACTGGACACATCCCGTGCCAAGGCCCTCTGCACAGATTTTGTTTACTATCACTGGCGATCAGCCTAAACTTCTTACCCCATATATCAACCCACCCCGATGTGTACACCAGGTACTATGTGACCCACCTACCACTGGCTAATGATGCACCTTCTGAAAGACCCTTGCGCCCTCACTGCACGCTCTGCCTTGACAGGTGGCTTGGTGTCACGTACTCCCTGGCACCATCTGGTTCGTGCCGGGTTTAGAGTTCATCGTGCTTGGCTTCCTGGTCTTTGAGTTTAAATTCCTCGGCCGTGACCTTCCCATCTCCATTCCGGTCCTGGTTGGTGAACATATTCTTCACAACCAGCTCAGCATCAAAGCCAGGGGCGAGTTTCCCTTTGCCAGATGCCACCTGGGCGTGAATGTACTCTGAGAACTGGAAAAGAAGGGGACAGGAAAGACCATGAGTTCAGCCACCGTGAACGCCAGGTCTGGGGCCAGAAACAGAGCAGTCTGGGGGTGACAGGGCTGGAACTTGAGTCTGAGCTACCAACACAGACAAGATCTTTTTGGCAGCTACATGACCTATGACCTGTGTTTCATTTTGTTTTTTTCTCTAAATGCAGGTGAAAAACCCTTGTACTAAATAACTCCAAGAGCCCATATTATTCAGGTAGCCAATACCGAGCAGCCGTCAGAGCTATCCCTTCTCCCCACTTAGTTCCCTACCAAAGGCTGACCCCCACAACCACCCAACACTGTAAGAACATTCTTGGATGCATGCATTCATTCATATGATCAAAACATATGGTCTCCTATGTGCTGACCACTGTTCTAGATCTTGAAATGTATCAATATACAAACAAACAAACACCCTGTGCCTGTAATGCTTGCATTCTAGTGGAAAGACAGACAATTAGACATGAACATAAAAACAGGTAAATTACACATTAAGTTACAAAGTGAAATGCTCCAGAAAAAAATCAAAAAGCGGAGCTCAGTAAGGATGGGAGAAAGGGATGAAATGTTCAATTCAGTGGTCAGGATAAAACTTTAAGGAGAAGGGAAGATTTGTGCAAAGGCTTGAAAGATGAGAAAGAAAGGGCCGAACAAGTTATCTGGGGCAGATGTCTCCTGAGCAGAGAGGGCAGCTGGTGCCAGGGCTCAAGGTGGACGCATGCCTGGCTGGTCACAGACAGCACCGGGGGCGGGTGTGGCCAGGTGAAGTGGGCAGAGGGAGACAGCCGGCGAGGAGGTTACAGCGAGCAGAAAGTGCGGGGTCTTCACAGGCTACTGTGAGGCCCTGGAGACAGGGGCCTCGGCAGGTCTGACCCAGCTTCTGTGTGAGAACGGCCACTGTGAGTGCAGGAAGAGCTTCACGAACACCACTGCTGTGACGTGACCCGGGAAAGAGATGACAGACCCCCAGCTAAGATGCTACAGGGTGGAGGTGGTGAGAAGTGTCAGGTTCTGCATGTGCTCTCAAGGTAGAGCTGGAATGATTTCCTGAGGATTATTATGGCCTACGAGAGAAAGAGAGGAATCAGAGATTACCAAGTGCTCTCGCCTGAGCCACTGGAGGCCAGTGATGCCACTGACTGCGATGGGAAAGCCTTTGGGTAAAGCAGGCTCCAGGGGCAGGGTGTGCGGGTGGATAGCAGGGGTTCCGTAAATGAGGACATCAAGCAGGCAGCTGAACACATGAGTGTGAAGTGCAGAGAGAAGCCTGGACTGGAGCTACAAATCCAGACACCATCAGGATATGGACCCGATAAGACCACCGAGCGAGTGACTTAAAGACGGAGAAAAGAACAAACTTAGGCCGGGGTACTCCAACATGAAGAGATCAGGGACAAGAGGCCTGAGAGGGACGTACCAGGGAGGTAGAAGGAACACCAAGAAGTGTGGTGTCCTGGAAGCCAGAGAAAGACGCATCCTGTAGCTGTGTTGAAGTAAGAGGAGCGTGAGAGCTGACCACTGGATTCTGCAATACGGAAGACACTGGCCACCCTGGCAAAGTCGGGCTCAGAGGCGTGCAGGGACAAATGTCAGAAAGGAGTGGGTTTAAGAGAGAATAGGAGGCAAGGAATTAGAGGCAAGAAGGACACACAATTCTTTTGAAGTTTTTGCTGTAAAGGAAGGAAAGTAATGAGAGAAATAGAAAGACACATCCCGGGAAGGGAAAATAACAGCACATTTGTATGCAAATGACAATGATCCAGAAGTGCTGAAGATGTGGAGAGAGAGAGGAAAAGGCTGGAGGACATGCTTCAATAGCAGATGTGGAAGAGGCAGGGAGCTGGAATTCCCCTGGGGTGGAACAGAACAGACGGTTCTATTGCCCAGCTTCTCAAAGAGGTGTGTGGTCCTGGCTCAAACCACTGAGTAGCTGTGTGACCTTGGACAAGTCATTTACCTTCTCTGTGCACAGTTTCTTCTAAAAAACAGCTGTTTTGAGGGCCGAACCAGAGAATACACTGAAGACACTCACCACACACAGACAGGCAGTGAGCACCCAGTAACAAGAACTAAATACAGACTGTGTGCCCTGGAATCAAGCCCTGCACCTCTCAGGGACTTGGTTTCTTCAGAGAGGAATGGTGAGCTTCCATAGAGAGGGCGTGTGTAAAAGTGCTTGGCACATGAGTGTGCTGGCCATCTCACAAGCCTTCCAGCCCACTGGCCTCACCCTGAGAAGGCCTCACCTTCAGGACCAGCCCCGTGGCCTCACCAGGCTCCCTGAGCTCTTCGGTCTCACCTACCTACAAAGCCCAGTTAGTTACCTCTTCCAGGAGGACTTCTCCGTTGCCATCCTTGTCAATTTCTTCAAAGAGGTTGGGTGACACCTCACCATTCCATATGAACATGTACCCCTCGGGTAGGCCGGCCACCAGCTCCAGCAGCTCAATGTCAAACACCAATACGGCACTGCCGGGCACTTCTCCATCTGTCCAGGTGAGAGGAGCAGGAGGCAGTGTCAGCCGGCAGGCAGCAGTCAAGCCCATCAACCAGCACCCACCCGACTTCCAGCAGCCTCACTCAGGGTGGGACTTCTGACCAAAGCAAGAAAGCAGAGCAGAGGCTAGTCACTTTCTCACTGTAGGCAGCGGCCAGTTAATGAGTCATGAAATCAGTTTAAAGGGTAGTGACCAGCGTTTTGTTATCTTTTAAATTAAGGAATAGAGTAGAGGCCGGGCATGATGGCTCATGCCTATAATTCCAGCACTCTGAGAGGCCAACTGGGGCAGATCACTTGAGATTAGGAGTTCAAGACCAGCTTGGCCAACATGGTGAAACCCCATCTCTACTAAAAATACAAAAATTAGCTGGGTGTGGTGGTGGGCACCTGTAGTCTCAGCTACTCGGGAAGCTGAGGCACGAGAATTGCTTGAACCAGGGAGGCAAACATTGCAGTGAGCTGAGATCGTGCCATTGCACTTCAGCCTGGGCGACCGAGTGAGACTCCATCTCAAAAAAAAAAAAAAGGAACAGAATACTTTTTACCTGTAGAAAAGATAGGTATTGTGTCATGAAACTTGAGTTTCAATTTTATATATAAAACTAAAAGTAATGCTTACTTCAGCAACACATACTAAAATTGGAACCATACAGAGAAGAATAGCATGACCCCCGTGCAAACAGGACATGCAAATTTGTGATGTGTTGATTAAAAAGAAATAAATAAATGTGTATATGTGTAAATTATATGTTATATGGAATACAGATTGGGAAATAAGATGTATTTCTTACTGCGTGTCTTGTTGAAAAAAGTTTGAAAGCTGCTTGTAGAGACTACAATACAATGGTAAAACTTTTAAGTAAATCTAACAGCAGAACTTTTAGAATCGAAACAATATGCCTGAAGATGATGATCCAAGATTTGGCTGTAAGCACAAATTCAAGAACAGTGTATACAGTATAGGCCCAAAGAAGTTATGTAAGTATGGAATACATAAAGGTAATGTGTATTATTCCAAATTATTATATCTTGAGTATATGTTATATATAATATGTTACATATTATAATTATTAATAATATATCACAGAAAAAGTCTTAAAGAATATACAAAATTTTTTTTTTTTTTCCTGAGATGGAGTCTTGCTCTGTTGCCCAGGATGGAGTACAGTAGTGCGATCTCTGCTCAGTACCAGCTCCACCTCCCGGGTTCACACCATTCTCCTGCCTCAGCCTCCCGAGTGGCTGGGATTATAGGTGCCCGTCACCATGCCTGACTAATATTTTGTACTTTTAGGAGAGACAGGGTTTCACCGTGTTAGTCAGAATGGTCTCGATCTCCTGCCCTCGTGATCCGCCCACCTTCGCCTCCCAAAGTGCTGGGATTACAGGCATGAGCCACCGCACCCGGCCAGAATATACAACAATTTTTAAAGGGTTTCTTCTGGGATTGGTAGGAAGAACAAATGTACTTTACAATTCTTTTACAGGAAAAAAATGACAATCCACAGTGACTATAATTGTTACCAGTTAGCTCTTCCTATCTCCTCCATGTCCGGATATCAGCAGTGTGAAAACACTGAAAACGAGGGGTTCCTGGGGCCAGGCATGGTGGCTCACACCAGTAATCCCAGTGCTTTGGGAGGCCCAAGCAGGAGAATTGCTTGAGCCCAGGAGTTAAGATCAGCATGGGAAAGATAGCGAGACTCTGCCTCTAAAAAATAAAAAATTAGCCAGGCGAGGTGGTGCATGCCTGTAGTCCCAGCTACTTGGGAGACTGAGGTGGGAAGACTGCTTGAGCCCAGGAGTTCAAGGCTGCAGTTAGCCGTGATGGTGCCACTGCACTCCAGCCTGGGTGATAGAGAGAGACCCTGTCTCTGAAACAAACAAACAAACAAACAAAAGTTATTGAATCCCCATGTGGAGGACACATTGTGGCTGAAATGATGGAGTAAAACATAACCACCGTGAGGATGAGGGAAAGCCAGTATTTCCAGAACTTGCAACTAATCTCTCCCAGAAGAAACTGTCTTGGACAGCCTATAGGCTCAGAAGTGAAAAGCAACGGCCTACAGCATTCCACCTGTCCCAGGAAACAGTTCCAGAAGGACGTGCTCAGTCTGACCCCAGAGAAACCTCCCAGGCAGCTCCCCCCGGGGATACCTCCCACACATGGGTCTGAAGATCCAAGATTTATTTCACGCAAACTAGTTCTTTCTCAAGAGGGTAATGGAGCATTGACATGGCTCACTGAACTCACAGGGGTCTCTAAACAAAAATGCTAAACCATTTTTTAAAAATAGAAACCACACACTCTTTGGGTATTACATGTAAGAAGCATGCTGTGATTCTAACTATGGCACCCCAAAACGCACAAAATTCCGATAGTAAGCGGGCCCCAAACACCCTTGAATACTGTTGCTCACTCACCCACGCCAGCTTCCCCATAGCCCAGGTGGGGCGGAATGATCACGGTCCGTTTCTCACCAACACACATCTCTCTGAGACCCATGTCCATTCCCAGCACAACTTGCCCAGATCCCAGAACGATATTGTAAGTTTTGCCTAAATTCCACCTAAAATGAAACAGAAGAGCCTCATGTTAGGTCACCAACCCGTTGGCACTGAGAGTGTTCCCATGAGAGGAACACATCACTCCCAGGATATTTCTACCAAAGATATAAAAATCCCTATCTAATCACGAGGAAACATCAAACACAAATCGGGGCACATGCTGAAAAATGTCTGGCTGTCATCTTCAAAACTGTCAAGGCCATGAAAATCCAGGCAAGACCGTGCAAGTTCCAGAGTGGAGAACCATAGTGGAATGAGGTCCTTTTTTCTTGAGCCCAGGAGGTGGAGGCTGCAGTTAGCCAAGATCGCACCCCTGCACTCCAGCCTGGGTGACAGAGTGAGACTGTCTCAAAAACAAAAACAAAACAAAAAAACCTTGGGTTTTGGATTTAGCAAGACCTGAGCGGATTCCTGGTTCTGCTACTTAATTTGACCCTGAGAAATGTAATCTCTCAGTTATTTTATCTATGAAACGGAGACCACAAATATAGCTATCTCACAGGGATGTTTTAAACCGCAAATAACATGTTATGCTTGGCACAGTGGAGAGGAAGTACAAAGGGCTCAATAAATGTTCGGCCTTGAAGCGTAAAGTGCTTATGTCTGTAACAGTCCGAGACTGAAAAAAAAAAAAAGACCACCAAGAGTTCAATTATCCTTGATGGCCATGGAAGCCAGTTAGAAAAAAGTCTGCTCTATCACTTCAGTCACTACTAGAAATAAATCTACTCCAAAATCTATGCCATTCCTATCACTTCCTAAGGGCAAACAGCGTGTATGTTCTTTACTCCAAGGAGAAAAGATCCCTGACTCTCCTTGATGCCTATGAGCAGCTGGTGACAACATGGACGGGTGCCCCTTTGGGTCACATCCTCTTCTCAGGCTTCCTGGCCTCCCCTGGGCCCAGGGCAGCTGCTTCTTTCCCTTCTCCAGCCGATTACCCGCAAACGGAGACAGGGTTTGTGTTTTCCCACCTGGGAGGAACCCGAAACAAAGCCAGCTCTGGTGAGGGATGCCTTGGGGGAGGGAGCCAACTCCCACTGTCTGCCTTTCTCTGGGGCTACTCCAGTTGCAAAGTCTTATGACAGAATATTCCAGAACTCACTTAGTCATCCAGGAATGCATGTTTCTTCTTCCTCCTTGAGGCCAGTTTAAACACGCACACGTAAGAAAATCCTCCAAGCAAACAAGTTGTTGTCATGTGTCATCTCTGAACACACCACTCATTCTTTTTCCTCGGGTCCTGTGATTTTCTTTTTTTCTCTTTTGGGCAGTGTTTCTCTCAAACACCGTCCTCACTCCCACTGCGTGCTTCCTGGCCCCATCCACCGCAGGCCTGCAGCTTCCTGCCTGCTTCACCCTCCCCGGCTCACTCCCACTCCCCTCCTCCCCTCTAGGCAGCAGCTGCTGCTGCCTTAGTCCTGATGAATGGGACCCAGCCCACACGGGGCTCCAGCTGGGATCAGATAGGCAGGTGCCAGCCAAGCGTTCCATTAGCCCACTATTTGAAGCTCACACCAGGAAGACACCAGCAGGGACGCCAGCCGCTACTCTTCCGCTGCAGATTTACATGTAATACAGAGGCTCTCAGAGTACAAAATGCACTTCCTGATAAGGAGTCCTGGCTCATGTGGCTCCGGAGTGCTCTGCCAGGATATTATGAGTCCTCCAAACACAAGCAGGAGGCAGGGAGACCGACTCTCCCCGCCCCGCATGAGAAGCAGATCCTGGACCCTCCTGAGAAGGAATTCCTTTGTACATTCCCCAAGCCCACTTCCCCTTTCCTCAGCCTCAGGATCAGAGGACAGGAATATGAACATCAGCAGGAGCAGTGACATCAGCCATGGACCTTACAGACCCTTCTAACCTCATGGAACATTTTCACTCTTAGGAGCTCACTTGATTTAAAAGCACTGCAAGCCATGCCCCTTGCCTGCTGCCCTGCCTCCCGCTAGCTTCCAATAACCAGTGGTTGGGATTTCTTTGCAAGGTCTGTTGTAAGCCAGGTCCCTGTAAATCTGGGCCCTGGAAGCTATGCACATATTTCACTGATTCTGAAATGCATATTTTTTCACAGTTTAACCTCTCTATAATTAGGATACATTTTCTGACTGACAGTATGTCATCTGTCAGCGTTTTTACTTGGTCAGAGATACACGAAATGTTTCCATCACACTCTTTAGAGTTGATGAAATACATTAAATGCATTCGCATACAGGATCCCGTAGTCCCAGAGGGAGAACTCTCAGTATATCCATAGGGTCTTTTCTTTTTCTTTCCTTTTGGAGACAGAATCTCACTCTGTCGCTCAGGCTGGAGTGCAGCGGCGCAATCTCGGCTCACTACAACCTCTGCCTGCCAGATTCAAGCGATTCTCCTGCCGCCTCTTGAGTAGCTGGGATTACAGGTACGTGCCACCATGCCCAGCTAATTTTTGTATTTTTAATACAGGGTTTCACCATGTTAGCCAGGCTAGTCAAACTCCACAGCCACAGAGTCGCCCAAAGCTAGAAGGCAGAGGGACAGGTGGAAGGAAGAGAGGACCCCGCACATCCAGAATCAATGCAGTAGCACGTACCTGCTTATGCAAAGCTTTTTTCTCCCAAAGACCAAACTTAGGAAACTAAGTCAGGCTCAGTACAAAAATGGATATATAAAAACTGCTGAAATTAGTCGGGCTTGGTGGCTCACACCTGTAATCCCAAATCTTTGGACGGCTGAGGCGAGAGGATCTCTTGAGTCCAGGAGCTTAAGGTTAAAGTAAGCCCTGATTTCGCCACTGCTCACAGAGCCCTGTCTCTAAAAAAAATTTTTTTAATGCTGAAAATGTTTCTTTCCCAAAGAAGAGAATATAATATTAACTTACAGATACATCTGAAGATTCAGGTTCACAAGACGCAAAGCTCCTTCTACACGCCTGACATTAGTTTATGCTGTTGGTTCCTATTTAACACATTCTCAGATTTATCTCAATCAATGAACATTTATACAATGTTGCTTTGGTTCTATGCTCTGGCCAAGGTGTAGGGCATAAAAATGTAAATAAATACATTGGGTGTCCCTAAGGTATTTACATCAACAGAGGTAGAAACAAAACTAAAAGACAGGTAATGCATGAAGCGTTACGAGACTGCAGAAGCAGAAGCAGTTGATTCTTCTAGGAATGAAGGAAAGATTTTGAGAAAAAAATGTAACATTTAAGCCAGGGCAGAAGTTGGCCAGAAAAAGGAAGAACAGTAACAACCTGCACTACTGCACATGGCAGCCCTGGAAGGTGGAAGATGGGCCCCAGCGGAAGAGACTGGTGAGGCAGAACAGAGCCGACAGAGAGCCTTATGTGCCAGACTCCGGAGTCTGGCCTTTATCTATGCATCAATTTCTTTTTCTTTTTTTTCTTTCTTATTTTTTTTTTTTTGAGATGGAGTCTCGCTCTGTCACCAGGCTGGAGTGTAGTGACACGATCTCGGCTCACTGCAACCTCCGCCTCCCGAGGTTCAAGCAATTCTCCTGCCTCAGCCTCCTGAGTAGCTGGAATTACAGGTGCCCGCCACCATGCCCAGCTAATTTTTTTTTTTTTTTTGAGGCGGAGTCTCGCTCTGTCGCCCGGACTGGAGTGCAGTGGCCAGATCTCAGCTCACTGCAAGCTCCGCCTCCCGGGTTCACGCCATTCTCCTGCCTCAGCCTCCTGAGTAGCTGGAATTACAGGTGCCCGCCACCATGCCCAGCTAATTTTTTTTTTTTTGAGGCGGAGTCTCGCTCTGTCGCCCGGACTGGAGTGCAGTGGCCAGATCTCAGCTCACTGCAAGCTCCGCCTCCCGGGTTTATGCCATTCTCCTGCCTCAGCCTCCGGAGTAGCTGGGACTACAGGCGCCCGCCACCTCGCCCGGCTAGTTTTTGTATTTTTAGTAGAGACGGGGTTTCACCGTGTTAGCCAGGATAGTCTCGATCTCCTGACCTCGTGATCCGCCCATCTCGGCCTCCCAAAGTGCTAGGATTACAGGCATGAGCCACCGCGCCCAGCCTCTGTGAGTCGATTTTTAAAGAAAGCAGTTCAGCTGGGCATGATAGCTCAAACCTGTAACTCCAGCACTTTGGGAGGCCAAGATGGGAGGATCATTTGAGGTCAGGAGTTCGAGACCAGCCTCGGAAACATAGTGAGACCACCCCCCCATCTCTAAAAAAAATTTAAAAATTAACCTGGGCCAGGTGCAGTGACTCACACCCGTAATCCTACCACTTTGGGAGACTGAGGCAGGAGGATCACCTGAACCCAGGAGTTTGAGACCAGCCAGGGCAACATGGTAAAACCTCCTCTCTGCTAAAAATTAAACAAAATTAGCCAAGTATAGTGGTGCGTGCCTGTAATCCCAGCTACTTGGAAGGCTGAAGCATGAAGATCGCTTGACCCCAGGAGATAGACGTTGCAATGAGCTATGATCATCATGCCACTGCACTCCAGCCTGGGCAACAGAGCAAGACCCTGTCTCAAAAAATAAAAATTAGCCAGGTGTGGTGGCACATGCCTGTGGTCTCATCTACTTGGGAGGCTGAAGTGAGAGGACTGCTTGAGTCCAGGAGGTCGAGGCTGCAGTGAGCTATGGTCACTTCCCTCATTCCACCCTGGGTGACAGAGTGAGACCCTGCAAGAAAGAAAAGAAAGAGAAAAGAGGAGAGGAGAGGAGAGGAGAGAGGAGGCTGGGCACAGAGGCTCACACCTGTAATCCCAGCAATTTGGGAGGCCGAGGTGGGCAGATCACCTGAGGTCAGGAGTTCGAAACCAGCCTGGCCAACATGGTAAAACCCCATCTCTACTAAAAATATAAAAAATTAGCTGGGTATGGTGGTGCGCACC